>NW_019154135.1:1744731-1799094 GCF_002288905.1 Enhydra lutris kenyoni | reverse complement strand
GAACCCAGGACCTGGGATCATGACCTGAGCCGAAGGCTCAGGTCATGATCCCAGGTCCTGGGTTCAAGCCCCACATCGGGCTTTCTGCTCAGTGGGGAGCCTGCTTCCTCCTCTCTCTCTGCATGCCTCTCTGCCTACTTGTGATTTCTCTGTCAAATAAATAAATAAAATCTTTAAAAAAAAAAAATTTCGAGCTGGGGCAGAATCCAAATATTATTACTGATTGCCGTGAAAAACATTTTGCTTCTGATTTCCTACATCAGATCCCATACATGGGACATTCTCCAGTATACATGGGAAAGAAAGCTCAGGAAATGATCTTTAAAAGGAGTTTGTTGATAGTGCCAAAAACAAAAACAAAGCAAAACAGTAACAAAAAGAGCACGAATTTTACCTATATTCAGTAGTTTGTACTAACTGTACTAATAAACGTGGAGCTTTGTTTTAGTATATTTTCATTGATTTAATGCTAAAGGCCCGGGCCTCAGTTACCACAAGATTAACAGAGTTCTTTTCTTTTCTTTTTATTTTTAATTCCAGTATAGTTAACACGCAGTGTTGTATTAGTTTCAGGTGTACGGAGTTCTTTCAGTAAAAGAACTCACGGTGAGCTCGAGTATTTCTACTCAAAATTCTGAGGTTTATACTGCAGCTAACTGGGAAGGAAGCTATTTCCTGGACTTAGAACAAGTGATCTCAGCCCTCTGCCTAGCTTAAGCTCCCTCCAGCCTCCGTGGGTCTCACCTGCATAATGGCAATAAGCAATATGTCATCAGTGTTTTTAGTTTAATTTTGGTTGAGGCATTGTAGCATGCACATTCCCTAACATAAAAAAAAAAAAAGGCAGTAGCAAAAAATGACTTTTACTTTTTAATGTTTATATTCCAATCAACTGCAAGACTTAATCAAAAGTAAAGGCTCTGGGTAAAATATCAGTCTCTGCTGCAACTAGGATGCTCCAACATGAGGACATGCAAAGCTATGGAAGGCCGTGATACGGTGAGAGTGTGCAGAAGAGGGGTCGAGGATAATGATAATATAATAATAAAAGTTAACATTTATTTAGTGCTGCCTATGTAACAGGCTCTGTGGTAAGCACTTGATGTACATTAATGCATTTTAATCTTCGCAGCCACGGCAGGAGACAAACACTTGTTAGCCCATTTCCTAGATGAGAACACTGAGGCTGAGAGCCATTTTACGACTTGCCCAAGGCCTTAGAGACTTAGTAGCTCATTGAGGAGTCAAATCTCAACACTCTGACTGGAGAGTCCATGCTCCGAACCACTACTTCATAGTCTAAATAGGAAGGTTACCAGCTGGAGAGAGGTTAATTCAACAATGAGTCGAAAATTAAGTTCTTTAAAAAAAAAAACAAAACAGATTTTACCTTATAAGGAAAAAAAATACATTTTGCCTTCAGATTAAAATGTTCCACCTAACAAACACAATATAAATTTTAATACGTATTTGGCAACAAGTAACAAGTGCAATTACAAACATTAGAAATGCATATAAAAAACCAGAAAGATGGGAGCACAAGATTTCAACCACCAGAGTGGATCTCTAGTGCAGTTCCTGAGCCCACAGCGCCATCCAGTGATAAGGTAGGTGAAGCACGTGTCCATCGTCTTCTGCAGGTTACCATAATCTTTTCGATAACTAATCCAGACTTTTCACACAAAAGAGGCAACCTACATGAGTAATGCCTATCTTTTAATTTACTATAACTTTTGCCAAATGACCCTTACATTTAAATTTCCCCCCTATTCATTTCCGAATGAAACATAATACAACTTTGACAAGAACAACCCAAACTATTAAACTGAGGGGTAAGAAAGGTTGCTGGTAACGTAGCAGAGTACTTCATTTTCCTCAAGAAATCATTCAAACTATCGATTAATAGCATCTGTCACTCAGTGACGTTACAATACTGTCACCATAGGGAGTACATCGGTGCTTTTTAATAAAACTTTTCAGGGACACCTGGGTGGCTCTGCCTTCGGCTCAGGTCATGATCTCAGGGTCCTACGATTGAGTCCCACATCAGACTCTCTGGTCAGCAGGGAGCCTGCTTCCCCCTCTCTCTCTGCCTGCCTCTCTGCCTACTTGTGATCTCTCTCTGTCAAATAAATAAAATCTTTTAAAAAATAAACTTTTCAATTTATGGATAGTGGAGCTCAAAAAAGTAGTCAGTGATGAGGGCTGAATCATCCACTCCAAAGAGCAACACAAATTGTGGGGAGGCCCCCCTCAGCAGGACCTGCGCTGTGGACCTCTACAATGACGCAGATGTAGCACCAGGTGATGGAAGAGAGACAGAGGAGTAGGGAGAGGAGCTGAGCAAGCTCCAAACAAGGCAAAATGTATCGACAGACCGACACAGATAATTATTTAAAAAAAAAAAATTTCTCACACTGGGAATGTTTACCATATGACTTAACTGAATTCTAAGGTTTTGTTGTCATCAAAAACCGTAATATTACATAGCAGGTTATATCTTAAGACAAAATAATTATATACGTCCCTGGAAGACATTCAAGAAAAATTCATTCATGAGTTCTTTTCATAAAACCTTTTTTTTCCTGAAATATTCACCACTGTTCATAGTAGTTATTGCTAAAGAGTAGAATTTCAAAAAAAAACTTTCACTTACTAAGTTACACATTTGTATATTTTTAACATTCTTTTTTTATGAACATGCATTTCTTTTGTTGAAAGTGCAGAAAAAGTCCTGTGCTCACTCTATTACGGTCATCAGGAAGAAACACTAAGACATCTGTCTCTCTCCTCTACGTATCCCTTGTACATTTCAATCATTATGCAGTTGAGATTTTCACATACACTTCTAAAACTCAGCTTTTTGCTTAAAATAACAAAGAACGACTTACAAACCCAATTATTTTGTCAAGTATATTTCCCAGTTACCAGCTAAGCCAGCTTTTTAAATTCTCTCATTTTTAAAATGCCACGATTGATAACACGCCTATGGGTGTAAATGTGATTTAAAAGACAAGTATGTGAACTCCGGTCGCCAGTATGTGAGAAGTGGAGTCTGACTTGAGGTTCATGTCTGTGGTCCCTGGAATGTCCCTCTCTCCAGCTGGTTTCCTTTAAATCAAGGGTTCAGGATGAAGAAGAGTTCCCACACTCCTAGAGACTGCAAGTCACACTGTCAGTCAGCTGCTCATTTTCAGCTGATCCACATTGTCCTTGCCTAAAGTTGTGGTCAATTTACCTTACAGTCAGAAAACTGAGGTTCCTTCTAAGCCCCTCTATGTTCTTTTAGTTCCCCGTCTAGCTAAATGTCCTGTGGAAGCTTGTAGAATGAAGAGCTGAAGTACAGTGATGCCTACAACTAAACCCACAGGCCAGCCAAAAATGTTACATCAGGTATGACTTGAGTTTTGGTTAAAAAATTATTTGGCGGTGGGGCATCTGGGTGGCTTAGTCCATTCAGCATCCAGCTCTGGGTTTCCGCTAAGATCAGGACCCCAAGGTTATGAGATTGAGCCCAGTCTCAGGGCCCTGCACTCAGCACAGAGTCTGCTTGAGATGCTCTCCCTTTCCCTTTCCCTCTCCCTCCCCCTCTGCCTCTCTCCCTGCTCCTGCGTGCATTTGCTCCCTCTCTTTCTTATATAAATAAAATCTTTTTAAAAAAACTTATCTGGGGAGGGGCGCCTGGGTGGCTCCGTGGGTTAAAGCCTCTGCCTTCGGCTCGGGTCATGATCCCAGGGTCCTGGGATCGAGCCCGGAGTCGGGCTCTCTGCTCAGCAAGGAGCCTGCATCCCTCTCTCTCTCTCTCTGCCTACTTGTGATCTCTGTCTGTCAAATAAATAAATAAAATCTTTAAAAAAAAATTTATCTTGGGAATTTTAATGCCACTTAATTTTAAGAGTATCAAGATGGTACATGGCAGAGATAGACCATGCAGGTTTATGTTAACACACACCTTCTTTTAAAATTGTGACCCACAGGTCTAGTGCATCAGAGTCACCTGGGATGCTACATCAAAATGCAGGCTCCTGAGCCACCTGGGTGCCTCAGTCTGTTAAGTGTCTGTCTTCCACTCTGGTCATGATCCCAGGGTCTTGGGATTGAGTCCCGCACCTGGGTCCTTGCTCAGTGGGGAGCCTGCTTCTCCCTCTGCCTGCCATGCCCCTACTTGTGTGCCCCTTCTCTGTTTCTCTCTCTCCCTCTGACAAATAAATGAATAAAATCTTAAAAACAAAACAAAACAAAACCAAAAAAAGGGCAGGCTCCTGAGTCCTGCCCCAGCATGAGGCCTGGGAGGAGTCTGTTTGGGTTTTTCATTTGTTTGGTTTGTTTGTTTGTTTGTTTGTTTTAATCTCCCCCAGAACCATGACACAGCCATTAGAATGGCCAAAATCCAGAACGCCGACAATGCCAAATGCTCGCAAGGATGTGGAGTAACAAGAACTCTCATTCATTGCTAGTGGGAATGCAAAATGGTGAACAGCCATGACTAAAGACAGCTTAGGGTCACCTGGGTGGCTCAGTCGTTAAGCAGCTGCCTTCAGCTCAGGTCACGATCCCAGAGTCCTGGGATGGAGCCCCGCATCGGGCTCCTTGCTCAGTAAGCAGCCTGCTTCTTCCCCTCCCACTCCTTCTGCTTGTGTTCCCTCTCTCGCTGTCTCTCTTTCTCTCTCAAATAAATAAATAAAATCTTTTTTAAAATGTTTTAATAATAAATTAATTAAAATTTAAATTTAAAAAGACAGCTTAGTGGTTTCCTACAAAACTAAATATGCTCTCACCATACAATGCAACAATAGCACTCTGCATTATTTACCCAAAAGAGTTAAAAACTCACATCACTCAAAACCTCTATGTGGATGTTTATAACAGGTTTATTCATAATTCCCAAACCTTACAATTGCCAAAACTTCGATTATTCATAGTTATCAAAGCTGTAGTATATCCTGTCAATGGAATATCATCCAGCATAAAAAAGAAATGAGCTATCAAGCCACAAAAAGACATGGAGGAACCTCAAATGCATATCATTAAGTGAAAGAAGCCAATCCAAAAAGGTTACATACTGTATGATTCCAATTATATGACACACGGAAAAGGCAAAATGAGAGATAGTAAAATGATCAGCAGTAGGCAAACACAGGGGATTTTAGGGTAGTGAAAATACTCTGTATATTATAATGACGGATATGTCATTATACTTTTATCTAAATCCACAGAATGTACAACACCAAGAATGAGCCCTAAGTTAAACTTTGGGTGATTATGATGTGTCAGTGTAGGTTCATCTTTGGTAAAAAAATGTACCCTTCTGGACAGTGATGTTGATAACAGTGTAGGAGCAGGGAATAGATGAGAAATAGCTCTACTTTCCTTGCAATTTTGTTGTAAACCTAAAACTACACTTTTAAAAAAAAGTTCATGATTTCCATACATCCTAAGTTGGGGAATTCACAGATTGTGGAGTACAAGTTGTCAAACTCTGATGTACATTAGAATCATCTAGAGCACTTTTAAAAAATCCCAATGCCCGGTCATATCCCTTACCAATTATTGGTATCTCTGGGGGTGAGACAGAGGCAGCACTTTCTGAAATTTCCAAATGATCCCAAGTTGCAGCCCAGTTTGAGCACTGGTTATAACGGTACAAGTCAGGGACCAAAGTCAGTACTGCTTGGTACCTAGACATGCTCAACTTCAAGTTTTTAACAATAACAACAAGAAAAAATGTTTAAGACCCACTTAGTCATGGTGGTAACAAATAAAACCTAACACACTGCCATTAAGAAAAATTAAGTATGGTTTAAACATGGAAAAATACTTATTACCAATATGACAACATATAAAGAAGGGGGGGCCGAGTTTTTCAACGATTTGAGTCAAACAAAAAGGAAACTTATTAAGTCCAACCTTCATGCACAGAAACCTTATGCTCTGAATATTGTAAATCAGTTTCATTACATAATATGGTGGAGGAAGTGACAAATGAACATTTTTTCATACTGTTACAAATCAATCTGCAACAGTTTGGGGATATTTGTAAGATGCTGAAGCAGAGTGTGTATCAAAACAAACTAAATATTCAATTCTGCACGAATGTCAGAGAAATAAAATGATTTCTCGGGTCAAATCTTTTTTCTGTGGTTGAAAACACTTGACAGATCCACTTGGTTTTCCCTCAGTGGCTTACAAGACACTACATTATTAAACTTGAGACAATATATCCAAATACAGTGGAAAACTACAGTCCCAGAATTTAGAGAGCATAGTTCTACCCAAAGAAGTACAAATTTCAGACTCACACTGGGCCTACAGATTGAACAGAACACAAAAGGGTAATGTATTCATTTTACTATCGTGGCCTGGCTTGAGTTCAATAAAATCAAAAATATAAAGAATTCCAGAACTATTTGGTGGAAAGGAAGTCATCATTTCAGAAAAGACTCAATGGTTTACATGATGTCAAATCATGCTTTAAGTTTCTGCAGCTTCCTTTAGAGGAAACCTCAGAATGCATTTGTATTATCTTCTATCCTCTAAGTGTGGTTCAGTTTCACAAAGAATTGATTGAACTGAAAACAAACTATCCCACCAAGAGGACACAGTGTTCCTGGAATTTTAGAGATAAATATATGGATTCCAGAGCTACTCTGAAATTTCTGGCAATTGTCTCTCAGCCATGTTCTTTAAGTCCTCTGCCCTTGTGAATATTCATCTAAAATGTAACATTGCTGAAACTAAAAATGAGTGCCATAATCGGCGATGCAAAGCTTAAGTCAGAATTGATATGGACCTTAACTTGCACAGACCATGAATTCTTTAATACCAACAAAAATTTATATAAAAAAACGAACTTTCTGCCACTTTCTGCCACAGCTACTCGTGCCTGCTCAGGTAGTGAATTAATTTCCCGTCGCTGCTATTACAGATGACCCCAAATGTAAAGGCTCAGAACAACCTAAACTTGTTATCTTACAGTCCTGGAGGTCGGAAGTCTAAAATCACTGTCACTGGGCAGATGAGGCTTGTTCTTTCTGGAGGCTCTCTGATGAGAATCTGTTTCCTTTCCCCTCAAGAGATTCCAGAGGCCATCTACATTCCTTCTGTGTGTGGTCTTTTTCCTCACACAACTCTACCTTCCTGCTATCACGGTTGTATCTCAAACTACTGACTTTGATCTTCCTGCCTCCCTCTTATAAGGACCTTTGTAAGTACAAAGGATAATCTCCCCATCTCAAACTCCTAGCTTCATCACATCCACAACGTTCCTTTTACCATGTAAGGTAAAATATTCACAGGTTCTGGAATAAGGACATTGACATCTCTCAAGGCCATTATCCAGTCTACCACAGACGGTAACAGTGAAGGAGCAGATGGTTAAACAGTTTTCCCTTTCAACACAAGTGTGCAAAGATTTCTTTTACCAGAATTTCTAATACTAGAATTTCAACACATCTACCCGTTCTCCTGCATTCTAAGACTATTCTGCCCATTGCAAAAGCCACTAGCCACATGTGACTGCAGAGCCCTTGATGAGGATATTCCAAATTAAGATGTGCTATAAATATAAAGCACTTCTCAAATGTGAAAGACTTGGTACAGAAAAAAAATGTAAAACACCTCCTTCTTAATTTTATATCAATTTCACATTTGAAATAAAAATACCTTGGGTATATCTTGTTAAATGGAATATATAATTAAAATCATAATTAATTTTGAAATTAATGATAATTAAAATAATTAAAATTAATTTCATTGGTTTCTTTTCACTTTTTTTATTGCGGCTATTAGAACAATATAAATTACATATGTAGGGAAGTAGTACTTCTTTGATGGTTAATTTTATGTGTCAATTTGAATGGACTAAGGGATGCCCAGATAATCTAGTAAAACTTTATTTCTGGTATTTCTAGAGAAAATTAGCTCTTAAACAAAGAGTAAATGAAGATCTCCTCACCAATTCAAGTGGGCATCTATTGACTCAGTCCATCATCCAAACTGCTTGAGCTGGAATGTCCACCTACTCTTGCCCCTGGACATCAGCGCTACTGGTCCTTAGACATTCAGACATGGACTGAATTAAATTATTGGCATTCCTATATCATATATATGTATACATATGTGTGTATATATATGTATATGTACATATACATATATGTATAGAAGCAGACCTATAGTGTGTGTGTATACATATATATACACACATATGTGTATATATATGTATACACACATATGTATGTATATATATGTATACACACACACACACACACACACACACACACACACACACACTATAGGTCTGCTTCTCTAGCGAACCCTGGTCAGTACAACTTCCAAAATGAAAACACTGGAAAAATTCTCAAGATCAACTTTTTCAGAACCTGGAAGTTAAGCAAATCCTTGGAACAAATGAAAAATAAGTATTCAAAAACAATGACTGAATATATGTTAAGAACAGTAAGCTTTATGATGTCTTAATTTGCCATAATTCCATCCATCTCAACCAGCTCTGAGGCAACTTTGAAAACCAACAGCCTACAGGCAGCCTAGAAGCCACAGAAGTAAGCAGAATGAGTTTGAAGCTTATGAAAAAGAAAATTGTCACTATTTAACCTGTCTGGGTCCCATTTTCCGGGTTGCTTTAATTTGACCTGCCTCAGAGCTTTCTCAGTACACAAAGCCCTATCCTGAGGATATTTGTGAAAAACAATCAGCAATAATTGTTTCACATTAGAGCTAGCTGAGGTGGCAATACCGATTAGAACAAACAAGAAGCTACCCAAAAACTTAAAAAGAAACACGGGGGTAAACAGATGTCCATAGGGAATGTTGAAAAGCTCCAGCATATTCCCTGGGAATCTGGAAGGCCACATGCATGTGCAAGGCCATGCCCATGAACAAGAAAGAGTTGAAAAGGCCTAATGTTTCACTTACAGCCAAACTTCAGGTTCTCCACAAACATGAAGTGAAGGGAAAAGTAGACTTATGAACCCTGCCCCAACACACACAGTGCAAAAGCTAACATATATTGGTTCAAGGCAGTTAAGAAATTCTCTGCCGACCTTCAACAGTCTAACCCTACTACTTCTCAGACAATGGAAGATCTTTGGCCAGGTCAGCTCCCTGGTGTGGCCTGAAGGTTTGAGGGCAAACAGACCAGACTCCCCATGCCTGTGAGGGCTAAGGACTCTTCTCCTTTCCTCTCCCACTCTATCCCCCTGAGGCCTCCAATCCCAACATGTGATGATGCACTTGGCAGTGGAAGCTTGTCCAAGGTAAATCCACACACATTTTGAACTCAGATGGGACCCTTTCCTGATCCTGGCTGACTCTCAGCTGCCTTACTTCTTGTAGGTCCCCCTTTATACCTTTGTTCCTGCAGATCCACCCACCATCTCAATCTACAGGCAAAATACATCCCTACACGTCTGGAGTGAATCCAACAATTCCATATACAAATGATGATTCAACAAGAATTCCAGCATATACCATCAGAGTATACCCCTCCCCCTAAATCCCATTGACCTGGCCACCAAGGTCTTTCTTTTGGCTGGTGGATGGTCATGTTTATCTGTGTTTTCACCTACCAGTATATTAATATAATACCATTAATATAATATAATTAATATATATAATAATACTGGTCTGTAACTGCACAGAACCCCCGATGGATCAACAAGTTTAGGTAGGGATAGCCTGCCCCCACCCCCATCCAGCATGAGGCAGCTACTGAAGATGAGACCTCCACCCAAATGCCAAAAATCTGTCTTTGTCAGGGGAATGTAGAGGCCACTTATAGGAAACAGGCTTGAGGAATGGAAACCTGAGTAAGGTAAAAGGGCCCACAGTGACCATCAGGCTGGAAGCAAACAGGCTCATTAGGTGACCCACCTTAAAATAACCATAAGCCCGAGCTGACCAGTGTGTTACTTACAATCAGGTATAAATACCAAAAAAGGAAAATTCTGTATGTTTCCATACCTCCTTACTTCCCCTCTGAACTATCACCCCCATCGTGGCCACCTGGCAAATAGTCCCTGCTTTGCTGTCCTCCCTGCTGCTCCCTTGCAATGTATTCAATAAACTTCTATCTCTTAAAAAAAAAAAAAAAAAAAAAAAAAAAGACAAGAAAGAAATTTTCTGCCTAATCAGCAGTTGACCGCTAAGCTAAGTGAACACAGACTTCAGTGGCTACACAAGACAAAGGATAAAGACTTTATAGAATTCACTTGGTAAAGTCATTTAAAAAACAACAAACCCTCAGGAACAGGAGAAATTCAAACTCCACAGTTTCTACATTCTATTCTTTAAAATATCCAGTTTTCAACAACAACAAAATTATGAGACATGTAAAGAAATGGGAAAGTATGGCCATGTGCAGGTTTAAAAAAAAAAAAAGTCAATAGAAACTGTCTCTGAGGAAGTTCCAGTGTTATACTTTCTAGACAAAGACTTTAAATCAGCTACTATAATTATATACAAAGACTTGAAAGAACCCTGTCTGAAGAAGAAAAGAGTAAGAATGACTATAAGAGTGGAGTCCAGAGGAGAGGAAAGAATACAGTGGAAAAATAAATACTTGAAAAAGTAATGGCCAAAAACTTCCCAAATTTGATGGAAAACATTAATCTACACATCCAAGAAGCTCAACAAAAGCCAATCAAGATCCAAAGAAATCCAAATCTCGATACATCAGAAACAAACTGTCAAAAGATGGAAACAAAGAATCTTGAAAGTAGCAAGATTTCTTACCTCATTTCTCACTAAAAATCACAAATGCCACAGGATAACATTCATTGTGCTATGGAAAGGGAGAATGGCAACCAAGAATTCTATTTCTGGCAAATAAGCAATCTTTCAAAAATAAAGGAGTAATTAAAACATTCCTAAATAAACAAAAAAAAAAAAAAAAAAAGAAAAAATTTTTTGCAAACAAACCCCCCCAAAAAAAAAAAAAAAGGAAGCCCTCAAAAAAAAAAAGGAAAAAAAAAAAAAAAAAAAAAAACCACCCCTAGATAGTAACACAAATCCACACAAAGAAATAAAGAGCACAAGTAGAGATAGCTAAAACAAGTAGGCATAAAAGATAGTATAAACATATTTTGTCTATAAATCTTTCCTCTCCTACCTGATTTAAAAGAGAACTGAATAAAGCCTATATTGGTAAATCTGTGTTGATGAGCATACAATGTATAAAGATGTAATATGTATGAACAATAGTGCAAAGAAGAGGGAAGGAAACAAAGCTATATTAGAGCAAAGTTTTTATAGAATATTCAAATGAAATTGGTATTAATCCAAAATAGATTGTTTTAGATTAAGATGTTAATTGTAATTCCTAGGGCATCACTAATAACAAAACAAAACAAATATATGTGTGTATATGTATATATATATATATATATATATCATATATATTAAGGGAATTACAATAGTATACTAGAAAATATGTATTTAGCAAAAAAAAGGTATTAATGAAGGAACAAAGAAACAAAAAAGACATAAGATATATTAAAAAACAATAGCAAATGTCAAATAAAAAAAACAGAGACTGGCAGAAGGCATAAAAAAGTCGATTCAACTATATTCTGTCTAGAAGAGACATACTTTAGATTCAAAACCACAAAGAGGTCAAACTAAAAAGATGAAAGAAGATATGCCATGAGTCATAGGCTAAATAGTGATTCCTCAAAAATTCATGCACTGAAGTCCTAAGCTTCGTACCTCAGAATGTGATCACATTTGGCGTAGTGCCTGGATGGCTCAATCAAGGAGTCTGTCTGAGATTCTCTTTCCCTCCCCCTTCCCCCTTCTCCCCCAACTTGCGCTCTCTTGCACTTTCTCTCTAAACAAATAAATAAATAAATCTTAAAAAAAAAAATAACAATGTGACCATATTTGGGACAGGGTCTTTTAAGAGGCAGTTAAGTTAAAATGAGATCACTAGGATGTGCCCTAATCCAATATAACTGATTTCTTTATATAAAGAGAAAAACTGAACACAGATGTGCAAAAAAAGATGATGTGAAAACACAGATAAACATGACCATCCACCAGCCAAAAGAAAGGCCTGAAACAGATCCTTCCCTCATGGCCCTCAGAAGAAATCAACCCTTACAACGCCTTCACCTCAGAGTTCAACCTTCCAGAATTATGAGAAAATAAATCTCTAATGTTAGAGCAACCCATGTATAGTACTTTATTATGATAGCCCAAGGGAATAATACATGATGAAAATGGTAGCAAAAAACAGATAAAATAGACTTTAAGACCAAAAAATTGTTACTAGAGACAAATTAATTCATTTTATAACAATAATATTTACCAAGAAGATGTAACGATTATAAACATATATGAACTTAAAGTACTTAAAGACCTGAAGCAAAAACTGAGAGAACTGAAAGAAGAAAGAGACAGTCCAACAGTAACAGATGGAGACTTAAATATCTCACTTTCAGTAATGGATAGAATGACTAGGCGGAAAATCAACAGAGAAATAGAAGGGTAGAAATGCAAATCAAAACCACTTTACACTAATTACAGTAGCTGAAGTAAAACAGAATAGCAAGCAATAACAAAGACCTGGAAAAATTAGATATTTCATAAATTGCTCGTGAGACTGTAAAATCATGCTGCTTTTTTAGGGGAAAAAATGACAGGTCCCCAAAATATTAAACATAACATTACCATATAAACAAACTGGTTCTAATAGTCATCTATAGAATACCCCATAAGAGCAGCAGAACACACCTCTCAGGTACACCAGGAACATTCTCTAAGAGAGATCATTCATTAGGCCCAAAACAAGCCTTGGTACATTTAAAAAGACTGAAATTCACACAAAGAATGTTCTCTAGGTGTGCCTAGGTGGCTCATTTGGTTAAGCATCTGACTTCAGCTCAGGTCATGATCTTGGGGTCCTGGGATCGAGCCCCACATCAGCTCCACATTCAGCATGGAGTCGGCTTGTCCTTCTCCCTTGGTCCCTCCCCCAACTCAAGTTCTCTCTCTCTCAAATAAATAAATAAAATCTTAAAAAAAAAAAAAATGTTCTCCAACTACAATGGAATGAAGTGAGAAATTAATAACAGAAGGGTATTTGGGAAATTCACAAATGAGTGGAAATTAAACAACACATTCCTAAAAACCAATGGATCAAAGAAGAAATCACAAAAGGAAATTAGAAAGTAATTTGAGATAATGGAAAAGGAAAACACAACATACCAGAACTTATGAGATGAAGGTAAAACAGTTCTTAGAGGGTAATTTACAGCTGAAACTGACAATATTTAAAAATTAAAGATCTCTAATCAATAACTTAACATTCCACCACAAGATACCAAAAAAACAAGAGCAAACTAAACCCAAAATTAGCAAAAGGAAGGAAATAATAAAGAGCAGAAATAAATAAAATAGAATGGACAACACCAATAGAGAAAACCAATGAAATCTAAAGTTAGTTTGTTGGAAAGATCAACAAAATTAACAAATCTTAAGGGAGACTGAAGAGAGGAAAAAAAAGAGAAAAGACTCAAGTTACTAAAATCAGGAATAAAAGAGTGAGCGCATCTACTCACAGAAGTAAAAAGGATTATATGAAAATGCTACGAACAATAATATGTCAATAAATTAAGTAACCTAAATAAAATGACAAGCTCCTACAAAGACACAAATTACTGAAACTGACAAATGATAGAAAAACTACATAAACTTAGAACAAATAGATTAAATTAGTACTCATAAAACTTACAAAAAATAAATTAAAAATCCAGGCTTTTTTAGCTTTTCTGATGAATGCTACCAAAGAACTAAAAAACAGAATTCTAAAAAATGCTAATTCTTCACAAACTCTTCCAAAACTAAGAGAGAAGGGAACAACTCATTCTTGAGATATACCTGATACAAAAAACATCCAGAAGAAGAAAATTACAGATCAATTCTCCTTTTGAATAGACCCCAAAATCTTTAACCATATACTAGCAAACAGAATACAGCAACTATATACAAGATTAGACATGCCCAAGTGAGATTTTTCCCAGGATTGCAAAACTCGTTCAATATACAAAAATCAATGTAAGCCAATCAATATCAAATAACATATTAACAGGATAAGTGATGCGAGCCAAATCATGATCTTAATAGTTGCAGAAATAGCATTTGCCAAAATCTAACACCTTTGTGATTAAAAAAAAAAAATTCAGCAAATCAAGAATAAGGGGAAATTCCTCAACTTGATAAAGAGTATCAGGGCGCCTGGGTGGCTCAGTGGGTTAAAGCCTCTGCCTTCAGCTCAGGTCATGATTCCAGGGTCCTGGGATTGAGCCCTGCATCGGGCTCTCTGCTCAGCGAGGAGCCTGCTTCCTCCTCTCTCTGCCTGCCTCTCCACCTACTTGTGATCTCTGTCTGTGAAATAAATAAAACCTTAAAAAAAATAAATAAATAAAGAGCATCAATGAAAACAGCACAACTCACCTCATACATACTGGCAATGTTCTGCTCTGAAATGAAGAAAAAGAAAAGGTTGCCTGCTCTTGCTACTTCTATTCAACATTGTACTTGGGTTCTTTCTACCCAGGGAAATTAGGCAAGAAAAAGAAGTAAGAGGCATCCATTTTGAAAAGGAAAAAGTAAAACTATCTCTATGCACAGATGATGCGGTCTTCTATATGGAAAATCCTACGGTATCCACTAAAATACACTTAGAACTAGAAAAATGAGCCCAGCAAGGTTGCAAGATATGAGATCAATATGCAATCATGTTAAGCTCTATTGCTCAGTGCTGATCACTGTGCTTATTAAAATCATTCTCCCAAAAGAGAAGTCAAGATTTATTATCTTTGTCTACCCCTTGGAATAGATAAAACATATTCCCAAACATCCCTATTTGCCATAACACTGTATTCCTAGCATTGGGCATTTAAATATGTAAGTCCATAAATAAATTAATGAATACTGGGAGGGCCTTATACACTCGAGAGTAAAAAAAGTACAGCAGTCTCTGCATCCAGACTGAGTTCAGGTTCTAGCTCGACGACTCAGTGAATGGCTGAGGCTATTCTGCGCCTCTGTTTCCTCCTAAGTAAAATGGGAAACAAAAGAGCCATTAAGGAAATAAATTAGGTTATATATGCAAGGTGCTTAGAACAGTGTCTAGTATAAAGTAAACATTATACAAGTTTTACTATGTTATTAAAGACATTCTCAATAATTCAACTTTTCGAGAATACAAGAAGCCTACATGAATGGCACTTTCCCAATGCCGCACCTTGGCAGGCACTGCTGTTAATAATCACAACCGTCCTGTCTCAGTCTTCTCAGTACTGGCCTCCAGTCAGCCCAAGTGGCGGAGAAGATTAAAGCTGTTGGCAGTCCTTGTTTTTACTGTCATCCCACCAAAACAGCATCAGAACTCAACCCTTACCCTGTAGGCTTGACCTAGTCCCCTCCAATAAATTCCTTCCCCGCTAAAACCAGATTCTGTTACTGACTCCTAACTTCTAATGGGCCTACTAACTATAGATTACTGGGTTATTATTTAAATGTCACAACCCATGTTTATTCTTCAGATGATTATTAATAAATAGCCAGATTTAGTGCCAGTGTCAACTTCAAGGGATGTCTTTCAGTCAATTACATCAACCTTTTGTCAGTTCCTAGAGCATGCCAAGTCTTGTCCTGCTACAGGCCTTTGCATTTATTGTTCCCTCTCTCTGGAATGATCTTGCCCTCCTCACTAGCAGAAATGCCCCTGTTATCTTTATTACACTGCTTATTTCCTTCTGCAAATGCATCACTTATTACTTGTTTTTTATCTATATCTTCAGTGACAATGTAAATTTGATATAGCAGGGAACTTGCTGGCTTATCATGTATTGTATACTCTGCCACATAGTAGATGAGAAACAGGAATGGATGGATGGATGGATGGATGGATGGATGGACGGATAATGGGTCCGTTATTATCCGGATGAATAATGGGTAGATGACAAATAGATTATTAGTGAGGATTCAACTTCACTTTTTACTGCCAAAAGGAAGTATCAATAGGTTAAAAAAGAGAGAGATGTGAATAATAACATTTAAGGTGAAAATATATTTGATATATGGCATTTACCATAACAGAAAGGTAAATTAAAGCATTTTAGAGGATTTTCTATGAAAATGGTTGAAACCAAAGTAGTTTCCTTTTAGCCTTCAGTCATGTAGAAAATGAAATCAACCAGAATATCCAAATTGCTAAGTGCTTTAGTTAATCAAGATCTTACTGCATATTGCTGGTATATAATGACCCTAGGCTACAAAACAAAACAAAAAAAACTTAAAAATTATATATTGCTGGTATGTAATGACTCTAAGTCTAAAAAAAAATTCACCATTATTCTTCATATAAATTCTGTAAAGAGTTAAAGTGATTTTCGTAGAAATTAAATCTCAGCCACCATGCTTGATGCTAGTGGTTTACTTATCCTTTAGCTACAATGATGAAATAATAATTGGGGCCAAATAGACAAGTTCCAGTAAGAATCAGCTGGTCCACAACTGACGGCAGGTATAGAGCCACCATTAATTAGCCAACACAGAAGGATATGATTACAACTTTTTTTAAAAGATTTTATTTATTTATGTGACAGAGATCACAAGTAGGCAGAGAGGCAGGCGGGCGGGTGGGGTGTTGTCAGGAAACAGGCTCCCCACTGAGCAGAGAGCTGGATGTGGGGCTTGATCCAAGGACCCTGAGATCATGACCTGAGCCAAAGACAGAGGCTTAACCCACTGAGCCACCCAGATGCCCCTGATTACATTTTATTCTACAGAAAATTTTCCAATCCTAAAAAGTACAAGGATGAAGGTAGGATCAGCTCACTTAGCAACAAAAACAAATTGTTCCAACTCTGGTAACAGAGAGAATAAAGATGATTCTAATACTGTTAGACCCACCTTTAGGAACAGTCCATTAAATTCATTATTCTACAAGATTCTGCAAAGACAAAATCTAAATTTGGTGAATATTTGTCAACACCAATGGATCTTTCTCCTCGACTCTTTTATATCTTGATCCTAATTATGTTTCTATTTTTCAGAACATTTGGAAAAGCATCAAATTATTTTAAAGTATCTAATAAGAGAATTAAATTGGATCGCAATGAAACTTGTCTTGTTTTATTCTGTTCTCTTGAAATATTCTCCCACTAGTAATTATCAATTATTACAAATTAAAAGCTCCAGTTTCCCTCACTGTGGTCCATGTCATATAAAAATATTCAATGCCAATGACTATAACTAACGATTTCAGTTATACAAAACCAGAGCATCCTCCCAACACACATTTCACTAGATTTTCTTAAAAATATAAAAAATTTTTAAAAAGCAAACCATGTTTTATATTACAGCCAACTTGTATTCAATCCAACCAATAGTATAAAATAATAACATAAAAAACCAGATTATCTAAAATTCTCATTTTCTTTGGAAGTCATCTGATTTTTCACTTTTGGGTGTGTCTTTACCTTCCTAATTAGTTATCTTGATATCAGAAATGTTAATATTTATTTGTACCCTCTGAACTTTAATAAACAATAGAGAGGACTTAGGGAGAATGCCACTTAAGAATGGAAACCAGATACACATTAAAAATTGGCCTCAAGTAAGGAAGGATGATCAGGCTTACATAGGCCTTCATGGAAGAAATGCATCAGGCTTGTCAAAAAAGGGAGGTTCAAATGTAAACTCACAGTTCTCTGACTTCTTAAGCTTTCTGATATGAGCTCCTCATTTTTCCTCTCCCTGCTCCATGCTGTCAACTTCCTTGGTCATAGGCTGCTGCTTCTCTCCCTTCCCATCCTCTGTTCACCCTTCAGCAAGATCTCAACTTCCAACCTCCAATTCTTTCCTGGATATGTAATGTCCTTCCTCACAAATTCAGCACATTTACAGATTATTCTTTTTTTTTTTTTTTTTAAGATTTTATTTATTTGACAGAGAAAGAGAGACAGCAAGAGCAGGAACACAAGCAGGGGGAGTGGGAGAAGGAGAAGCAGGCTTCCTGCCCAGCAGGGAGCCTGATGCAGGCCTCAATCCCAGGACCCTGAGATCATGACCTGAGCCCAAGACAGATGCTTACTGACTGAGTCACCCAGGCATCCCTTACAGGCTGTTTTTAAGGGAATTCTTCCAGAGCTGACTTCTCAGGCCTCCTGCTCACCATACTTCAGAGATACACAGAATGTTTTAATTTTAATTTCAAAGTGAGAAAAAAATTAACACAATAATAATTAATACATAGGAATGAATTATATTCATCTTTATACCAATGAAGCTATAGTTCTTAGTATTTTTATGGAGGAAAGGACCCACAAAGGTAAAATCGTCTAAAGCCCACAGAATCAAAATGGGCCCTGAATTCCATGTCAACCCAGTGTTACATTCTTTCCCACTCAAAACTGGTCCTTTCTAGCCTCATGGGTACAACCCAGACCAGAAATGACTGTATGAGCATTTATTTCAAAACCTGATTTATGGTAATGGTTGCATAACTTACTAACTGTACTAGAAATTATTATATGGTCCCTTAAAACTGGGTGAATGTTATGACATACAAAACATACTTCACTAGGGTGCCTGGGTGGCTCAGTCAGTTAAGCGTCTGCCTTCAGCTCAGGTCGTGATCTCAGGGTCCTGGGATCGAGTCCCGCATCAGGTTCCCTGTTCAGTGGCTCCCTCTCCCTCTGCCCCTCACCCCACTCATGCTCTATCACTCTCCCTCTCTCTCTCTCTTTCACATATACTTTTTTAAAAAATACACCTCACTAAAGCTGTTTTGGGTTTTTTTTTCTTAGTTTTTTATTTTTTATTAACATAAAATGTATTATTAGCCCCAGGGGTACAGGTCTGTGAATCGCCAGATTTACACACTTCACAGTACTCACTATAGCACTAGTGCTGTTTTTTAAAAAGATACAGAATAAAAAAAGAAAAGAAGAAACACAGGTATCTAAAGACAGAAAAAGATGAATTTCAGATTACGATACTTTTTTGAAATTCAGAAATTTATCCAGAGGGGTGTGCTACAATAACGACAGCTGAAATTTTATCTACCCTAAATATGAACAGTGTTACAAACATGGAGAAGGAATAATGACATCAAAAATGCCAAAACATTCTATATGTGAAAATAATTATGCAAGGTTGGTGCTAAAAAGATTCATTGTCATAGTAATTAGGGAAGCCTGGTTGCAATTAAGTACAGGAAGGATATTAAAACTTCCAAAAGATATTTCTGCAAGCCACAACAGAAGAATAAGAGCAACAGAGTAATTGGAACCACATCCAAACCCACTTCCTTGTTATTTACCAATATCATCTGAAGAATACAGTTTAGATGCTGACGTTAGACAATCTTCAGTTGACAACTTTAAATCATATTAAGACTAAAAAAAAAAAAAATCAAAGAATTTTATGACAAGGGTTAAAAGTTCATAGCCTTGGAACTATGAAAAATTTGGTGCCCACTTGTAAACCACATCCCGGCCACTGTCGTGTCTCTACAATGAAATGGTTTTGTTGTGGTCGAGGCAATCAACTCTGAGTTAATAATTAGCTACTATTCAAATCAAGTGTAATTTGCGTAATTGTATACCAGCTCACTTCTAAGAGAAGGAGCACAAAATTTCATTTTTAGCAACTGATATCGACTGTTACAATCATTCGTTTGTCATCCTATGTAATGCAATCAAAATGAGTAGAGAAGTACGTTTTTTTACCCACGGCATGAAATCACCGTCATTTTCCAGGCAGCTGAAATTAAGTTCAAATGTTATCTGCTCAATGCAGGTGAACATGTATATAAAAAAAGAAAATGAACACATTTTTTAAAAGGTGAAGTTTTCTATTATACTACTTTGAAAAGTACCTAGAAATAGTGCTTCACATTTACATAAAGCAAAGTTTAATCATTCTGTGGTTTGGTATTTGGATCTAGAATCTATAAATGTTATGTTAAATTGAAAGACTGAGTAAAGTTAGTCAAGATTTCTCTATTATGAAAAGCTACAATAATTATGATAATAAAATCATTATGTCAATAGCCACCTTTTTAATTTCAGCACATTTCTAACACTGCAAAATATTTTCTCAATAACCTAATAAAATTAATGCAAGTCACTGGAATACTTTCTAATTTACGCAGAATTTTTCACATCCTTTAGTGCACTAGATTCTCAAAACAACAACTCAGTATTGTTAATATAATGTTGATTGGCCCCCATCATCTATTTCCCCTGCCTCTGGCCAAAAAATAACCTTACCATCTTTGGGGGAATCACATTTCCCCCGTTACAGTCATATTGTTTGGGTGGAGTGAACCCCATCCCTGGTACCTAGAACGGCTTAAGACAAACAGCATATTTTTCAGTCCTCATTAATTGGTTCAGGAATGGTCACTTAAGCCAGTGAAATATATGGTCTTGTTTTCTGGGGCTTCTATGAAAAAGGTCTTCCTTTTTCTTCCATGGAAACCGCTAAAAGATTCTGTAAGTTTCCCTCATGGTACACTATAAAGATGTAAGATCTGGAAGCAGTACTGCTTCAACTATAGCTCCATGTAATGAAAGATGGAGAAAAGGGGACTTGGAAAAGGCAGCACAGAATAGGAGGGAAAACAGGGAAGTAAAGAAAGACAAGAGGGAAAAAGAGAAAAGAGATGCCCAAGACTGCAGCGGCACATGAGATGAGAAGAAAAGAAGTTACAGAGAAAAGAAATAGGGTAGAGGCAAAACGAGATGAACAGAGCTTGGGCAGGAGTGGGAGAAGAGAATGAAAATGGTCTTATCGCCCACCACCTTGCACTTCAGACTAGCTTCAACATAAACTATTATCTGTACCACTGCCCTTGAAAACTTAGCACTGTTCCCAGCTCAGAAGCTATTCTGGTTGTGGCAACCATAGCATGTCTCCAAGGAGACACAGTCTTTGGTTGAAAAGATCGTCACCAAGGGAACTGCTAGATAAAAAACCAGAGGCCTTGAGAGGTTAAAATCCACATTCCTAAGCATGACATGTGAGGCCCTTAATACTCTTGGCCCAACTGTGTTCTAAAACTCTCTCCTACATAGAACCATGCATCACTTCCAGCTCTCCATTAGGACAAGACCATCTCTACTACTAAGCCTTGAACAGACGTGTCACCTCCCACTCTAACGGAGCTACCACAGCGCCTGGGACACAGTGAGTCCTCAGCTGACAAGAGCTCATAAAAAACCCACTCCAAATGTTCTCTTTCTCAAAATTCCCATATCTCAACAGAAACACTTGTCCATCAGGTTAAATTCCATGATCGTTATCTCTCCCTGCATCTGAACATGATTAGATAATGATCCAGGCAGGTCCACTTTGTCACACTGTCTTACTCTGACTCTTGGAATGCAACGTGGGCACAGGAGGGGCCGGCCTTGTTACACGTACCCTTTCCACTGAGTGATCTTTTCTTTTCCTCTGTCTTTTACAAAATTTGCCTTCTCCCCTGGAGCTTCACCACAGGAAAACTAGCTCTTGCCTGTCCCTCGGTGCCAAAGCTTTTGTCTTTATTGTGTAGGGGAAAGAGAAACCAAAATTCTTGCTGTGACTCTGTTGGTCAAGCAGATCAACATCTCCTAGCTTCAGTTTCTTTCCAAGTAAAATAGGAATAAAAAGTCCTGCCCCATACACCTGGGTGCCAGTGGAGCATTGAACTCTTGGTTTCAGCTCAGATCATGATCTTGGGGTTGTGAGATGGAGTCCAGACTTGCACTCAGCATGGAGTCTCCATGGGATTCTTTTCCCTCTTCCTCCCACTCTGCCCTTCACCCCTCTCTCACTCTTGTGTTCTCTCTCAAATAAATAAATAAAATCTTTTAAAAAAATTCCTGCCCTACCTACCTCAAGTGATTCTTATGAAGATCATATAAAACATTAGATCTGAAAATCCATGGCTTTAAAATAAGACTTAATTGATTTTTATTGTTAAAAGGTAATGACAATAGCCAAGATATGGAAACAATCTAAGTGTTCATCAATGGATGAATGGATAGGGACGCCTGGGTGGCTCAGTTGGTTAAGTGGCTGCCTTCGACTCAGGTCATGATCCCAGGGTCTTGGGATCGAGTCCCACATCTGGCTCCTTGCTCAACGGGAGCCTGCTTCTCCCTCTACCTGCTCTGCCTGCTGCTCTCCCTGCTTGTGCTCTCTCCCTCTCTCTGACAATTAGATAAATAAAATCTAAAAAAAAAAAAAAAAAAAGGATGAATGGATTAAAAAAAAAAGTTGTACATATATACACACACAATGGAATGTTATTCAGGAATCAAAAAAAGAAGGAAATCCTGCCATTTGTAACAACACGGATGGACCTTGAGGGCATTATGCTAAGTAAAAGAAGCCAGTCAGAGAAATACAATCTTGCTTATATGTGGAATCTAGAAGAAATTTTTTTTTACTTAAAAAAAAAAGGGGGCACCTGGGTGGCTCAGTGGATTAAGCCGCTGCCTTCGGCTCAGGTCATGGTCTCAGGGTCCTGGGATCGAGTCCCGCATTGGGCTCTCTGCTCAGCGGGGTGCCTGCTTCCCTCTCTCTCTCTCTGCCTGCCTCTCTGCCTACTTGTGATCTCTCGCTCTGTCAAATAAATAAATAAAATCTTTAAAAAAAAAAAAAAACAAAACCTGAGCTCATAGATACAGAGAACAGATCGGTGGTTGCAAGAGGCAAAGGGCTGGTAAAATAGGTGAAGGGAGTCAGATGGTACAAATTTCCAGTTATAAAATAAGTAAGTCACAGGGATGTAACGTACAGCATGGTGACTATAGCTAATAATACTGTGGGAAAAAGAGACCGCAACTATGTTTCAGGATGGATGTTAACCAAACTTACTGTGGTGATCATTTTGCAATACATACAAATATTAAATCATCATATTGTATAACTGAAACTAATATAATGGTTTATGTCAGTTTTACCTCGATTTTAAAAAGGTAGTTAATGAGTCTAAAACACACTAATAACTTTAGCAACCTTGGACTGGATCGGCTACAGCAAATGGGCTAAATCCCTCCTACCGAGTTTGCTAAAAGCAAATCATCTCATCATTAGTTGTTTATCAAGTGCTTATCCTAATCTATGGTTTTCTATGTTTTTCTAACTTTCCTATCAAACCTAGGGGCCATGAGACATACCCACTGTAACAATGGGTGTCCTATTGATCTCAAAAGATTGGAAGAGCCCGCTATTTGATGAGCACTGGGCTGGGCTTTGAGGATACCACTGTAAGCAGAAACAAACATTATTCCTGCATTCATGGGACTTACAGGCTCAGGGGACAACATGAGCAACAAACACACATACATACCCAAAATGACTGGAAAGCAGTGTATGTAGGTATGCATGCATGAGTTTGCACTTCCTGTACCCTCACTTTGAAACAGCCCTACTGGTGATATCAAACCCCCTCTTCCACTCCCATCCCCAGGGAACCACAAACCTCCACACCATGAATCACTGTGCTAGGTGCTGGAAGAGAATTAAATTCTACCATACGCTACAAGAGAATTTCTTCCAAAGCTAATTAATCATTGACATGTAAGTAAAGCAGACTAGGTAAAGATCAGGAGATTTAAATAGAGTCCCGGGGCACCTGGGTGGCTCAGTGGGTTAAAGCCTCTGCCTTCGGCTCAGGTCGTGATCCCAGGGTCCTGGGATCGAGCCCCGCATCGGGCTCTCTGCTTGGCCAGGAGCCTGCTTCTCTTCCTCTCTCTCTGCCTGTCTCTCTGCCTACTTGTGATTTCTGTCTGTCAAATAAATTAATAAAATTTTTTTAAAAAATAAAAAAATAAATAAAATAAATAGGGTCCCAAATCCAGGACCAGCCACATAATTTGCAAGTACTGGTGCAAAGTGAAAAAAATGTAGGGTCTGTCGTTCAAAAATAATTAAGAATCTCATGGCAATGATAACAGAGTATTTAAACTAAGCCTAGGACCCTCTGTGACTGCACAGGTCAAACCCCCTGAAGGCTTCCTGGCTTCCAACATTATTGAATGTGTAACTTGTAGCCAGTTAACTTATCCTGCCTCAGGTTCCTTACAGATATAAAATTAGAGGAAGGAGGAAAAGGCTTTCAGCTTCTTTCCATAACCAACATCTGTGTTTCTCTATTTAGAAGGCAGTTCATTCATTTGGAGAGAATTATTTTACCCTTTTATATAACCATTAAAATGCTCACTGTGACTCAAAGCTAATGTTGAAACCCCATATGTAGTATTTTACCTTCAACCATTTTGATGTTTTTTCTAACCTCTAGACAACTCCTTAATTTTGTCTATGAGAACAAATCTCCAAGCAGATTTCCAAGTTTACTAGTCTCCCATGTATGCCATTTAAATCTGAAATTCCTAACTGAGGTTTCCATCTATAAAGTAATTTTTCCCATAGTAAAATATCTCCTTACATAAATTTGGTATTTTCTTTTTTTCTATTCCTGAAAATTTATCAGTTCTGAATAGGCATCTAGGTCTGCTCCAATAAAAAGGAGACAAAATGTCAATCTTAGAGTTAGTCAGCCTTTTAATTCCACCAGGTTAGTTTTTAGCATGACATAACTGATAACTCTCTAAACCAGGGATTCTAACCTGGAGTCCATGGAAAGAATTCTGGGAAGTAATTAATTTGAATGGAAAAAAAAATTATATCTCTACATCCATCCAATTTCTAACAAAATTTAGCATTTTCTTCAATTATGAATGTAGGCAACAAACTCCAGGAGTGTTAGTAGTTCCTATGGCTTGATTACCAATAAACTATCCATATTTTCATATCATATTCTAGATATTGCAAATATCTTAAAACATCATTTATGTTCAACATTACCTCAAAATTGCAATAGTTACGATAATAGATCATATGGTTTAATGTATTAGTAAAATAGATCATATGGTTTAATGTATTAGTAAAAAACCACATGTGTTATTACAACACAAAACTGGCTTTTATATAGAAATAACCATATTTTAATATAACTGGCTCCCTTGTAATGATAAGTATATCATTTTATGCATCTAAAAACAAAATTCTGAAAAAAGGTCCATAGCCTCCACCAGACTATTCAAAGGGCCCAGAGTACATAAAAGGTGAAGAAATCCTGGTCAAAAGAAGTTACAGAGCTCATGTGATAATAAAATAGAACCAAATGTACTCTTTTCTCACAAATAGTAATAGACCCATTTTAATACAGTCTTTAAAACTCTAATTCAATGGCAATGTCTACATATAACAAAATATTCATGGTCTGTTTATTTTAACTTAACAATAATTAACTATACCAAAATTGAACAGCTTTTGCTGTTGTTGTTTGTGGTTTTTTTCCTGGTTTGTTTTTTATTTTTCTTTTTGCAGATGGGATTTTTGACTATAGGATTCAATATGAAAGAGTATAACCCAGACATATGCCTACACCACAATCTCAAATGTTCTTTGGATTGGTACCTGAGATGACAGTAGGTTACAATCAATGAACAGTCCTTTCCCTGTTTTGTATCTTTGTATCAATCCAGCCATAATGGCTCCATATGCATACAGGCCAGTAGCGAGATCAGTCATGGCCACTCCCGGACGAACTGGGTCTCCATCCTGGGTTGGGGAAAGAAAATCAGAGAAAATTGAAAATTGAAACCATCATATGATTTCTCAAATATTCTAAGAGAAAACAGAAGAAAGAATTGTAGATGACATGTGCATGCACACACACAAAAGGAATACACCGAGCTGCTACAGTGGATATCTGCTGCTGGTAAGAATATATTTCTATTTACTGTATCTCTCACTCCATGTCCTACAGACCAAACCAAACCAAATAAAATAAAATAGAATATTTTAAATATGCCTGAAGTTCCTTCTTAATATATTTTACCTAGTTTAACAGAAAAAAATAAATAATTGAATTTGAATTTGCATTTAAATAAGGAAATTCATTGGAAATGAAAGAAAGGTTTGGTTTTGCTTTGTTTTTGTTTCTTGTTGGGTAGGAGGCTCTCCCAAGAAAAAAGAAGGCAGAAGACCTTCTACTCTCCTTATAAGCACGTTAGCTACTGACAAATATACCAATGGTATTAGCTTTAAAAAAAAAAAAATGTACTCATCCATAGAAGGCTTTTAGCAGAATACACCTTGTTTTAGAACCATTATGGTAAACAAACCTAGAATCTATAGGTTTATAAGAGACATCACCTATGCAATTATCGGAGTATAAAATGGAATATTTCACAGCCTATAATGTTCCCTATTGTACAAGGTAACCCATGTACATCATTAGAGATCATATCTACTGCTCCGGGATGGAGAGTTTTGTCTACCATGGGAAGAAAGAATCTAGGGGCCTCTCTCAATGTCCAGGACCTCTGTCTGCTTTTCCTGTGACTTTCAGTTCCTTGTATCCTTAAAATTACAAGTAAAGCTTAATAGTGATTAACATCTTCAAATAAAAGTCAGTCTGATTTGACAATCCAATCACTAACCTATATGTAAAGATACTAGATTAGTGCCTGGCAAACAATAAGTCTCCTATAAAAATCAGCTAACACTATCATTAACATTATTATCACTCATTGTTATATCATAGAGTTTCTATTTTGTATTACCTTGAATTCTGTTAATCCTTTCATCACACAGAATACATAAAAAAGCCTATATTTCATCTGGTTGATACACTCATTCAATCACCTCCTTATTCATTAATTCCAGCTGCTATTCAATCATTTTCAGAAGGTAGTTTTTCCTTTCCTGCAATCCATACACGAACTATGTCAATCATCTTACAAGAGTGCTAAATAATGTTAAAATCAAGTAAATGACAATATTTAATAACTAAACTTTTTCTCTGCTCTTCAACACAATTTCAATGAAGATATAGCAATGAAAATTGGAAACCTCAAGCTGTTTCCTACCCATTATGATTGGAAAAACTTGTAGTGGCTTGAATCAGTAAATTTAAAATTAAATTTGTCATTGGGATTTAAGATTATTTATAGTGTTAAAAATGAGAGAAAAGTGCAAATTTATTTATAGACACATTTTCTTGCTATAAAATGAATAAACTCATATTTTATCTGCTCTACTTCTCAGACCAATAGGAATAAATTAGACAATAAATCCTTTATCTTATATTTAAACTTCCTGAAAAGGGGAGGCTATACCTGCTTAATATTCCAAAAACATCATTATCCAGAATAACAGTATGAGATTATAAGTATTAAACAAACATTAACTCGTCAATATATCAGAGACAACATTATCACTGTTAAAGGTGATAAAATTATTTGTATCAAATAATTTTAGTGAAACACCAACTTACTAACATACTTAGATTCAAAGTATGAATCAGGTTTACTAACATACTTTAGATTCAAAGATACAAATAGGCTGAAAATATGAAAGCATGGGAAAAAAATATGTCATGCAAACAATAGCCATAAGAATGTTGGAGTGGCTATACTAATATCAGACCAAAGAGATATTAAAACAAACCAAAAAAATGTCACAAGAGAAAATGGGACCATTGCATTAGGAAGATATAACAAGTATAAACATATATGCATCCAACAACAGAGCTTCCAAAAAACAAAAAGCAAAAAGTGACTGATTTGAAAGGAGAAACAGACACTTCAGGAATAATAGGTTTCAAAACTCAAATATGAATAGTGAATAGAACAATTAGATAGGAAATCAAGAAAGAAAGAAAAGATTTGAACACCATAAACCAAATATATTTAATATTTAGAAAACATATCCAACAACAAAATGCACATTCTTCTCAAGTGCACATGGAAAATTCTCTAGGACAGACAATATCATAGGCCATAAGACAAACTAAAATAAATTTAAAAGTAGTGAGTTCATACAAAATATGTTCTCAAATAATAACTGAATGAACTTAACATCACTAACAGAGGCATAATTTGGAAAACTAAAAATATGTGGATGATAAACAACATAATTCCAAAGCATTAATAAGTAACAAACAAAATCACATAAGAAATTAGAAAATACTTCAAGATGAATAAGAGGCATCCATATTGGTAAAGAAGTTAAAATGTTGCTATTTGTGAACAACATGATACTATACACAGAAAGTCCTAGACTCTACCAAAAAATTACTAGGAGCAATAAATGAATTCAGTAAAGTTGCAGGATACAAAATTAATACCCAGAAATCAGTAGCATTCTATATACTAATAACAAAATAGTAGAAAGAGAAATTAAGAACACAACCTATTTTGCAATTGCACCAAAAAGAATAAAATACATAGGAATAAACTCAAAGAGATGAAAGACCTGTACTTTGAAAACTATAAAACACTGATGAAAGAAATTGAAGAATAAACAAATGGAAAGATATTTCATGCTCATGGATTAGATGAACTAAAAATATTAAAATGTGCATACTACCCAAAGCAATCTACAGATTCAATGTGATCCCTATCAAAATACCAATAGTGGGGTTTTTTAACAAAAATAGAACAAATTATCCTAAAATTTATATGGAACCACAAAAAATTTCAAATAGTCAAGGAAATCTTGAGAAATAAAAACAAAACTGGAGGTATCACAACCCCAGATTTCAAGTTATACTACAAAGCTAGAATAATAAGGGCACCTGGGTGACTCAGTCAGTGCCTGCCTTCAGCTCAGGTAATGATCCTAGAGTCCCAAGATTGAGTCCCACATTGGGCTCCCTGCTCAGCAGGGAATCTGCTTCTCCCTCTGTCTCTCACCTCACTTGTGCTCTCGTTCTCCCTCTCACAAATAAATAAATAAAATCTTAAAAAATAAAGTTGTAGCAACCAAAACAGTTTGGTACTGGCAAAAAAAAAAGAGAGAGAGAGAGAAATAGACACATAAATCAATAGAACAGAATAGAGACCCCAGAAATGAAACCACACATATATGATTAATTAATATATTACAAAGGAGTCAGGAATATACAATGGAGAAAAGATAGTCTCTTCAATAAATGGTGCTGGAAAACTAAACTGCTGCATGTAAAAGAATGAAACTGGATGACTTTCTAATACCATACACAAAAATAAACTCAAAATAGATTAAAGACACAAATGTGAGCCCTGAAACCATAAAATTCTAGGCACTAATTTCTCTAACATCAACTGCAGCAAAATTTTTCTAGGTATGTCTCCTAAGGCAAGGTAAACAAAAGCAAAAATAAACTACTGGGACTACATCAAAATAAAAAGCTTTTGCACAGTAAAAGAAACCACCAACAAAACAAAAAGGCAACCTAATGAATGGGAGAAGATATTTACAAATTCAAAAAGATATATACACCACTATATTTATTGCAGCATTAGTTAAAATAGCCAAGATATGGAAGCAACCTAAGTGTCCATTAGGAGACAAATGGATAAGGAAGAGGTGGTATGTATGTACATGTGTATGTACACATACACACACACATGCACAGATATGCTGAAATACTACAAAGTCATAAAAAAGAATGAGATCGTGCCATTTGAGACAACATGGTTGGACCTAGAGGGTATTACGCTAAATGTAATAAGTCAAACAGAAAGACAAACACCATATGATTTCCTTTATATGTGGAATCTAAAAAAATAAAACTAATGAAGTAACAAAAAGCAGAATCAGACTTATAAATACAGTGAACAAACTAATGGTTGCTAGAGAGACAGGAGGTGGGGGATGGGCAAAATGGATGAAATATATAGGCTTCCAGTTATGGAATAAATTAGTCATAGGAATAAAAGACACAGCATAAGGAATATGACAAATCATAGCTACACCTGGGTGAACATAGCATAATGTATAAACACGTGGAATCACTATGATGTACACCTGAAACTTATGTAACAGTGTATATCAACTATACTCAAGCAAAAAAAAATTTTTTTTAAAGAAAATGTTTCAAGACAAATGAAAATAAAGGTACAACATACCCAAATTTATGAGATGGAGCTAAAGCAGTATTTGAGGGCAATTTATAGCTGTACATACCTATATTTTAAAAGAAGAAATATTTCAAATCAATAACTTAGCATTCCTCCTTTAGACATTGGAAAAAGAAAAGCAAACGAAATTCAAAGCAAGTGAAAAGAAGGAAGTAATACAGGGTAGAGCAGGAAATAATGCATAGAGAATAGTAGTCCAATGGAGAAAAATCAACAACAAAAAAAGTTGGCTCCCTGAAAAGATCAACAGAAGTTGACAAATCTGTACCTGAATCTTATTTTTTTTAAGATTTTATTTATTTATTTGAGAGCGAGGGAGTGAGAACATGAGCAAGGAGGAGTGGTAGAGGGAGAAGCAGACTCTCCACTCAGCAGGGAGCCTGATGCAGGACTTGATCCCAGGACCCAGGGATAATGACCTGAGCTGAAGGCAGATGCTTAACTGAGCCACCCAGGTGCCCCTGTAGCTGAACTTTTAGAAAAAAGTAAAAATAAATCTAACTAGCAAATAAATAGAAAAACTGAATAGATACGACAATTAGAGAAACTGAATTTGTAATCAAAAGGCTTCCAAAGAAATTCAAAAAGTCCTGGAAAATTCCACCAAGCATTTTTTAAAGTTTTGATTTAAATTCTAGTTAGTTATCATACTGTGTAGTATTAGTTTCAGGTGTACAATATAGTGATTCAATGCTTCCATACATCACCAGGTGCTCATCACAGGAAATGCAATCCTTAATCTCCATCACCTATTTAACCTGTCTCTCCCCACCCACCTATCCCTTGGTAACCACCAGTTTGTTCTCTATAGTTAAGAGTCTATTTCTTGGTTTGCTTCTCTTTTTTCCCCTTTGTCCATTTGTTTTGCTTCTTAAATTCCACATATGAGTAAAATCATACATCTACCAAGCATTTAAAGAATTAATGTTAATTCTTTGCAAATGCTTCCAAAAACTCGAAGAGGAAAGAACACTTCTCAACCTTTTCTGCATGGCCAGTAATATACTAAGGTCAAGCCACCCAAAGACATCACAAGAAAATAAAACTATACAGGCCAATATGTCTTATAAGTGTGAACACAAACAAATTCTCAACAAAACACTAGCAAATTGAATCTGGCAATATACAAAAGGATTATACATTATGAGTAACTGGGATCAATTTTCTCAGGAACAAGGTTGATTTAACATTTGAAAATCAATTAATGTAACAATCAAATCATTAAAATAAAGGACAAATGCAAAACGATCATCTCAACAGATGCAGATAAAGCATTTGATAAAATTCAACACCCTTAGTGATGAAATATTCAACACACTAGGTAGAAAAGTGAACTTCTTCAATCCCACAAAGGACATACGTGAAGAAAAACAAAGGTCACATCATAAGTAACTGTGAAAAATTGAATACTTTCCCCCCTAATATCAGGAAAAAGAGAAGGAAGCCTGTTCTCATCACTTCAATTCAACATCGCACTGGAAATTTTAGCCAGTGCAATTAGGAAAGAAAAAGAAATATAAGGAATCTGGACTGAAAGAAAGAAGTAAAACTATGTTAGCAGATGGCATTATCCTATATGTAGTAAATTCTTAGGAATCCACTAAAAAATTCTCAGAACTAATGAATGAGTTCAGCAAGTTTGCAAGATACATGGCAATATATAAAAGTCAACTGTCTTATCACAGTAACAATAAACTAATTAAAAATGATAAGAAAACAATTCTATTTATAATATCATTAAAGGAATAAAATACTTAGGAATAAATTTAACAAAAGAAGTACAAACTTATATCTTGAAAACTATTGAACCCTGCTGAAAGAATTAAAGAAGACCTAAATAAATGGAAAGATATCCCACTGTCATGAATCAGAAGACTTTATATTGTTAATATGGCAATACTCCTCAAATTGATCTACAGATTCAATGCAATTTCATCTACCAAAATCATAGGTCGCTTTTTTTGTAGAAATAAAATCTAATTCTAAAATCCATATGGAAATATGAGGAAAATAGCTAAAACAATATAGAAAAAGAATAAAGTTGGAAGACTCAGACTTCCCAATTTCAAAATATACTGAATAAAATAGATATACAGACCAAGGAAATTCTCAGGTTTACTTTCAATTCCTTTTTGACAAACATACCAAGATAACTCAGTGGGGAAAGAATAGTCTTTTCAAAAAATGGTGATCAAAAGAGTGAAGTTAGAGCTCCTCCTTATACCATATACAAAAATTAACTTTAAATGGATCTTAGACCTAGACATTAGAGCTGAAACTATAAAGCAGAAGAAAATATAGAAGTAAACTCTCATGATCTTAAATTTGGCAATGATCTCCTAGCTATGACACCAATAGCAACAAAAGGAAAAAAAAGATAAATGGAACATATTTAAAATTTAAAACATATGTGTTTCAAAGAAAACCATCAAGAAAATGAATAGACAACTTAAAAGTTTTTTCAAATCACATATCCGATAAGGAACTTATAACTAGAATTTATAAAGAAAATCAGTAATTTACATCTCAAATAATAAGAAGGGAAATAACCCATTTTTTTAAATGGGCAAAGGATCTGAATAGACATTTCTCCAAGAAGATGCACAAATGGCCTTTAGCACAGGAAAAGACACCCAGCATCCCGAGCCATCAGAGAAATGCAAATGAAAACCACAATGAGCTTACAACCCAACAATAAAAAGACAACCCAATTTTAAAATGAGCAGAGTGTTGACACGCTTTCAAAAAAAAGATATACAAATAGCCAATAAGCACATGAAAAGATGCTCAACATCATTAGCCATCAGGGAAATGCAAATGAAAACCACAATGAGCTTACAACCCAACAACAAAACGACAGCCCAATTTAAAAATGAACAGAGGGTTTGCACACACATTTCTCCAAAAAAGTCATATAAATAACCAATGAGTACATGAAAAGGTACTCAAGATCATCAGTCATCAGAGAAATGCAAATCAAAACCACAATGAGATACCACATTATACATATTAGAAGGGCTGTCATGAAAAAGAGAGATAATAGCGAGTGTCAGCAAGGATGTGGAAAAATGAAAATTCTTAAACATTTTGGTGGGATTGGAAATGCTATGCTCACTGTGGAAAACAGTCTGGCCATTCCTTAAAGAGTTAAACATACAGTTACTATATGACCCAGCAATTCTTCTTCCAGGAATATACCCAAAAGGATGAAAGCCTATGTCCTCACAAAAAACTGATACACAAATTTTCATAGCAGCATTATTCGTCATGGCCAAAGAGTGGAAGGAACCCAAATGTCCATCAACCAATAAATAAATGAAGTGTGGGATAGCCATACAATGGGATATGTTAGGCAATGAAAAGAAATAAAGTACTGATACATACTGACTTTATTCTAAGTGACAGAAGCCAGTCTCAAAAGGGCACACTGTTAGGTCCCCAATAATGGGTCCATGATTAAAGGAGCGAGACTGATACAAGGTCAAGCAAAGCTTTATTTCACGCCAAGCATCAAGAATCAAACTGACCAGCCAGGGCCACGCCTCTTACAGAGAGGGCGACCTCTCTCTGTTTCACAGACTAGCTTTTAAGAGCAAAGGCCATGTGGTTGGGCCTGGCCACGCACAGGTGGCCAATGAAATTGTAACACACAGAGAAAGCTGCACAGTCATGCTAGGTCACACATAAGTGACCAACTGAATTATAATTTACCCTATAGTAGACATTTGAACCAGCCTATCACCATGGTCAGAATTGGTGCCCAAAAGGTGCCCAAAGGGCTGGGCCCATACTCCTTGGTAACTAGGGAGACAGTATGCATCCCCCCACTGATCAGATGTCTCCACCTGGCCTACCCACCCTTGTATTTGGGCTTTGTTACCTGGAGCTGGTTTCCGGGACTTGTTTTTGGGTAAGTCCTTTGGGGGGGGGGCAGGGACAGTTTAAGGGTTAAACAACAAGGTTATTGTTTAACCTGGATGGAAGCCTCTGGCTGAATAGGTCCTTACACACACATTATAGGAAATGTCCAGAAAAGGCCAATCCATAGAGACAAAAAGTAGAGCCAGGGACTGAGAGGAAGTGGAACAGGAAGTGCTGCTAATGAGTTTGGGGTTCCTTTTTAGAGAGATGAAGATGTTTTAAATTGATTGTGGTGATAGCTACACAATTCTGTGAATATAAAAATCACTATGAATATAAAACCATTGAATTGTACACCTTAAATGAGTGAATTATATGGTACATGAATTACATGTCCATAAAACTGTTTTAATTTTCTAAACATCATTATAATGATGATAATAAAACAAAACAGAAAAAAAAATTAGAAATGAAGTTTTTTTTTAAGATTTTATTTATTTATTTGACAGACAGAGATCACAAGTAGGAAGAGAGGCAGACAGAGTGGGAGGGAAGCAGGCTCCCCATTGAGCAGAGGGCCCGATGTGGGGCTCCAACCCAGGACCCTGAGATCATGACCTGAGCCGAAGGCAGAGGCCTTAACCCACTGAGTCACCCAGGCGCCCCTAGAAATGAAGTTTTGAAAAAAGTCTTTTTAAAGGCCTGCTAAGGAACACATATTTAGTGGAAACTCTAGAAGTTACATTTCATCCAAAGCTGTTTGGTAACAATAACTAGATGTACCACTCAGGGATGCCTGGGTGGCTCAGTCGGTTAAGCCCCTGCCTTCTGCTCAGGTTATGATCCCTGGGATGGAATCCTGCGAGTCCTGCAATGGGCTCCTTGCTCAGTGGGGAGCCTGCTTCTCCCTTTGTCTGTCAATCCCACTGCTTGTGTGCTCTTTCTCTCTCTCTCAAATAAATAAAATCTTTTAAATAAATAAATACATAATATCTTTTTAAAAATTAAGTCTTCTCAATTACTCACTTTTCATATTCATTCATATATTTCTGCAGTTTCACTGTTACCAGTATTGTTTTCTTAAACTCTCTCATCCCCATTCATTCATGCATTTCAAAAGTAAAACCTAAACATTAATTAAAAAAAAAAAAAAAAACCTCACGTGCACCCAAATGTTTATAGCAGCAATGTCCACAATAGTCAAACTATGGAAAGAACATAGATGTCCATCAACAGATGAATGGATAAAAAAGATGTGGTATATATCTACAATGGAACACTATGCAGCCATCAAAAGAAATGAAATCTTGCCATTCGCAACGATGTGGATGGAACTAAAGGGTATTTTGCTGAGTGAAATAAGTCAATCAGAGAAAGACGATTATCATATTATCTCTCTGATATGAGGAATTTGAGGGGCAGGGTGGAGAGTTTAAGGGTTAGGGAAGGAAAAAAATGAAACAAGATGGGATTGGGAGGGAGACAAACCATAAGAGACTCTTAATTTCACAAAACAAACTGAGAGTTGTTGGGGGGAGGAGGGGTATGGAGAGGTGGTTGGGTTGTGGACATTGGGGAGGGTGTGTGATATGGTGAGTGCTGTGAGATATGAAAGCCTGACCTGTACCCCTGAGGTAATAATACATTATATGTTAATAAAAATAATTAAAAATTTTTAAAATAAATAAAAATTTAAAAAACTAGTGAAATCCAAATAAAGTAGTTAATAGTACTGCACCAATTTTAATTTCTTAGTTCTGATCATTATACTATGGTTTCATAAAGAGTTAACATTACAAAATTGTAAAAGGTGTGGGCTCAAGGATATAGGGTATAGATAAGGGTATTGTTAAAGCATATAGGAATTTAGGTCATCACGGTGACCTACATTATAAAATTAAGAATTTTTAAAAGATTATTTCTCATACATGATTTAAGACTGTATAATATTTTCACTCATTTCTCCATATCTATCCCACTACTTTCAGAGCTTACCAAATAGATTTTTTAAAGGAAGGAAGGGTGGAAGAAAGAAAAATTATGTTTTTCTAAGTTATTACTTAAAACCTTATTTTGTTAAAAAAAATATGTAAGAAACTATAAATCAATTCTGGCACATGTTCAATAAAGTGGCATGAATTTGAAGTCACGCATTTTTCTTTTTAGTTATGTTACTCAAACTAATAACTTCACAAAACAACAAAATTGTGAAAACTTTTTTTTAAGTAGTTGGCTTCATTTCCAAAATTAAAAAAATATATATCCTTAAATGTATCTGTCTAGATGTCATATTTTTATTTCATACTCAGTCATTCACTATACTAATGTAATTTACAGAAAATTTTGTTTCTACCTTGTGCCCATGAATTTTTTAGTGACCTATTTTCTGAAATATGAATTCTTCCACCATTTACTCACCATGTAATCTGTGGAAAGTTCTTAGCCTTTCTACTTTTTTCCCAATTGTCAAAGGTAGGTAATGATAAAATCTACCTCACCAGTAGGTATGAGAATTTAATAAGAAAATGTGTATAAAAGCACTTTATGTACAAATGTGACTTTTTTTTAAAGATTTTATTTATTTATTTGAGAGTGAGAGAGTGAGAGAGAGCATGAGAGGGGAGAAGGTCAGAGGGAGAAGCAAACTTCCCACGGTGCTGGGAGCCCGATGTGGGACTCGATCCTGGGACTCCGGGATCATGACCTGAGCCAAAGGCAGTCGCTTAACCAACTGAGCCACCCAGGCACCCCACAAATGTGACTTTTTATGAGATACTTGGTGTCAGTGGACCCATCGGAAACCCATCTGATGGAGACCCATCAGAAACATTGAGCAATAGTCCAAGGGAGAGAGCCAAAGCGAACCTCAATTAAGGAAGAGAGCACACATTGACTCCAGAGATACTTAGAAATTTGAATTCTTAGACTTTGAGTATGAATTGGGTGAAAAGAGAGGTTAAAATTAAATTAATTTGGAAAAACAATTGACAGGAAATTGCTTCTTAATATGAGAGTAGTATTTTGATTATGAAAACCACTGTAAGTAAGATTTACAGCTCCAACTAGTAGGAAAGTATCTTTAGTACAAAGGGCAACATGGAGAACAAAAAAATGGTATATTCAGAACAAATAAGTATTTTAGTGCACAAGAATGCGGTCACTATAGTCACGGCCTTCCATTTCATAGGTGCAGACTATGGAATCACACAGTATCTGAACCTCCTGCTCTAAACACACACTATACCTCAAACCACTTATTAAAGCTAAAAATATGCTTATATTGACATCCACACACAAATTTCTACCAAGCAATACTTCCCTCACAGGAAGGAAACTCCAAGTAATGACTAAAACACTGAACTCAGAGCTGCAGATCCAACTCCTAGGTGCCTTCACTTTCCCACCTAAAAAGAGGCAAAACAAAATCTACCAGTACGTGCCTCACTGACACTACAGAGGCCTCCAGCCTAAATCACATCTTTTTAGAAGTTGAAAGGATCTAATAGTTCAGTCCTCTTATCAGTGAAGATAGAAAAGCAGGAAAGTATATAGTTGTGAAGAGATCAATCTCTGGTACTTACTAGCAAACAGTGTTCCCACTATACATTAAATCCAGGCTCTCAGGGGTGGACCGTACCAACAAAACAAAAATCTTCAGACATTTCACCTAGAGACTGGAACAGGAAGATCATTTTCTTCATCAAAAATCGAAAGACTCGGGGCGCCTGGGTGGCTCAGTGGGTTAAGCCTCTGCCTTCGGCTCAGGTCATGATCTCAGGGTCCTGGGATCAAGCCCCGCATCAGGCTCTCTGCTCAGTGGAGCTCCTGCTTCCACCTCTCTCTCTACCTGCCTCTCTGCCCACTTGTGATCTCTATCAAATAAATAAATAAAATCTTTAAAAAAAAAAAAAAAGAAAGAAAGAAAGAAAGACTCGAAGTCCCAACCCATCCATCATCCACACATCTCCATTTCAACCTTGACAAAGCACAAGTCAGAAGCCAAAACCACAACAAACTGGGACCCCAGAAAGAGGGAAGAAAAAGAGAAATTGAGAGGACAAGAGAAAAAAGATCAGAGAGTCCAAATCAAACAGGCAGCTCAAGGGAAAATGAAACAAACCAATTTGTGCCATTCTCCAGCTGCTAGTGAACACTTCACTACCTATTATGAATTTCTTTCTGGGAATAAATTAAACTGTTTGTACTTCTAAATATTAAAAGTATAACTTAGAGGTATTAAATCTACAGAATATAACATTCTATAGTGCACTTTAAAACCAGGATCTAACTCTTTGCACAATCAGAAGTAAGCAATCCCTGCTATGGACAAGGAACTGAGGAACAGCTAGGTTAATTAAATACTGTAAGATGTTACAATCATTTAGTAGTTGAGTCAGGCTGAGACCCCAAATCAAGTGACCTTGAGCTCACCGCCTCTACCATATTACCGCATTCAACTGTCTTCCTTAAGGATTCATTACCAGGTCTAGATTCTTAACTAACTTCTATTTGGTAAGCCAGTAAGGAGCTCCCTGCAGGTCTCCTAAATTTCTACAGTGTTATATAAAATGTCATGCTTTTCAAGATACTTCAACATATGCTGTTACATTTAGCTCTCAACAGTAATTCTATGAGTACCAATATTATCTCCATTTTACAGATTATGAAGGAAGGATTCAGATGACACATGAGCTTGTCAAGATCATAGAGAGCAAATGGTACAACTAGAACTAGAGCTCACCAACTCTGACCCTAAAGCTTCTGTTCTTTTCGCTGCCATCTTGCCTCTGTACATTTTTCTAATTCCAATACCTAGTATCTTTCCTCTTCAGATGATCACTAGAGAGCAAAAATGTTAAAGAGGTGAGGTGATTTGTCGTTCCTACAACTGCAGTTAAGAAGTCATCAGTCCCGATGTGGATGGTTTGTTCAAAGCAATTCAAGTGAGTTGCACACAATCTAATGCACTTAACCAAGAAAAACGATTTTACCAGTGTGAAAAATGTAAACCAGACGTTTTCCAAAAAATTAGAAAAATCCACTCATTGGGAGCCCACCAAATTAAAAAGTGGACAAAATTACAAATTTCCAAAATGTTTAACATACCAATTACAATATTTTCCTATCCAGCGATTAAATACCATCTAAATCATTTTGAGCTAACTCCCACAGTGAGATGCCCAAAATATCACCCCGCCTGGCTGTCTTCTGAGGTTTAAATAGGGTAAGACTGGGAGAAAACGGAATGGATGGTTAGGGAATTGTGATATTTTAAGAGGTGGACTAAGAAATAATTTGGAAATTTTTTTTACTTCTTTCCATGTTGTTCTTCGAGAATAGTTTCTGTATTATAGCTTTCTGTGATGCATCAGCAAGAAGCAAAAACAAATCTAAAAGTCACTGTTTCTTTTTTATATTAAGTTTTTTTATTTTAATTCCAGTATACTTGACATACAATGTCATATTAGTTTCAGATGCACAAGGTAGTGATTCAATTATTCTTTATAATATAAAGAATATTATAAAGAATATTTATTCTTTAATAAATTATAAAATTTATTTTATAAATTTTATATTTTATATTATAAAATGATATAAAATGATATACAATGGTAATCATTTGTATATCATAGTAAGTATACTCTCAATCCCCTTCACCTACTTCACCCATCCCCCCACCCGCCTCCTTCTGATAAGCTTTATTTTAAACGAGTACCCGAAGTTAAAGTTTTTTCTCAACAAGAACTTTTTTTACTTGAAGCATACTTAGAATACATGGTTCTAAAAGATTCATATAAAACATCCCATCCAAGAAAAACAGAATACACATTTTCTTTACGTACACAGGGAAGAAACCCCTGACCAAATCACATAAAAAGAGACATAACAAATACAAATTTAAGAAGACTAAAAGTCAATGTTTCTAACTTCTGAGACAAAATAACATTCATATCCACTAAGATCTGCATATAATCAATCCTACATTTAAAAAACCTCCTCTGAACACAGCCTCACATTGTATTTCAGCAAGTTGCTCAAGACCACCCCAGACCTTAGTCAGGAATAGTCTACAGCTGGTACGATTTAAGTAAGCCATACCTAGAAGCAACAAAACAGATGAACTCTTGAGGGCTTTTCCTATCCTGTGATTTTACCTACTTCATTTAATTTCACCTCCCATCAATAAATGATGTCTCAAAGACCCAAACTATGAACTTTGAACGCAATTACTTTTGATGGAAGAATCTTTCTACATCAGTACCATAAGTTATCCAATACGATTCTTCCTGAACCCTCCATATGCATGGAATTGCTAGAATAAGCCAAATAAAAACATGAAATAATCTGATGAAAACGATTATTTTAGTGTTATTTAGTCATGACAAAAGTTAGACAGAATATGTATAGAACCAGTGTTGGTACATAATGAGAAACCATCAGCACATAAAGAAAAATTTACCCTTCTGGTGTCTATGGCAGTGTATTTGCTTTATCCAAAAGGATTATCAAGTCCTTAAGATTCAAGGTTTAAAAGGTGAGGAATAAACAGTGAAAACATATCATTTTACCTGCTCAATATTGCTATTGAATGTGTCAAGAGATAACTGCTCTGTTCCTCTCATCCTGGTTCCTTCTTTGGTAATTAGGTTAATAACAACACTAACAGTAGAGAAGGTTTATATTGAGATCATTAAAGCTTAGTCCACAACCAATTTTTACCACAGACAATGCCATGAAAAGATCAATTAAATTTACAGAAAGTCCATCATTACTAATAGATTTCCCTATAAAGTGGGAAGATCACACCTACATCCCACCGCTCTTCATGTAGCATTGTGGCACGTTCAAAGACTGGAGATTGTATTTCCCAGAGATGGCTGCAATATCTCCCATCCCATATGCCCTTCTGGTAGTACCTTGCCACTTCCTGATCCGTGAATCTGGGTGGGCTTATGACATGATGAGAAGCAATAAAATACTACAGAAGGGTTAGAGCATGACTTCCATGACTACGTCACCAAACATACAGATAATGGTGCGTTTGCCTGGCTCACTGGAACATTTGTGCGAGCAGAGCCTGGAGCCCCCATGCAAATATTCCGGGTGGAGAAGCTCTGAGATTACAAGGGAGAGATGCCTGGCAGCCCCACGCTGCTCCGGCCCCCACTGTCTCTGCTTTACTACAATTGCTTGAGAAACCTCAAGCCAGAACCACCCAGCTAAGCCCTTCCCAATTTCCTGACCCATGGAAACTATGAGAGTTAATAAAATAATTGTTCCTGTTTTAAGTCATTAAGTTTGAGGGTGACTTACTACACAGTAATTGTTAGCAGAACAGAAATCTGGGCTTACAACTGGCCAAGAAGGAAACTGGCACACACTGTGAAAGGATACCTAGGAAACACCAGGATCCCAGCAGCAGTCTTGATCCTCTTCTGTGGTGACAGTCCCTCAACCTCCCTTACCTATCAGGAGAGGAATTATGATTTACTAACACAAGTGTGAGCTTTATTAAAAACCCAAAATTCTTTTCTCCAGTGACTATGACTCCAAGCCCAGTATTTAATACTTGTGCACTTGTTTGTCCTCAGCCTATAAAGGGAAACACTACTTCCAGCATTTGACTAAAATCGCATTTGACTCTACTAAAAGGTATTGTTTTTTACAGACTTCATTCCTCCTAATATGTTAGATTTTTTTCATGCCAAAAATGCAGGTGTCTATTCCTCTTTGAACCTGTAGTAAAAGACAGAAAATTAAACTTCCTTCTCAAAAATTAATGTGGAAACTATTTCTCAGTTACCACCAAAGAGGGTTATAGTGCCTGACAGCAAATAAGAGGGACAGTAATGGGTAAAAAGAATGTGGTTCAGAACTAAGACTAACTGACCTAAATCTTATTTCCCCAAAGATGCCTACTGCCCTTTAGGGACCCTTTAAACTCCTCCTTTATAGTGCTACCCTTTGACAGGTATATTTCTTAATCTTCCAACAGTGATGCTTATCCCCCTCTCCTTAAAGATCTCCAGAGGAAGAAGAACCATTGTTGAGTACCTAGGACATACTAGGCATGTGCCAGATAGGGGAACAGAGCCAGCATTATCTCCCAAGTGCTTGCCTACACCTGATCTTATGTAGATAAAAATGTCAGGGTGCAGAATGTACACGTGATCTACCCAGCAGTCCAATCTCCTCGGGGAGAGGCTAACTTAGAATTTAAGCTCTCATTAACTTTCCACCAAAATTCTCTATGGTTCAAAAGGTAGAGGGCACCTGGGTGGCTCAGTTGGTTGAGTGACTGTCTTCAGCTCACGTCGTGATCCTGGAGCCCCGGATCGAGTCCAGCATTGGGTTCCCTGCTCAGCAGGGGGTCTGCTTCTCCCTCTGACCTTCCCTCTCTCATGCTCGCTCTCTCTCATTCCCTCTCTCTAAAACAAATAAATAAAATCTTAAAGGTAATTCAAGACACTCTGCATCTTCCTTCCTTTTTTTTTTTTAAAACTTTTTTTTTTAAAATTTTTTTTTTTTTTTTTACAGAGATCACAAGTAGGCACAGAGGCAGGCAGAGAGAGAAGAGGAAGCAGGCTCCCCGCTGAGCAGAGAGCCCGATGCGGGGCTCGATCCCAGGACCCTGGGATCATGACCTGAGCCGAAGGCAGAGGCTTTAATCCACTGAGCCACCCAGGCGCCCGCACATCTTCTTTCTTACAGTATATAATTACAGTATGAATCAAACATGAGATCCTTGACTGGTCAATCTTTCCCACAAAACAGCTTAAAAAAATATGTTGCTGAGTTTCCAAAATGAAACAGTAAATAAAGACTCCTAAAGCTGTGAAAACTCTCAAAGGGGCACCAGGTCTAACATGCTACCCTTTGACAGGTATATTTCTTAATCTTCCAACAGTGATGCTTATCCCCCTCTCCTTAAAGATCTCCAGAGGAAGGAGAACCATTGATGAGTATCTAGTACATACCAGGCATGTGCCAGAAAGGGGAACAGAGCCAGCATTATCTCCCAAGTGCTTGCTTACACATTATCTCATTTAATCTGAGGACATCTTTCAGGACATGCTTTAATATTCTCATTTTTACAAATAAAAAAAAATGGGGTTCAGAGATATTACATGTGACTAGGATTCCTGTCTCAAAGCCCAGTATCTTTCCACCCCACAATGCCAGAAGAAAATGCATGACCTGTTTCTTTAGGCACTGCACTGTTCAACACCCAAATGGTCAGAAAGCTTCATTCAGCTAACTCAAATCTCTTCTTTGATGTGAGCTCACGTTTTCCTATTCATTATTCTATGAACAATGAAAATAACTATTCCACATTCTCTCCTCAAACACGGATAAAAACAGAAGTCAATTCATTTCTTTACCCTATTTACAGTAAAGAAATCCAGTCCCTATGGGATTTCATTGAGAAAAAAACAAAACAAAACAAAACAAAAAACACTATTTTATATCCCTGGGATAATTTTGGCCATTCTTTTTTCAGGATCTTCCCTGATTATAAACTTTTTCAAAGCACGATGACTCAAAATAAACACAAATCGCTATAAAGTAACCATTTACTAAGACAGAAAAAAAGGGGGGGAGGGGAAAGATCTTTCCATTATGATTCAAAGAACAAAAACATTAGAAACTTGTTTAAATACTTTTTAATCTTTACCTCAGACTGTACATTTTTTTCAAATATTTTTACCATATTTTTTCCAAACAATCACAACCCTAAAATTCTCTTATTCACATTTTCTGAGAATGAGATGTTTACATGAAGTGATCTACCCAATTGGAAAGATTCTCTTTTTATTTTTATGTCTCTTAAAGAACTTTACAAGAAACTCAAATGTCATAAAGGTTGCTATATTTTATCAACCTCTTATTATCAAATGAAAGCTGAATCCTTCCTGGAACAAAGAGAGATTCCAAATTCATATGTTGTAAATGCTCAGTGAGTACCAACTATGCATAAGATCTGTATTGTACCCTAGGATACAAGAGTAAGTGTCCTTGCGACACTTTCCCTGAATTATGCCCCTTATATTCTAAAGACAGAGATAGACACACAATTAACAGCATAATGAAAATTATTTAGGGACATAGAGAAAGAAGTGGCAAGTTTTGCCTAAAAAAAGGCTAAGAAAGTAACTAAAGGATGAACAAAAGTCCTGGATATCTAGAGGCACCACTGGCATTTTGGAGGAAGGATTTTAGATTCGTGAGCCCATCCCAAATATTAAGGATGTTTACCCATCCCAACCCCAAGCACTAAAATGTTAATAACAACCCAAATACCTCACATGTCATTTTAAAACTCCCCTGGGGTAGGGGTGAGGACTACTACCCCAAATGAAAACCATTGCTAGAGCACAGGATACCTCAAGCTCAGAACCAACATAGTAAACAAACCATCATCCTACTTCTTCTCAGTTGTGGACGGTAGCAGGGGAAATGGAGTAAAAGAAAGGTGAATGACTAAATGAATAAGAAGATGGGTTTAAAAGATTACAAGATAATATGGTCAAGGAGTTTGTGGTGTGGAAGACGCAATCAGAGAATACAGCCCAAAATACAACCTTCATATAGAAAATAGAATATAAAACATGAACGTATAAATTGGTTCATCAAACTGTCACTGAGTAAACATAACTAGCCACTGAGTAAGACTATAGTGTGGTTTCACCTATAATTCACGTGATGCTTCTACCATCACTTTACAACTCTACAACCACCATTTTAAAATTACGTCTTCTCTATTTTGCAGAGGAAGAAACTTAATGCAGACAACATTTCTAATGGTACACTGAATGACAGACTAGGATGAACATTCAAACCCAGATTTCTAATTCTTGACACCATGCAATGAAGGTGTTAAACAGGTCATTAATGGAGATGTTAAAACTGTTCAAGGTAATGACAGGAACTGGACTGGACATGACAACTGTGAAAGTCAAGTTCCTGGATGGCAGAAGAGAGACAAGACCAGGATGACTGAAGCTGGAAGCATGGGAAACAGAGTTTGTGCAGAGATTTTAGAAGTGGAGTGAGTGTTGGCCTACATTGTAGCACCACAGACTAGAAGGAGGGTGGACAGCAAGAAGACTGGGACACCACCCTGAGCTTGAAGTTTATAGAAGGTGTAGTAGCAATAATGAGCATCCTCCAATGAGAGGAATTTGGAAAAAAAAAAAAAAAGTGACTATTACCCATATATAATACAAATAATATTTCAAAACAATTATCCCAATCTATAATCCCTTTCTATACTGGTATTAAATGTCTTTTTTGTCCTACAACATTTAAACAAACTGTTTATATTTACTTCAGTCTTTCCTCCTGGTTAAAAAAAAAAAAGTTTATTTTTTTTAACATGTTTTTGGGATGTTTCCAACTTGTTGACATTTCTCTGGCATTTCTGGTGTTTACAAATCAACTCAGTATTATAATTCCAGGAGTACCAGTACTATATATAGATAAACTATAATAATCTTCTTGCTCTGCAATGTGAAACAAGAGTGGATAGAGCTCAAAATGACATTGACAATATCAAAACAATCAACATAAATAAATAATTCAGTTAAGTAAAATGTTAAATAAAAATAATGTATTTAAATTCAGATTGTATCTACTAGACAGTTTAGAAAGTTGGTAACAATAATAGCCTCTATAACAAGAACTACTGACCATTAAGAATCCTCACTCCCAAAAAGACTAGGTGCTTAGACTTCCTCACCCCAAAAAGGGTAATACACATGCACCCTCACTCCTCAGTCTAGGTAATCCCAACATACAGTTTTTTAGATGAGATAATCTTAGACTGATGGTCAAAAGGAAAGGTCAAGGGAAAATGAGATTATGAATAAGAGAAAATATACAAACCTACAGATTATAAGCAGACTATTCATCCTGTTTCTTTTTTGACTCTTTCATGGAATGAAGCCAAAAAAAAAAAAAAAATCATATCTTGGGGTCCCTGGGTGGCTCAGTCAAGCATCTGGCCCTTGATTTGGACTCAGGTCATGATCTCAGCATTGTGAGATGGAGCCTATTTAAGATTCTCTCTCTTGGGGGGCACCTGGGTGGCTCAGTCTGTTAAGCTTCTGCCTTCAGCTCATGATCCCAAGGGCCTGGGACAGAGTCCCACATCAAGCTCCCAAGGAGCCTGCTTCTCCTTCTGTCTACCTCCATCTCTCTCTCCCTTTCTCTGACAAATAAATAAATTAAATCTTAAAAAAAAGAAAAAAACAAAAAAAGATTATCTCTCTTCTTCCCTCTGCCCTCCCCCCTCTAAAAATATAAAATTAATTAATTAATCACATCTTATCTAAACCTCCTTTTGTTCTTTCCCACTGCAATTTATGGATAAATTCAAACTGAAGGACATCCCTATTACTACTCTCTTTCAAAGTTTAAAGCAAATATTTGGTTTTTATCCTATGAAAATTAAAGTATCATTAAACATACATTTATTAAATTTTTGAAAAAGGAGTTTAAATCAAGCAGAGAGAGTCAATTATCATATGGTTTCACTTATTTGTGGAACATAACAAATAGCATGGAGGACATGGGGAGTTAGGAGAAGGGAGTTGGGGGAAATTGGAAGGGGAGGTGAACAATGAGAGACTATGGACTCTGAAAAACAATCTGAAGGGTTTGAAGAGGTTGGGGGGTGGGAGGTTGGGGGAACCAGGTGGTGGGTATTAGAGAGGGCACGGATTGCATGGAGCACTGGGTGTGGTACAAAAACAATGAATACTGTTATGCTGAAAATAAATTAAAAAAAATATATTGAGGAAATCTGAAAAAAAAAAGGAGTTTTCTAGAAAAAAGAACAGGTATGTTTTTAAAAGCATCTGAGTTACAGAAAAGGGAACAGTAATAGAGAATAAATTCAACATATTAAACTATAGGAAACTGCACGACTTTTCATACTATAAAGAAATTTTTAGCAAGCATTAGATATTTCAGAATAAGACATAATCCTTCCAAAACAAAATGCTTTCTCTGAAAGAAAACACTTATCTTAAATAGATGAGTCCTTTCCTCCCCCAAAGAACTATAGTTCATTTCTTGAAAAACTGGGATTGTGTGAGTTATATGCATGCATGTGTGTGAAATCACTTATTTGAAATCTGTTTTAGAGGAATTTGAGAATTTTTGCATTCTTTCGTTAATTTCACAGATGACCCTGTCTTTCTTTGTGTTTGGTTCCACTTACGGGTCAAATGTGAGAAAAACGAACCAAAACTACATTGTCAAATACATTCTATGGAATAACAGCTAAAATATCAAATAAGCTTCAATAATAAATATCAGTAGTGTTGGGGCGCCTGGGTGGCTCAGTGGGTTAAGCCTCTGCCTTTGGCTCAGGTCATGATCTCAGGGTCCTGGGATTAAGCCCCGCATTGGGCTCTCTGCACAGCGAGGAGCCTGCTTCCCCCTCTCTCTCTGTCTGCCTCTCTGCCTACTTGTGATCTCTCTCTGTGTCAAATAAATAAAATCTTAAAAATAAATAAATAAATATAAATAAATAAATAAATAAATATCAGTAGTGTTGATGTGAGTCACTCTATGAGAGGCCTAGGTGGCTCAGTCAGTTAAGCATCCAACTCTTGATTTAAGCTCAGGTAATGATCTCAGGGTCATGATCTCAAGGTCATGAGATCAAGCCCTGGGTTGTTCAGCTCCATGCTTAGCAAGGCATTTACTTGAGATTCTCTCTCTTTCCCTCTCCCTCTACCCCTTCCTCCACTCACAGTCTCTTGAGCTCTCTAAAATAAATAACACTTCAGAAATTAAATGATAGGGGCACATGGGTGGCTCAGTCTGTTTAAGCATCTGCCTTCCGCTCGGGTCATGATCCCAGCATCCTGGGACCAAAGCCCTGCAGTGGGCTCCCTGCTCAGTGGGGAATCTGCATCTCCCTCCCACTGCTCTTGTGCTCTTGCTCGCTCTCTCTCTCTCTCTCCCTCTCAGATAAATAAATAAAATCTTTTAAAAAATTTTTTTAATAAATTAATAAATAAATAAATCCAATTCTACTTAAACTAATTAAATTGGATAGTCAGTAAGTCAACCAACAAATCAGCTACACACAAGGGAAAAAATACAGAATGACTTCTTTTCTCTAAATTTATTGGCAGTGTCACTGAACTGACTTAGGATCTAGTTGTTTTAATGCATGTAAATGTATATCTACATCCAGTCAACCAATATTTGAGTGCCCACTATGTTCCATGCATTGTCATAGATTTGGGCAGTAAAGTAACATGACCCTGACCTCACAGAGCTTGTATTTTAAAGGTGAAAATAGACAGTAAATGATAAACTGGTAAGAATGAAATATAATTTCACACATGATGGGAAGTGCTATGAAGCAAAATAAAGGAGGATAAGGCATTGGAAAGTAATTGGAAATCTTAGGGGAATGGGTAGACAAGCTAAAAGGGTTGTTGCCCTTTCGGGATTGAACTCTACTTAATAGGACATTAATTCAAGTATTCCATTTACTGAGCACATGTTCTTATTTAGGCACAAAATAGGTGTAATCTTAACGACAACCATGACAAACAGGTACATTACTGCCATTTTACAGATGAAGAAATGGAGGTTAATAGCAGCTTGTCTAAAGTTACTTACATAAGAAAGAGCAAAGCCTGCATTCAAACTCTCTGTGACTCCCAAGTCCATGCTCTTTGCCCTGTAACACACAACTGCTCTGATACGGATCAAAATGGCGTCACTGTTTCCAAACTACAGTTCCTTACCACAGTTACAACATTCATTAGCTTTCATAAGTTTTCAGAAATCAAATCCTTCTGATACACTATATTTCTGAGAGATGTTGGGAAATGAGAGGAATGATATGTCTTAATTCTAAAAATTCAGTACTTTGAGAATTATTATTTATAACTTTTGTAGTAATAATATTTGAAAATTCTTACTAACATTTGCTGTGTCTCAAAAAACATCTTCCTGGGGCGCCTGGGTGGCTCAGTGGGTTAAAGCCTCTGCCTTCGGCTCAGGTCATGATCCCAGGGTCCTGGGATCAAGACCCGCATCGGGCTCTCTGCTCAGCGGGGAGCCTGCTTCCTCCTCTCTCTCTCTGCCTGCCTCTCTGCTGACTTGTAATCTCTGTCAAATAAATAAATAAATAAATAAATAAATAAAAATCTTCCATTTTCTGGATGCTATCCCAAAACATTTATTATAATAAAACTACAGATTGGGGAAAACTTATGTGGTAACGCTGAATGGCAGAGGCATGAAAAGATGAAAAGAGCCAAAGACTGAGATGCACCCATGAGGTACAGCCTCTCCCTTCTCCTTCCTTGCCCACACAGTATTAAGGAAAGATAGGTTCTTTGACCAAATCCTGAGAATCCAGATGAAAAATCTCTAAGAGGAAAGAAGCACAATGAAAGGGAAAACAAAAACAAAAACTCTGAGAAAAATTTTAAAATATATCATTATAGGAGGGGTGCCTGGGTGGCTCAGCTAGTTAAGCACTGGACTTGGTGGGTTTCAGCTCAGGTCATGATCTCAGGGTTGTGATATCAAGCCCCGTGGCAGATTAACCAAATTAACCCAAAGTCTGCTTGAGATTCTTTCTCCATCCTTCTCCCTCTCCTTCTGCTCCTTCCTCCTCACCCCTCCCCCAACCCCCAGCTTGTGCTCTCACACTCTGTCTCTCTCTCAAATAAATAAAATCTTCAAAAATAATAATAATAACCCAAAATAATATTACTAACCTTAAAGGAGAAAGTCTAAGGCCCAGAACCAAGGCAAAAAGTGCCACCAGGATCCTTGTCCATACATATGGGAGTTCCATTCACCCTTAGCTGGCTGAAGCTGACCTAGCACAGTGCACTTGTTGGGGTCTAAGAAAAACAGCAACACTAAACCCCAGTAAAGGTTGCAGTCCTGCAAGACTTGGCCTCATCCCACACCTTTTCTTCACCCTTGACCCATTCCTCAAGCAGCTCCAAGTTGGGGAAGTGACTGTTGCAGCCCAGATCTTCAGGGCTATGGAACTTGACTTGGCTTAGGGCTGGTAATAGAGATAGGATAAGTGAGTAAAAGTACTAAAGTATAAATACTAACTAAACTTTGACTAAGTAAAACTACTCATCAGCAAAAATTGGGAAATGACGAAAGGGAGATAGAGGGAAGAAATGTAAGAGTGCTAATAACTATTCATAGCACGAAATCAACACATAATGTTTAAAATTGAACATGAAGGTAGTTAACAAAGCATGAAATCGCTCCAGCGTCATTTTAAAGGTTTTCATCATCTCTTGTCTCAACCTTGAAAGGATCTGTTACGAACAATTATTTTTGTAAAGAAACATTTAGCTAAATTTGAGCAATGCCTTCCATTTCACTTCAGTTTATTGTTCCCCTGTTAAATTCAACCAAGTTTAATACTTATTTGCCTTAAATTAACAAGAATATTATAATCAAGATATATTATGATCATGTTATGAAATTATTTCCCGTCATCATGCCCTGTGACTATGTCCACTTATGAAGCATAAACAGATGTCTGGAATGACGCTCACCAAATATTACTACTAGTAACTTATGAGTGGTAAAATCAGGATAATTTGTTGTTTTCTTATCCATCATTTCCTGCATTGCTTAACTTCTTTTTTAAAATTTTTATTTAAATTCCAGTTAGTTAACATACAGTGTATTATTAGTTTCAGGTGTACAATAGGTTGATCAAACACTTACATATGACACCAAGGGCTCATCACAAGCAACCTCCTTAATCTCCACTATCTATTCAACATATCCCTCCCTCCTACCTCTGGTAACCATCATTTTGTTCTCCACAGTTAAGTGTCTGTTTCTTGGATTGGCTCTCTCTCTCTTTTTACCACTTTGTTCATTTCTTTAATTTCTTAAATTCCACATACAAGTGACATCACATGGTATTTGCCTTCCTCTGACTAACTTTTTTCACTTAGCATTTACTCTCTAGCTCCATCCATGTTATTGCAAATGGCAAGATTCCATCCCTTTTTATGACAGTAATATTCCACTATATCTATATATAGTGGAATATATATATATATATATATATATATATACTCATCAGCAAAAATTGGGAAATGACGAAAGGGAGATAGAGGGAAGAAATGTAAGAGTGCTAATAACTATTCATAGCACGAAATCAACACATAATGTTTAAAATTGAACATGAAGGTAGTTAACAAAGCACTATAGATATAGTGGAATATATATATATATACCACCTCTTCTTTACCCATTCATCCATCAATGAACACTTGGGCTGTATCCATAGTTTGGCTATTATAGATGATATTGCTATAAATGTTGGGGTCTATGCACCCCTTTGAGGTAGTACTTTTGTACTTTTTTTTCCCCTTTGGGTAAATACCTAGTAGTGCAATTGCTGGATGGTAGGGTAGTTCTATTTCTAAATTCTTGAGGAAACTCCCTACTGTTTTCCAGAGTGGCTGCACCAGTTTGCAATCTCACCAACAGTGCAAGAGGGTTCATCTTCCTCCACATCCTCAACGATATTTGTTGTTCCTTGCGTTTTTCATTTTAACCTTTCTGACAGGTGTGAGGTGATGTCTCATTGTAGTTTTAATTTGCATTTCCATGATGATCAGCGATGGTGAGACTCTTTCCATGTGTCTGTTGGCCATCTAGATGTCTTCTTTGGAAAAAATGTCTATTCGTGTCTTCTGCCCACTTCTTAACTAGATTATTTGGTTTTGGGGGGTGTTGGGTTTTATAGGTTCTTTGTAGATTTTGAATACTAACCTTTTATTGGATATATCATTTACAAAAACCTTCTCCCACTCCAAAGGTTGCCTTTTAGTTTTGTTGGATTGTTTCCATCACTGTGCAGAACGTTTTATCTTGATGGAGGCTCAACAGTTTATTCCCCTTGCCTCCGAAGACATACCTAAAATGAAGCTGCTATGCCTGATGTCAAAGAGGTAACTGCCTGTGTTCTCTTCTAGGATTTTTATGGTTTCAGACCTCACATTTAAGGCTTTGATTCATTTTGAATTTATTTTTGTGTATGGTGTAAGAAAGTGGTCTGGTTTCATTCTTTTGCATGTGGCTATCCAGTTTTCCCAGCACTAACTGTTGAAGACGTGGTCTTTTTTCCATTGGATATTCTTTCCTGTTTTGTCCAAGATTAATTGATCATATAACTGTGGGTGCATTTCTAGGTTTTCTATTCTGTTCCATTGATCTATGTGTCTGTTTTTGTGCCAGCACTATCCTGTTTTGATCACTAGAGCTTTGTAATACAGGCTGAAATCTGGAATTGTGATGCCTTGAGCTTTGCTTTTCTTTTTCAAGGTTGCTTTGGCTATTCGGGGTCTTTTGTGACTCCATACAAATTTTAGGATTGTTTGTTCTAGCTTTGTGGAAAATGCTGTTGATTTTTTTATAGGGATTGCATAAAATGTGTAGATTGCTTTGGGTAGTATACACATTTTAACAATATTTGTTCTTCTGATCCACAGGCATGGAATGCTCTTCCATTTCTTTGAGTCATCTTGAATTTCTTTCATCAGTATTCTATAGTTTTCAGAGTATGGGTCTTTCACCTCTTTGGTTAGATTTATCCCTACGTATCTTACTGTTTTGGGTGTAGTAAATGGGATTGATATCTTAATTTCTCTTTGTGCTGCTTTATTATTGGTATATAGAAATGCAGATTCTGTATCCTGCAAATTTACTGAATTCATTTATCAGTTCCAGCAAATTTTGGGGGGATCCTTTTGGGTTTTCTAGGTATAGTATCACGTCATCCTGCAAACAGTGGAAGTTTTAGTTCTTCCTTGACAATCTGGATGCCTTTTCTTTTTGTTGCCTGATTGCTGTGCCAGTGCTATGTTAAGTAACAGGGCTGAAAGTTGGACATCCCTGTCTTTCTCCTGACTGCAGAGGAAAAGCTCAGTTTTTCCCTTTTGAGGATGATATTAGCTGAGCGTATTTCATATATGGTCTTTATTATGTTAAGGTATGTTCCCTCTAAAACAACTTTGATGAGGATCTTTAGTATGAATGGATGTTGTACTTTGTCAACTGTTTTTTTCTGCATCTATTGAATTGTTCATGCCAAATGATTCTTTTAACGTATTGTTGGATTCAATTTGCTAGTATTTTATTGAGTATTTTGGCATCCCTGTTCATCCGGGATACTAGCCTGTAGTTCTCTTTTTTTAGTGCAGTCTTTATCTGGTTTTGGTATCTGGGTAATGCTGGCCTCACATAATGAGTTTGGAAATTTTCCTTCCTTTTCTATTTTTTAGAATAGTCTGAGAAGAAGAAATACTAACTCTTCTTTCTTTCCTTTTTTTTTTTTTATTTTAGTGAAAGAACTTGTAAGCAGAAGAAGGGAGGGGGAGAGGGAGAAAGAGAATCTTAACCAGGGTCCACACTCAGTGCAGAGCCTGACAACAGGGCTCAATCTCACAAGATTAGATCATGATCTGAGCTAAAATCAAGAGTTGGACACTTAGCCAACTAAGCCACCAGGTACCCCACTAACTCTTCTTTAAATGTTTGGTAGAATTTGCCTGTGAAACTATCTGGGTTTTTGTTTGTTTGTAGTCTTCTGATGACTGACTCAATTTCTTTGCTGTTTATCAGTCTGTTCAAGTTTTCTGTTTCTTTCTGTTTCAGTTTTGGTAGTTTATATATTTCCAGAAGTTTGTCCTTTTCTTCAAGGTTGCCTAATTTGTTGGCATATAGTTTTCATAATATTCTCTTATAATTGTTTGTATTTCTGCAGTGTTCATTGTTATTTCTCCTTTTGCATTTGTGATTTTATTTATTTGGGTCATTTTCTTTTTGATAAGTCTAGTTAGAGGTTTATCAATTTTATTGATTTTTCCTTTTTTTCTTTTTTTCTTTTTTTTATTTTTTTTTCTTTTCAGCATAACAGTATTCCTTGTTTTTGCACCACACCCAGTGCTCCATGCAATCCGTGCCCTCTCTAATACCCACCACCTGGTTCCTCCAACCTCCCACCCCCCCGCTGCTTCAAACCCCTCAGATTGTTTTTCAGAGTCCATAGTCTCTCATGGTTCACCTCCCCTTCCAATTTCCCCCAACTCCCTTCTCCTCTCTAACTCCCCTTGTCCTCCATGCTATTTGTTATGCTCCACAAATCAGTGAAACCATATAATTGACTCTCTCTGCTTGACTTATTTCACTCAGCATAATCTCTTCCTGTCCCGTCCATGTTGCTACAAAAGTTGGGTATTCATCCTTTCTGATGGAGGCATAATACTCCATAGTGTATATGGACCACATCTTCCTTACCCATTCGTCCGTTGAAGGGCATCTTGGTTCTTTCCACAGTTTGGCGACCATGGCCATTGCTGCTACAAACATTGGGGTACAGATGGCCCTTCTTTTCACTACATCTGTATCTTTGGGGTAAATACCCAGTAGTGCAATTGCAGGGTCATAGGGAAGCTCTACTTTTAATTTCTTA
>NW_019154135.1:1480129-1744721 GCF_002288905.1 Enhydra lutris kenyoni | reverse complement strand
AGGAATCTCCACACTGTTCTCCAAAGTGGTTGCACCAACTTGCATTCCCACCAACAGTGCAAGAGGGTTCCCCTTTCTCCACATCCCCTCCAACACATGTTGTTTCCTGTTTTGCTAATTTGGATTTTTCAATGCAATTGCAGGGTCATAGGGAAGCTCTACTTTTAATTTCTTGAGGAATCTCCACACTGTTCTCCAAAGTGGTTGCACCAACTTGCATTCCCACCAACAGTGCAAGAGGGTTCCCCTTTCTCCACATCCCCTCCAACACATGTTGTTTCCTGTTTTGCTAATTTGGATTTTTCAATGCTGATGGTTTAATTGATCTGTTCTGGTTTTTTTTTATTTAATTTTATTTTTTTTCAGTGTTCCAAGATTCATTGTTTATGCACCATACCCAGTGCTCCATGCAATACATGCCCTCCTTAATATCCACCATCAAGATCACCTAACCCCCCACCTCCCTCCCCTCCAAAACCCTCAGTTCGTTTCTCAGAGTCCACAATCTCTTATGGTTCATCTCCCCCCTCAAATTTCCCCCAATTCACTTTTCCTTCCCTGCTCCTAATATGCTCCATGTTATTCCTTATGCTCCACAAGTAAGTGAAACCATATGAAAATTGACTCTCTCTGCTTGACTTATTTCACTCAGCATAATCTCTTCCAGTCTTGTCCATGTTGATACAAAAGTTGGGTATTCATCCTTTCTGATGGAGGCATAATATTCCATTGTATATACGGACCATATCTTCTTTATCCATTCATCTGTTGAAGGGCATCTTGGCTCTTTCCACAGTTTGGCGATTATGGCCATTGCTGCTATGAACATTGGGGTACATATGGCCCTTCTTCTATCGACATCAGCCACATCAACCTCTTTCAAGGCATGTCTCCAAAGGCAAAGGAAACAAAAGCGAAAATGAACTTTTGGGACTTCATCAAGATCAAAAGCCTCTGCACAGCAAAGGAAACAGTCAACAAAACAAAGAGGCAACCCATGGAATGGGAGAAGATATTCGCAAATGACACTACAGACAAAGGGCTGATATCCAAGATCTATAAAGAACTCCTCAAACTCAACACACACAAAACAGATAATCATGTCAAAAAATGGGCAGAAGAAATGAACAGACACTTCTCCAAAGAAGACATACAAATGGCTAACAGACACATGAAAAAATGTTCATCATCATTAGCCATCAGGGAGATTCAAATCAAAACCACATTGAGATACCACCTTACACCAGTTAGAATGGCCAAAATCAACAAGACAGGAAACAACAAGTGTTGGAGAGGATGTGGAGAAAGGGGAACCCTCTTACACTGTTGGTGGGAATGCAAGTTGGCACAGCCACTTTGGAAAACAGTGTGCTCTTTTTTTTTTTTTCTTAAAGATTTTATTTATTTATTTGTTTGAGAGAGAAAGCATGTGAGAGAGCACAAGGAGAGGGAGCAGCAGAGGGAGAGGGAGAAGTAGGGAGCCTGATGCAGGGCTCAATCCCAGGACCCTTTCCATATGGAAAGGCATATGCTTAACCAACTCAGCCACCCAGGCACCCCTGTTCTTTTTTTTTTTTTCTTTTCAGTTTCCTTATCATTTATTTATGGTCTAATTTTTATTACTTCCTCCCTCTTGCTGGCTTTAGGTTTCATTCATTGTTCTTTTTCTACTCCTTTTGGTGTAAGGTTTGGTTGAATTTGAGCGATTTTTCTTGCTTCTTGAGGTAGGCCTGTATTTCTATATACTTCCTTCTTAAGACCACTTTTGCTGCATCCCAAAGGTTTGGGATCATTGTGTTTTCAGTTTCATTTGTTTCCATGTATTTTTAATTTCTTCTTCATTTCCCTAGTTGACCCATTCATTGTTTAGTAGCATGTTATTTAACCTCCATGTCTTTGGGTCTTTCCAGATTTTTTTTCTCCTGGTTGACTTCTAGTTTCATAGCACTGTGGTCAGAAGAGACGCATGGTATGACTTCAATCTTTTTGTATTTGTTGAGGACTATTTTGTGACATAATATGTGATATATTCTGGGGAACGCCTGTGTATCCGTGAAAAGAATGTATGTTCTGTTGTTTTATGATGGAATGTTCTCAATAAATCTGTTATGTCCATCTGGTCCAGTGTGTCATTCAAACCCACTGTTTCCTTGTTTACATTGTTTAGATGATCTAGCCACTGGTGTAAGTGGGGTGTTAAAGTCCCCTACTATTATTATGTTATCATCAATTAGTTCCTTTATGCTTGTAATTAATTGTTTTATATACTTGGGTGCTTCCATGTTGGGTATATAAATATTTACAATTGTTGTATCTTCTTGTCAGATTGTTCCCTTTATGATCATATAATGCCCTTCTTTGTCTCTTTTTACAGTTTCTGTTTTAAAGACTAGTTTGTCTGATATAAGCATTGCCACTCTGGCTTTGTTTTGATATCCAGTTTCGTGATAAATGTTTCTTCATTCCCTTACTGTCAATCTGCAGGTATCTTAAAATCTAAAATGAGTCTCTTATAGGTAGCATAAAGATAGGTCTTGTTTTTTATATCCATTCTGACACCCAATGTCTTTAGATTGGACCACTTAAACCATTTACATTCAAAGTAATTATTGATAGATATGCATTTATTGTCATTTTATTACTTGCTTTTTCATTGTTTCTGGAGATTTTTCTCTAATCCTTTCTTGTCTTTGCCACATTTGAACTCTTTTATGCCCTCAGAGAGTCCCCTTTAATATTTCTTGAAGGGCTGTTTTGTGGTCACAAACTAACCTTTTATAATGAGTATTTCTTATTTATAAAATCAATTACTTTAATTTAAAATAAAATATAAATAAAACTTACAAGTTACTTCACCATTAACTCTGACTAATCAATGATCAGCTATGTTTAAGCAGTGTCACCTTACAACGGTTCATGAATTAAGGGCAAGTTGATTATTTAATATGGACTATTTAACTTCTTTTTTTTAAAGATTTTGTTTATTTATTCAACAGAGATCACAAGTAGGCAGAGTGGCAGGCAGAGAGAGAGAGAGGGAAGCAGGCTCCCTGCTGAGCAGAGAGCCAGGTGCGGGGCTTGATCCCAGGACCCTGAGATCATGACCTGAGCCGAAGGCAGAAGTTTAAGCCACTGAGTCACCCAGGCACCCCTAACTTCTTTTATTAATATATTAATATTCATAATTAATGAATAAGATTAAGATCAAAGAAACATATTATTCTGACATGAGTCATAAAATAAGAAAATATACTTGGTGAACCTAAGAACTCACAATCCTTGTAAGAGTTAATGAGTACAAACTAATGCACTAGGCACTAGTGTTATAAAAATAATGTCGAGAAGCATACATTTTAACCAATGATCAAATACAGCAGAATTTTTTAAAAGGAAAGTATGTGTTTATGTGTGTGGGTTTAAGAGGAGCCATATCTCTAGTTATAAGCATATTTTGTTTTAATGCAATTAGCTTTACTGCACTTCACAAATATTGTATTTTTTATAAATTGAAGGTTTGTGGCAACCCTACATCAAGGAAGTCTGTCCGCACCATTTTTCCAATAGCATTTGCTATGTCTCTGTGTCACTTTTTGGTAATTCTCACAATATTCCAAAAGTTTTCATTATCTATTTGTTTTGGTGATCTGTGATCAGTGATATCTGAGGCTACTACTAGAGCATGGAGATGTGATTGAATTCTTGCAATCTCATGATAAAACTTTAACAGACAAGGAGTTGCTTCTGATGTGTGAGCAAAAAAGTGGAATCTACTCCTGGTGACAATGCTGTGAAGACTGCTGAAATGACTAAAATAGATTTAGAATATGACATAAACTTAGCTGATAAAACAATGGCATTGTTTGAGAGGACTGACTCTCAAACTATGAACTCTGGTAAAATGCTATCAAGCAGCATCACTTGCTGAGAAAGAGTTCGTGAAAGAAAGAGTAATCAATGCAGCAAACTCTGTTGTCTTAGTTTAAGAAACTGTCAATGGGGAAAACTATACCCATATAGTCAATACATCATTGTTCATCAATTGACAAGTATAACTTTCTTAATGTTTAATGACTTATTACTTAGAATACATATTACATATTTATCAGTCATTTACTTTCCACAATCTCATACTCCTTGATTTCCTTCCCAATCCCCTCTCCAAATTCCTTATGCATTAAAAAAAAAACGAGATAGCTAGACAGATAGATAGATACTTGTTTTGAGTAATAACTGGTTAGCACTGAGCCATGCATATGAAAAAATACTTTATTTGAAGAAGAAGATCATAATATATAGACCTTAATACGTCATTAACTTCTGTTAGAGACTATCAAAGAATATCTGCTACCTCCTTTAATGCAAAGGGGTTTTCAATAACACCTCTCATAGTGTTTCTAAGAGTTACCCACAAACCATCTTCAGAAGCATTTGAAGCCATCATTAAATATGCATTACTTATTTGGGTTAAAGCCCACAAGAGTGGAGCTGAGAAATCTGCAGATATACCCAGCCCTGGCTGATTATTTTGTGTAGCATCTTGCATTATACACAATTGTGTGCTTTTATGTCTTATAAAAGATATTTTATTTGCATATTACCATATCTTGAAGAGAAAGTTTGTATCATTTCCAGATGCACTTCACTAAAACACAGAGAAGCTATATATGCTCAAGATCAATTAGCACAATGCCAGGTATGCATTTATTCCTTCATTCAACATGAATTTGTCAAGTGCTGACTAAGTTCCAGACTGGTCTAGGCATAAAGATACAGCAGCGACCAAGCAAAGACTCTTACGAGGCATATACTCTCCTGGGGAGAAGTTTAGACAGCCAGTAAGCATTACACAAGAGTAATTAGGTAAAGCCACGCCCCCAGACTCTTAATTGAGTGCTTTCTCACGCCACCAAATGGTTGGTTCACTAACTGTAATGCATCGTATCATGTAGCATGCATAAGCAGATGCAAATACAATAAAAATCAGGATTCATTCTGCAGGCAGTATGGAGAGTGGATTGAGGCATCAGAGTATAAGGAGTAGAGCAAACATGAGTTCAAAGTCTGCCCTCAGCACTTTATATACCAAGGCTGCAACCTGGACAAGTTATCTAAGCTTTAAGATTTAGTTACAGAATTTATCAACACCTATCAATACCAATTTATCAATAGCCCTGGAAGGATCAGTGTGAGGATCAAGCATGGGTCTAGCAGAATGTAGGCCAGTGTTACTGGTTCTCTCTTTCTCCAAATCAAATGTGAATCTCATCTGACTATACCACTGCATACCTAACCTGAAAGGCTAGATTAGTCATTAGTCATTAGTTTGCTTAAATTTCATCATAAAGACTGCTTTCACAAATTTGATCATATATTATACACTTAGATGATGTTCTTCTGGGATAAAAAAGGCAATATTATCCCATTATTAAAAAAAAAACATGCATTTTGAGAGTTTTTTTTATCAAAATACTACTCTATACTGTGGGACTATCACTCATTTTCTAGGCAGAATATGTTAGATCATCAGGGGCGCCTGGGTGGCTCAGAGGGCTGAGCCTCTGCCTTCGGGTCATGGTCTCAGGGTCCCGGGATTGAGCCCCGCATCGGGCTCTCTGCTCAGTGGGGAGCCTGCTTCCCCCCTTTCTCTCTGCCTGCCTCTCTGCCTACTTGTGATCTCTCTCTCTCTGTCAAATAAATAAATAAAATCTTTTAAAAAAAAGAATATATTAGATCATCGCTAATAAAAATGTGTATGTATACTAATGCATCATCTCTTCTTATCAAAATATTGAGTAATATAATAAGTCCCTAAACAGTAAGTCCAGTTCCCACATCCTACCTCTCCAACCTAATTTTCTCCCTTCTTTGCAGGCTCACAACAACCCAGTGACACTGGCATTCCTTGACTCCTCAAACCTACCAGACTCCCCAGCAGTTAAACACCATGCATGGCAAGGTCCTCTGGTCACCAGCCTAATGCCTAACTGGATCCCACCTTAAACATCTGGTTCTCAGAGAAGCCCTCTCTGACCCTCCATCCTGGCGAGGTCAGGCTGCACCGTACAGGGTGATATGGTGAAGCCTCCGGATAACAATAAATGATAGAGAAGCCTGGGTTCCCATCAGTCATCTAACAAAATGGAGTTATGCTACGGCACAAATACACAGCTGTGCAGGTCGATAAAATTTCACAAGCAGCACGATATAACAATAATGCTCCTGTGATGTTAACCAGGGCTTTCAGAAGTGACCCCTCCTCTGCCATGACGCAGAATGCGTTGCTGATAACAGGGAGTTCTATTTTTTTTTTTTTTTACATATAATGTATCATTTGCCCCAGGGGTACAGGTCTATGAATCATCAGTCTTAAACAATTCACAGCACTCACCACAGCGCATACCCTCCCCAGTGTCCATCACCCAGCGACCCTATCCCTCCCCCGACCCCCAGCAGCCTTCAGTTTGTTTCCTGAGATTAAGAGTCTCTTATGGTTTGTCTAACGGGGAGTTCTATTAAGGGCAACTCCTGACATGACCCAATTCTCCTCATTTCTGCTTTTATCCCTGATTGTCAGACTGCATTTTGCAGAGAACTTTGGAAGTATGTTAATGGTCTGAGGCACACTGTGACATATGTTAATAGTATATCGAGCCCTTTTTCAGGATTCTTTTTGTGTCTACTGTTTATTTTCTGTTAATGTTTGTTTTCTCCACTTAAGGATTGTGCCTACCCCATCACCCGCTGTATCGCCAGTGCCTGCCAGTTCCCAGCATACAGGAGTATGGGCAATGACCAGTCACTGGATCGATGATTTAAGACATAAGGGTGTGTCCATGTGGAAGAAACATGGTGTACGGAAGTTCGGTTTACTTAACACATGTAAAGTCTATAAAATAGTGCTGGGTTCCTAGTGAGCACTCAGTCAACGCTCTCATCATCTACCGAGTAGCACAATGGAAGAGAGAGGGCCTGTGAGAGAGAGGGCCTGACAAATGACAAGGCTGAGCATGCGCTGTGTGGTTAACCCTGTCAGAGCAGGGCTTCATGCAGTAAAGGAACCACAGTAACCCTTCCCAACAGGGGGTTCTGAGTTAATTCATTTTAACATGTGAATGTGCAACTTTAACAGCCCAAGATCTTTTCACATATTCATGGCTGAGTTCAGCACTTTCAACAATCCTGTCTTATACACATAAGCACTTCTGTGGGATAGAGCAAAGAAAGAGATCCATGCTCCATTCTCTCAGCGGATGGAAAGAAATCTGGTATCCTTAAATATTTTAAGGAAAGGTCATACATTTTTTTCCTAGACTTATGAAAATGAAACAGACAATGAAATACAAATACCTATATCTCAGGTCACTGAAATCCCACCAGCTGCTTTAAAATTAATAAAAAGAAGTTAAAACTTGAGGTCACTCTGCCTCTGCTCATCCCAGAACTGCAACTGTGTTCCCTAAAGAAATCACTGATGCAAGCAACTCAGGGAAGGAACACCTAAGTGGAAAAAGGTTTTACGCCTACCAGTCCAAGCTGTTTTGAAAATGGATGCCTTTCATTATTTTTATTTATTAGGCTCTCATACTCTCCTTTAACTTCCATGCCATTCTTACTGTTTTCTCAAAGAGTCCATTTTCTAAGAGTCTTCCATCTAAGATAACACATTTTAGCCATCTGTATACTTTCTAGGAAATTTCTAACCTATTATCAAAAAAGAGGGATTGCTATAAAATCAAATAATTCCCCCACTGTCAGAACCTAATGTATGCAACAATTAGACACAACTCCCCCTAAGGCCTTAAGTAACAAATTTTAACATACATAACCACTTATTAATATTGCAGAGGGAAAAAGAGACCCTCCGCTGAGTACATATGCCACATGAAGGTACTCTGACGGAAATGGGCATCTGCCATCTGGTCTAGTCAACTATTCCACTTCACAGAAAGAGTATTCGTAAGCCACGCCCAGGGCCTATACCAAGCTTGAATAATTAAATACAAATGCAAAATTATAATACAAAAACAGATCAAGTGTTCATCAATTGGTCTGTTGCTTCTTGCTAAAAAAAAAAAAAAATTATTATTTTCCAGAGCTACCCTACAACCCAGCAATTGCACTACTGGGTATTTACCCTAAAGATACAAATGTAGTGATCCGAAGGGGCACTTGCACCCAAATGTTTTCAGCAGCAATGTCCACAATAGCCAAACAATGGAAAGAGCCTAGATGTCCGTCAACAGATGAATGGATAAAGAAGATGTGGTATATATATACAATGGAATACTATGCAGCCATCAAAAAAGAAATCTTGCCTTTTGCAATGAAGTGAATGGAACTAGAGGGTATTATGCTTAAGCGAAATAAGTCAATCAGAGAAAGACAATTATCATATAATCTCTCTGATACAAGGAATTTGAAAGGCAGGGCAGGGAGTTGTGGGGGGGAAGGGAGAGAAAAATGAAACAAGATGGGACCAGGGAGGAAGACAAACTCAAACCATAAGAGACTCTCAATCTGAGGAAACAAACTTAAGGCTGCTGGGGGTGGGGGGAGGGATAGGATGGCTGGGTGATGGACACTGGGGAGGGTATGTGCTATGGTGAGTGCTGTGAATTGTGTAAGACTGATGATTCAGAGACCTGTACCCCCGAAACAAATAGTACATTATATGTTAATTAAAAAAAATTGTTATTCTTCCATGGAGCCGCATTGACATTTAACCTCAAGTACATTTGTAATAAACACTTCCATTTTCAATAAGATTTCACTTTCCCTAGTTTCTTTCTAAAATTAACTCAAATTTAAGCTTATAGTTAGTGAATAAGAAAATCCCTTTGGAATAAACAGGGGGGAAATTTATGAATATTCTAAAGAATGATACCTACCTCAGGCCCTGTGATATGCATCAGACCAGAAACAGCAGAGGCAACAGCATCATAACCAGCTCGCTGAGACAGTGGGCCTGTCTGGCCATACCCTAAAATGAGAAGAATGGACATAGTCAACAGCATCATGCAAGGAGAGCAATAGTACAATTACATGTTTGTAGCCAGAAATCCTGAGCAATTTATTACTATGAGATCGATAGTACCCCTTGAAAAGGAAGCAAAAAAAATTATTCATGATCTTATATCCCAAAACGTTGCAAACTGGTAACTTGAGGGCAAGATCCCACTGCATAAATGTTCTGTCTGGTCTGAAGAGGGTCCTGAAATGTTTTCATTTAATTTCCAACAGTTTAAAAAAGCAGGAGATAGCACATAAAATGCAAATTTCTTGAAAAATCAGAAAATAGTTCAAAACTAGGCCCACACAACAATCAATTAGAGTTAATAACAGCTCTTCCCTTTATACAGGGAAACAAATTCTCCAATTTGCCATTCCTCCGCGACTCTTACTCCTTAATGCCTGAGCCTGATTCACTTATTTAATCTTGCCTGCCAGCTCCATTCATATATGCTACTCTTGTTCTATACAAAACAATAACAAAGTAAAATAAAATAGTGTTTCTCGGGATTCTGTTTACATTTTTCGTGTGTGTGTGTGTGTATACATATATATATAAATGACGACTAAAAATTATTTCTAAAGATTTTATTTATTTATTTATTTGACAGAAAGACAGAAAGAGAAAGAGAGAGAGAGAGAGCATGAGCAGGGGACGGAGGGAGGAGCAAGGAGAGAGGAGAATCAGGCTCCCCGCTGAGCAGCGAGCCCAATGCAGAACTAGCTCCCAGGACCCTGGGATCATGACCTGAGCTGAAGGCAGATACTGAATCAACTGAGCCACCCAGGTGCCCCAGCTAAAATTTTTGATCATAAACAATATGATTACATAACCTAACAGTGCTTTTTAAGATTACAAAAAGAAAGTGAAGGTATTACTTTTTCTTTTCTCTTTCCTTTTTTTGGGGGCCCTCAGCAAAAATCAAAAGAACACAATAGTTTCTCCTGCTCTCTTCCAGTCCTGGCACTTACTGTTGAATGGAAAAGATTATTTCAGGTGCTACATGTATCTGTCTCCATATCCTATGGTATCAACCAGAGAGAGGACACATGAAATAGCCATCAGCTATTAGCTAAAATGTCCTGCATACCTCACTTTAGAAAGATCAAAAAGAGGTACCTCGGGGCCTTTGCTTGCTTCTCCAGGCAGCTAGCTGGAATGCTCTCCCTCCATTTCACGCCATATATCCACACACCTCACACTCTCTCACATCCTCCAAATCTGCACTCAAACATCTCCTTACCAGAAAGACCTTCCCCAGAGAACACTTGTAAAAGAGCACTCTCACTTCTCACTTTGAATCCCCCTTACATTGTCTCTGTAGCACTTATTACAAGATATATAATACAGCTATGTGTTTATTGATTTATTTTCTGTCTCCTCTCCTACCAAGATCTGTGCTCCAGAACTTTTTTCTATTTGATTCACTGCTGTAGTCACAGCATCTAGAGAAGAATTTAATAACACTCACTGATAAAAATGAATGAATGAATGAATACTTGTCATATAAAACAATTTTAATAAAACAATCTATAAATTAATTTAAAAAACTAAAGAAGTTTTTGTTTTGTTTTGTTTTTTACCAAAATGGCAATATGGGAGCTTTCTGGATTGTCCCTCTCCCACAGACACGACAAATGTACAGCGCCACGTGGAGCAATTCCCTCTGAGAGAAATCCAGAACTATTTGTTTGACTCCTAGGCATTGGTGATAGAAAAAATACCCACATCTAAATGGGTGTTTAAACCCCACTCCAGGCACAACACCATATATTCAGGAGGGAACCCCCAACTCATAGCTTCTCCTCAAGGAGTGAAGGGTTTGGACCACATGTTTTGGCCCCAACTTTAAAGACTCCCACATGAGGAGCAGGCCCCGAAGTGCCTAGCTGTAAGACCAAGCAGAGCTTACATTCACGAGTCCCTTTGGACCATAACAAACAGAAAAAGAAGGTGTTGACAGGCACAGGAGCACTAACCACAGCTATCTTTCTAGGGATCAGCACAGAGGGATCAGGCAAAACCATCCATCTCCCAGTATTTCCCTGCAAAGGGTCTCACTGCATACTTTACAAGCTGCTACCTGAGGATTTGGACTATAATTAACATATATCTAGGTGCTCACTGCAATCCCTCCTGGAACCCAAAAGAGCTAGTGGGTCACACTCATGCTCACTCCAATATGAGGCAAGCAGTGTCTCTCGGGAAAGAGCTTCTACACATGTCTGGCACATCAGCCTTTGCACCTACTGCCCAAGGGATGGGCCCCCAGATCACCTGGCTCTGACAGCCAATGGGTTTTGCAGACACAGGGCTATACCAGACAAAGAAGCAGTTTTTAAACAGGCTCAGGAGCAAACTCCATGGCTATACATCCCAGCTCAGTGCAGAAGGAGAAGGCACAAACACCTGTCTCTCACCAGGTGTTTCACCTATCTCCCCAGAAGGGTTTGACTGCATACTTTCCCAGCTGTTGTCTGAGGTCCAGCCTCTAATCAACATGCATCTAGGTGCCAACTGCTATCATTCCCCTGGGGACACAGATGGATCTTGGCACACCCCCAACCACGAGGAGCCACAAAGAACAAAGGCAATCATAAAGATCTGAGGGAACCTGGCACTCAGACCAGACTGATTGATGAGAGTCATCTCCTACACAAGACCAGTCTCAAGACTGAGAAAGGTGGCTGTTTTAGCTAATATATAGAAACCAACATAAAGAATCAAAGAAAGTGAAGAAAGAGGAATATGTTCCAAACAAGAGAAAAAGGTAAATTTCCAGAAACTGATCTGACAGAAATAGAAATAAGTTATTTATCTGATAGAGAGCTCAAAATAACATAAAGATGCTCACCAAGATCAGAAGAGTGATGTATGAACAAAGTGACAATTTCAACAAAGAGAGAGAATATCAAAAAGTGCTACAGAAATGACAGAGCTGAAGAATACAATAACTAAAGTGAAAAACTTGATGGAGACACTCAACCACAGACTAGATCAATGGGAAGAAAAGAACAACAAGTTAGAAGATAGGCAATGGAATACACCTAATCAGAGAAGCAAAGAGGAAAAAGAGTGAAGATAGCTTAAGAGACTTATGGGACATCATCAAAAAGAAAAATATTCACATTAAAGAGATCCCAGAAGAAGAAGAAGAGAGAGAGGAAGAGGTAAAAGCGAATTTAAAGAAATGCCTCAAAACTGTCCTTATCTGAAAGAAAAAACAAGATGTCCAGATTCAGGTAGCCCAAGAAGTACCAAATAAGATGAATCTAAAGAGATTCATATGCAGACACATTATAATTAAATTGTCAAAGGTGACAAAGAAAGCCAGCAAAAGAAAAGCAACTAATTGCATACAAGAAAATTGTCATAAGTCTATCAGTGGATTTTATAAAAACCATGTAGGCCAGAAGGGAGTGAATAAGATATTCAAAGTGCTGAAATAAAAAATATTGCCAGCCAAAGACACTCTCTCTAAGAGTTATCCTACCAAATCAAAGAAGAGATAAAGAATTTTCCAGACGAACAAAAGCTGGAGGACTTCGTCACCACTAAACCAGCCTTACAAGATATGTTAAAAGGAGTCCTTCAGGATGAAATGAAAGAGTGCTAATTAGTTACATTAAAACATGGCAAGGTATAAAACTCACCAGAAAAGGTAAATATATAGTTAAATTCAGAATACTCTAATATTGTAGTGGTGGTAGGTAAGTCACTTCTATAACTGTAATATAAAAGTTAAAAAACAAAAAAAAAAAGTTAAAAGACCAAAGTATTAAGAATTCCCATAATCACAGTAATTTCCTAATGGATACATTAAAAAATGTAAATTACGAGATCAAAACCTTAAAATGTCAGGGGAGAATATAAAAGTTCAGAAGTTTTCCATACAACCCAAGTTAGGTTGTTATCAGCTTAAAATAGACTGTTATATGGGCACTTGAGTGGCATAGTCAGTTGAGTGTCCAACTCTTGATTTCAGCTCAGGTTGTGATCTCAGAGTCATGAAATCAAGCCCCACATCAGGCTCCATGCTCAGCAATAGTCTGCTTAGGACTCTCCCTCCCTTCCCCTCTGCTCCTGTGTGCTCTCTCTCAAAAAAATTAATTAATTAATTAATTAAATAAATAAATATTTTTTTAAAAAGTAAAAGTAAAATAGACTATTATAACTGTAAGATGTTTTACATAAGCCTCACGATAGTACAAAGCAAAAACCTACAGCAGACACACAAAAGAGAAAGAAATCTAAGCATAGCACCACAGAAAATCATCAAATCATAAAAGAAAACAAAAGAGGAAGAAACAGCAGTTACAAAACAACCAGAAAACAATTAACAAAATGACACAGTAAGGTCCATACTGATCAATAATTACTTTAATGCAAATGCACTAAATTCTTCAATCAAAAGACATATAATAGCTAAACGGATTTCTTTTAAAAAAAAGACCCAACTACATGCTGCCTGCAAGAGATTTATTTAAGCTTCAAGTACAGAGACTGAAAATGAAAGGATAGAAAAAATATTCTATGCAAATGAAAACAAAAGAAAGCAGGGGTATACTTATATCAAGTAAAATAGACTTTCAGCCAAAGACTCCAATCAGAGACAAAGAAGGGCATTACATAATGATAAAAAAGTTAATCCAATGAGAAGATATAACATTTGTAAATATTTATGAACCTAACATAGAAGCAACTAAATATTTAAAGCAAATATTAACAGACATGCAGGGAGAAATAGATAGCAATACAATAACAATAGGGTTGACTACCCTACTCTCAACAATGGATAGATAATAAAGAAAGAAAATCAATATGAAATCATTGCTCTTAAACTACACATTAAACCAGATAGATTTAACAGACATTTATAGAACAGTCCATCCAACAGCAGCAAAATATACATTTTGCTCAAGCATACACCTGAAAGCTTCTCCAGGATAGATCGTATGTTACACTGCAAAACTAGTCTTAATTAATTTAAGAAGACTGAAACCTTCTCAAGCACTTTTTCTGACCATGGAGGTATTAAACTAGAAATCAATTATAAGAAGAAAGTTGGAAAATTCACAAATACATGGAGATTAAAAAACATGCTCCTGAAGGAAAAAAAAAAATGGCTCAAAGAGGAAATCAAAAGATAAACCAAAAAAAAAAAATCTTGAGACAAATGAAAATGAAAATACAACTTAACAAAACTTGTAAGATATAATAAAAGCCATTCTAAGAGGGAAGTATACAGTGAAAAATGCCTACACTGAGAAAAAAGAAAGACCTCAAACAACCTAATTTTGCACTTCAAGGAACTAGAAAAAAGAAGAACAAACTAAGGCCAAAGTTACCAGATGGAAGGAAATAACAAAAATCAGTACAGGTAAATATGAAAAACTAAGAAAACAATTTTTAGCTAGATAATTAAGAAAAAAGAGACAAAACTCAAGTAAGAAAAATCAGAAATGAAAGACAAATTACAACTGATACCACAGAAATACAAAGGATATAAAAGACTATTATGAACAACTATACAACAACAAACCAGACAACCTGTAATAAATGGATAAATTCCTACATTTGACCTACCAGGAATGATTCATGAAGAAATATAAAATCTGAACCAACCAATTACTAATAAGGAGATTCTATCAATAATCAAAAACAACCTAAAGTGCAAAAGTCCAAGACCAAATGGCTTCACTGGTGAATTCTACTATAAATATCTAAAGAAGAATTAATATCAACCCTTCTCAAATACTTCCCAAAAATAGAAGAGGAGGGAATGCTACTAAACTCATTTTACAAGGTCAGCATTACCCTGAAACCAAAACCAACTAGACACTATAAGAAAAGAAAATTACAGGTCAATAACCCCAATGATACAAAAGTCCTCAGCAAAAATTAGCAAACCAAATTCAATAGAACATTTTTTTTTAAGATTTTATTTATTTATTTGACAGATAGATCACAAGTAGGCAGAGAGGCAGGCAAAAAGAGGAAAGGAAGCAGGCTCCCTGCCAAGCAGAGAGCCCGACGCGAGGCTCAATCCCAGGACCCCGGGATCATGACCACGAGCGGAAGGCAGAGGCTTTAACCCACTGAGCCACCCAGGCGCCCCTCAATAGAACATTAATACACCATGACCAAGTGGGATTTATTCCAGGAATGAAAGGATGGTTCACATCCACAAATCAATCAATGTGATATATCACAATAATAAAGTGAAGGATAAAAATCATATGACCATCTCAATAGATACAGATAAAGCATCTGACAAAATTCAACATCCATTTCTAATAAAAACTCTGAACAAATTGACTATGGAGGGAATGTAGCACAACATAATAAAGGCCATATATGCCAAACCCAGAGCTAACACCATATGAAATGGTGAAAAGCCAAAAGCTTTTCCTCTAAAATCAGGAACAAAACAATAGTACCTACTCTCAAACCACTTCTATTCAACATAGTATTGGAAGACCTACCCAAAGCAATTAAGCAAGGAAAAGAAATAAAATGCATTCAAATCAGAAAGGAAGAAGTAAAACTGTTTTTGAATGATGTGATCTTACATAGAGAAAACCCTAAGGACTCCATCAAAAAACTGTGAGACAAATTTAGTAAAATTTCAGAATACAAAATCATTATACAAAAATCTGTTGCATCTGAGGTGCCTCGGGGGTTCAGTCGGTAGAGTCTCCAACTCTTGGTTTCGCTCGGGTCATGATCTCCAGGTTGTGGTCAAGCCCCATTTTGGGGCTTTGTGCTCAGGGGTAAGTCTGCCTGAGATTTTCTCTTTCCCTCTGCCCCTCCCCCATTCATACTCTCTTTTGTTCTCTCCCTCCCTTACTCAAATAAATACATAAATTTTTAAAAAATCTGTTGCATTTCTATATACCAACAACAAATCATATGAAAGAGAAGTGAAGAAAGCAATCCCATTTACAGTAGTACCAAAAATAATAAAATACTGGGGGACTTGAATGGCTCAGATAGTTAAGCATTTGCCTTCAGTTCAGGTCATGATCTCCAGGTCCTAGGATTGAGCCGCACATCAGCTTCCCAGTTCAGCAGGGAGTCTGTTTCTCCCTCTCCCTCTCCCCCTACTTGTGCTCTCTCTGTCTCTCAAATGAATAAATAAAATCTCTAAAAAATACATGTGTAATATATTAACCAAAAAGATAAAAGATCTATACACTGAAGATTATAAATAGACACTGATGGAAGAAACTGAAGACACATTAAATGGAAAGATAACTCATGCTCTTGGACTAGAAGAATTAACACTCTTAAAACATCAACACTACCCAAAGCCATCTACAGATTCAACATAATTTCTATCAAAATCCCAATGGAACTTTTTATGGAATTGGAAAAATAATCCTAAAATTTATATGAAACCACAAAAGACCCCAAATAGCCAAAGCTAATGTAAGGAAAAGAACAAAGCTGGAGACATCACACTTCCTGATTTCAAAATATATTACAAAGCTACAGTAATCAAAACAGTATGTGGTACTGGCATAAAAACAGACAAATGGACCAATAGAACAGAATACAGAGCCCAAAACTAAACCCATGCATATATGGTCAACTAATCTTTGACAAGAGTACCAAGAACACAGAACGGTAATGGATAGTCTGTCCAATAAATGGTGCTGAAAAAAACAGATATGCACATGCAAAAGAAATGAAATAGATCCCTATCTTACACTATACACAAAAATCAACTCAAAATGGTTTAAAGACTTAAATATAATATCTGAAATCATAAAATTTCTAGAAGAAAACATAAAGATAAAGCTCCTTCACACTGACCTTGGCAATAATTTTTGGATATGACACCAAAACCATAGGCAAAAATAGACAAATGGAATTATATTAAACTAAAAAGACTTCTGTGAAGCAAAGGGAACAATCAGAAATGAAAAGGCAACCTACAGAATGGGAGAAAGTATTTGCAAACCATGTTTCTGATAAAGGGTTAATATCCAAAATTTATATGAAACTCATACAACCAAGTAGCACCAAAAAATCAAATAATCTGATTTAAAAATGGGCAAACAGGGACGCCTGAGTGGCTCAGTGGGTTAAGCCACTGCCTTCGGCTCAGGTCATGATCTCAGAGTCCTGGGATCGAGCCCCGCATCGGGCTCTCTGCTCTCTAGGGGAGCCTGCTTCCTCCTCTCTCTCTGCCTGCCTCTCTGCCTGCTTGTGATCTCTCTGTCAAATAAATAAAAAAAATAAAATCTTTAAAAAAAAAAATAAATAAATAAATAAATAAAAATAAAAATGGGCAAACAGAACCTGAATAGATATTTTTCCAAAGAAGACATAACAAAAGACCAACAGTTACATGAAAAGATGCTCAACTTCACTAATCATCAGGGAAATGCAAATCAAATTCACAGTGAGATATTACCACATCCTTGTTAGGATAGCTATTATCAAAAAGACAAGAGCTAACAAATATTGGCAAGGTCATGGAAAAAAGGGAACTCTTCAGCAATATTGATAGGAATGTAAATTGGTGTAGCTATTACAGAAAACATTATGAAAATTCCTCAATAAAACAAATTTAAAATGGAACTATCCTATGATCCAGCAATCTCATTTCTGGGTACATATATCCAAATAAAATAAAATCAGTGCCTCCATAAGGTATCTGGACTCCCATATTCACTGTAGCATTATTCACAATAGCAAAGATACAGAAACATGCTGTGCACTTTAAATATACACAATTTTGTCAATTTTTCTGATGTGGCTTGGGAATAAAGAAAAAATATAGATATGTAAAATAAAATCCCCAGATAAAATTATCCCTTAACATTAAGAAATTAAAGTAGTTCAAGATTAAATTATATTTATCATTACTGATGACAGAAAAGATGTCACAACATGTATCTCCTTTATGCATTATTATGGAAAGTTTCACACATAAAGTACAGAGAATCATACAATAAATCCATCAGCAACTTCCATAATTATTTATTCATAGACAGTCTTCTTTCCACTACATTTATTTTTCAGTTAAAACTATTATATGAATCAGAGGTCCAAGATGGCAGAGGAATAGGAGATCTGAATTTCGTCTGTTCCCAGGAATTCAGCTAGATAGTTATCAAACCATTCTGAACATATACAAACTCAATAGGATATCAAAGAAAAGAACAGCAGCAATTATACGAACAGAAAAATGACCACTTTCTGGAAGGTAAGACGTACTTTGAGTGAATCTGGGGCAATATATGGGAAGACAGACTGTGAGGGGAAGGGAGACTCCATCAACCGGCTCCTGTCAAGCAACAGAGCAGTGGAGCACAAAATTGGAACTTTCAGAAGTCTGTTCCACTGAGGGACATCACTCCAGTGGCTAATCAGGGATGGAACCCTCGCTGGAACACTGTTGTCTCAGGACTCTAGGGGTCACAGAAAGGGGGGCCCGAGTGTGGCAGAGCTCCCAGTTTTGGAGCAGAGAAGCCAGTCACAACCAGTGAGCAGAGGAGTGGGTTGCCAGCTCAGGGTTGCCATAAACTATGATCTGCAGCACCACTGGACCACTAGTCTTTGAACAGGGACCCAAAAAGTGGCAGATCTGGGGAGACTCCCCTTCCTCCCCCTGGGAGGAGGAGCACAGGAGCACACCACAGGATCCCACCTCAGGAATCTGCTAGATTTGGAGACTCCAAATGGGATCATGAGCCTAAGATAGAAATTCTCAGTCACAGGCCAGGTGAGTAGAGAGTGTAGCCGGAGACCAGGGAGACAGGAATGATTCACTGTTTTTCCCTGAGGGCTTACTAAGGAGAGGGGCCAAGCACTCAGCTCAGAGACTGGGAGGCAGCCATTTTCTTTTTTTTTTTTTTTTTTTTTTTCACCTTAACAGTATTCCTTGTTTTTGCACCACACCCAGTGCTCCATGCAATCCGTGCCCTCTCTAATACCCACCACCCGGTTCCCCCAACCTCCCACCTCCCGCCGCTTCAAACCCCTCAGATTGTTTTTCAGAGTCCATAGTCTCTCATGGTTCACCTCCCCTTCCATTCATTCTCATCCTCTAAAGCTGCACAGAAAGTCTTCAGAGAACAAAAGCCACATATAGCTAACCAGAGCAGATTACTTAGCCTGGTCCCTCACCGTGCAATTCCACCTGGGGAAAAGACACCTGAGAATTAATGCAACAGGCCCCTCCCCCAGTAGATCAACAAGAACATCCAGTCAAGACCAAGTTTACCGATCAATGAGAACTGCAAATCTCCAGCCATAGCGGAATACAGCACATAGAATTCATGGGGTTTTTTCCCATGATTCTTTAGTCTTTCAAAGTTAATTTTTTTCATTTTCTATTTCTTTTTCTTTAATTTTTCTCTCCTTTTTTTTAAAGATTGTATTTATTTATTTGAGAGAGAGAGAGAATGAGATAGAGAGAGAGCATGAGAGGGGTAAGGTCAGAGGGAGAAGCAGACTCCCTGCTGAGCAAGGAGTCTGATGCAGGACCTGATCCCAGGACTCCAGGATCATGACCTGAACCAAAAGCAGTTGCTTAACCAACTGAGCCACCCATGTGCCCCTTTTCTTTCCTTTTTCAACCAACTTTTTATTAATTCCTTTTTTTAAAATTTTTCATTTTTACTGTCATATTCTATCCCTTCATTGTATTTAACCTTATTTGTGTGTGTATATATATATTTTTTTCTTCCTTTCTTTAAAATTTTGGGATGCAGATTCATATAACAGACCAAAATATACCCTAAATCTAGTGTATGGCTTTGTTCTAGTAACCTGCCTGATCACATTCTCTCATTATTTTTTAATCTTTCTCCTTTCTTTTTTCAATCAACTTCTTATCAATTCCTTTTTTAAAAAACTTTTTTAATTTTCATTTTTATAGTCATAGTCATCCCTTCATCATATTTACCCTCATTTTTGTATATATGTAAGTTTTCCTTTCTTTAAAATTTTGGGTGACAGTTTCTTCTAATAGACCAAAATACATGCACAGTCTAGTGTGTGGCTCTGTTCTATTCACCAACCTGATCATATTCTTTTTCCCCATCCCCACCTCAAGTTTCAGGTTTTCTCTGATTAATTTAGCAAATATTTTTCTGGGGTCAATGTTACCCTTTTAGAATTTTGTTCTCTCATTCATCTATTCTTCTCTCAACAAAATGACAAAATGTAAAAACTCACCTCAAAAAATAGAAAAAGAGGTAGTACCAATTGCCAGAGACCTAATCAATATGGACATTAGTAAGATGTTGGAACTAGAGTTCAAAATAGCTATTATAAAGATGCTAGCTGGGCTTGAAAAAAGCACAGAATATACTAGAAAATCCCTTTCTGGAGAACTAAAATCTAACTAAGTTGAAATCAAAAAGTCTTTTAATGAGGTGCAATAAAAAATGGAGGCTCTTACTGTTAGGATAAATGAGGCAGAAGAGAGCATTAGTGACACAGACAACATGATGGAGAAAAAAGAAGCTGAGAAATGGAGAGATAAACAAGTATTGGATCACGAGGGGAGAATTCAAGAGATAAGTGTTCTCATAAAGCAAAATAATATTAGCATAATTAGGATTCCAGAAAAAGAAGAGAGAGGGGTAGGAGTTATACTGGAGCAAATTATAGCAGAGAACTTCCCTAATTTGCAGAAGGAAACAGCATCAAAATCCAGGAGGCACAGAGAACCCCCCTCAAAATCAATAAAAATGGGCAAATACCCTGACATCTAATAGTAAAACTTACAAATCTCAGAGACAAAAAGAAAATCCTAAAAGCAACTTAGGACAAGAGGTCTGTAACCTACAATGATAAAAACATTAGATTGGCAGCAGACCTATCCACAGAGACCTGGCAGGCCAGAAAGGACTGGCATGATATATTCAGGGTACTAAACAAGAAAAATATGCAGCCAATGCTATATCCAGCTAGGCAACCACTGAAAATAGAAGGAGAGATAAAAAGCTTCCAAGACAAACAAAAACTAAAAGAATTTGCAATCACCAAACCAGCCCTACAGGAAATATTGAAAGGGGTGCTCTAAGCAAAGAGAAAGCCTAAAAGTAACATAGACCAGAAAGGAATAGAGACAATACACAGTAACAGTCACCTTACAGGCAATACAATGGCACTAAATTCATATCTTCCAATAGTTATCCTGAATGTAAATGGGCTAAATGCCCCAATCAAAAGACACAAGGTATCAGGCTGGATAAACAAAAACAAAAACAAAACAAGACCCATCGATATGCTGTCTGCAAGAGACTCATTTTAGACCCAAAGACACCCCCATATTTAAAGTGAGGGGGTGGAAAACCATTTACCTACACTGTTAGTGGAAATGCAAGCTGGTGCAGCCACTCTGGAAAACAGTATGGAGGTTCCTCAAAAAGTTGAAAATAGAGTTACCCTACAACCCAGCAATTGCACTACCGGGTATATACCCCAAAGATACAGATGTAGTGAAAAGAAGGGGGTACCTGAACCCCAATATTTATAGCATCAATGTCCATAATAGCTAACCTATGGAAAGAGCCTAGATGTCCGTTGACAGATGAATGGATAAAGAAGATGCAGTGTGTATGTATATACAATGGAATATTACATGACCATCAAAAAATGAAATCTTGCCATTTGCAATGATGTGGATGGAAATAGAGGGTATTATGCTAAGCAAAATAAGTCAGAGAAAGACAATTATCATATGATCTCACTGATATGTGGAATTTGAGAAACAAGGCAGAGGGTCATGGGGGAAGAGACGAAAAAATGAAATGGGATGAAACCAGAGAGGGAGACAAACCATAACAGACTAAGTCTCAGGAAACAAACTGAGGGTTGCTGGAGTGGAGGGAGGTGGGAGGGGTGGGGTGGCTGGGTGATGGACATTAGGGAGGGTATGTGCTGTGGTGAGTACTGTGAATTATGTAAGACTGATGAATCACAGACCTGTACCCCTGAAACAAATAATATATTTTATGTTAATAAAAAATTTTTAAATTTTTTATTAAAAATCTTTCTAAAAAACTATTATATGAAGAACAAAGTAAAACCATAAAAAAAAAGTCTTGATTCAGGTAAAAACCAGTGACACAAAATCCTACTCTCTGTCATATTTGTATTCCAATTTCAAAAAAAAAAAATCTGTAAACTCTGAACTGTTACTTTTTAAATCTTTAGATAAGCATAAATGGGATACCTAGGGAACATAATGGGAAACAATGTTAAGGCAACATTCTCTATGCAAAAATACAGATATTAATATCAAGAATTAGGAGTGAGGGGCGCCTGGGTGGCTCAGTGGGTTAAAGCCTCTGCCTTCGGCTCGGGTCATGATCCCAGGGTGCTGGGATCGAGCCCCGCATCGGGCTCTCTGCTCAGCAGGGAGCCTGCTTCCTCCTCTCTCTCTCTCTGCCTGCCTCTCTGCCTACTTGTGATCTCTGTCAAATAAATAAATAAAATCTTGGAAAAAAAAAAGAATTAGGAATGAATTTATATTCCAGAGCATGTAGTTTACAACTATAAAGGGCACCCTACACGAGGCTTCCAGTATTCCACAAAATAGTTTTTAACACAACGGTATCACCAGCATTAAACTAACTGGCCCCCTGGAGCAGAGATAAGCTCCACCATAAGATAGGAACGCTGGGTTCCGTGAACCACCTGTTATCTCAACAGGATGTCAAGAGAAGGAATTAAGTTTCAGTCCGCTCTCAGTGAGGAAAAAAATCAGGTGCTCAGGAATCTGGCCAGGAGCCCAAATCCCTCAAATGGGACAAATCGAGGACCCTCACCATGAGCACAACTCTAAAGGGAGTCTTCTAAATAAAGGCCTGCAGGAAAATATGCTCAGAAAAACAAACAACTTGCTAAATAAAAGTTTACCATAATAGAGGCCTTGTGATACAAATTCTTTTGTTCAGTTTACAACAAAGAGGAGGCATAAATACCTCATTACTTTAAATTACAACTTCCAAATACTTCTTTTATATATATATTTTAAAGATTTTTATTTATGTATTTGAGATAGAGAGAGAGTGAGAGAGAGCATGAGAGGGGAGAAGGTCAGAGGAAAAAGCAACCAGACTCCCCACGGAGCTGGGAGCCTGATGTGGGGCTCAATCCCAGAACTCTGGGATCACGACCTGAGCCGAAGGCAGTTGTTTAACCAACTGAGCCACCCAGGCGCCCCCAAGTACTTCTTTTAAAGAGAAACAGGGGCACCTGAGTGGCTGAGTCAGTTAAGGATCCAACTCTTGATTTTGCTCAGGTCATAATCTCAGGATGGTCAGATAGAGCCAGGCATCAGGCTCTGCATTGGGCGTGGAGCCTGCTTAAGATTCTATCTCTCTGGGTTCCTGGGTGGCTCAGTGGGTTGAAGCCTCTGCCTTCAGCTCAGGTCATGATCTCAGGGTCCTGGGATCAAGCCCTGCATTGGACTCTCTGCTCAGCCAGGAGACTGCTTCCCTCCCTCTCTCTCTGCCTGCTTCTCTGCCTACTTGTGATCTCTGTCTGTCAAATAAATAAATAAAATATTTAAAAAAAAAAAGATTCTATCTCTCCCTCTGCCCTTCCCTGCAACTCAAGTGTGCACATACTCTCTATCTCTCTCAAAAATAATTTAATTTTTTAAAAATAAAGAGAAATATAGTCATTCTTATGGAGGTAGTATGGCATAGTAAATAAGGATGAGTTTCAGGATTGAAAAAGCCTGGATTCAAATTATCCCTGTGTAAACTACTAAATCTTCAACAATTTATCTGATTTCCCTGGTCCTCCATGTCCTCATCTGTAAAATGGCAATATTCACATTTATCACATAGATTTCTTATGGGGATTCTATTTGATAAGACAGCATAACCAAAGCACATTTTACATTGAGAGCTAAATATACTTCATTAATAAATATGCATTAATTAATATACTAATAACATAGTAGCTTACCCTTTCCACAACATATTGAGAATAACAAAAAGAAGGTTGCCTTTTGGGGTTATGGACATTGGGGAGGGTATGTGCTATGGTGAGTGCTGTGAAGTGTGTAAACCTGTGAAGTGTGTAAACCTGGTGAAGTGTGTAAACCTGTGAAGTGTATAAACCTGGTGTCCTGGGGTTATGGACATTGGGGAGGGTATGTGCTATGGTGAGTGCTGTGAAGTGTGTAAACCTGGTGTACCCCTGGGGATAAAAATATATTATATGTTTATAAAAAATAAAAAGTAAAAAAAAGAAGGTTGCCTTAAGGTATGTTGAATTGATAAGAATAAGTATTCAAAGCACTGTAATTATTTTGTTAAAAACATTAAAATTGGAAGTTTTTGTACTTGGAAACTTGCATTTGTTCATTTTAGAGAAGAAGCTAACAATAATATATATATATAATTATATATGTGGTATATATATAATACACACACACACACATATATATAATACACACACACACATATACTGATGAGGGATAGAAGTAGAAAAATGTCCATCTTTAGCCTGGAAGGATGACCTACAGCCTGCAGTTTCTATAAAGATCAAATATGTGCTGGTTGCCACATTCTTAAAGGGTCTCATGACTGCCTACACATCTCACTGACAGTTTGTATCAAAATGAATGATAAGTACCAGAGACATCTTGCGAAACTATTTTATAAGTAGAAATTCTAAGAAGACATTTATGATCTAATACTCCCTGCACATCCCCTCCCCCTTGAACACTAAGCATATAACCGCCAGCTTCATACAGCAAAAAGTGCAGCTCTTTCTGCCCATGGGTCCTCTCCCCGTGCTACTTAAATAAACTTACTAAGTTGCACCATACAATCTCCCAAGAATTCTTTCTTGACCATTGTACTTGACCATCCTGCAACAGTATTAGTCAAAAATCGTTCCACCTTTTCATCTTACACTTAACCTTAACTATTTGAATATTGATTATTGGGACAACCACCAAATATTTCTGACAATAAATATGAAGTTTTAAAGCAGGGAACTGATATTATCAAATGGTATTTCGTAAAGCTTACTCTGTTGGCAATGTGAAGAGTGATTTATTAATAATTTAATAAAGAGCTGAAAAAAATGGTAAGCACGGGATCCGGGTACTTCTTTTTAATTTTATTCTAGCTTTACAATTCCAAAACCAGCATGATCAAAATCCAGATTAAAGAGAAAATATCTAAGCATGTCAGTTCTATTGTATGTTCAAGTAATGGGGTGAGGAAAATTAAGGAGGTTATGAAAAATCAGAGAGGAACACTATACATACATTCATTATTTCCCTCCCTTTCTCCTCTCTCTATATAATCTATCTCTTCTCTCTCTCTTCCCTCCCACCCCCTTACTCATTCATTTTAAGGAGCAACCCCGCCATCTTGTGGCTTTTATGAACATTGACTATAAAGCAAAACTTGCATTCCTAGACATACAAGCCAAACTGTGAGGAAAAGAAACTAAAGGGAAAAGATTTCTTCTTTTAATATTTGCCCTGAATACCAGATGATCTGGCCTTCCCGCTCCTGGCTTCACTCACCTTTCTTCTTAATTGTGTCTAACTGTGTTTTCTTTTTCTTCTTAACTCTGAGTGCTTAGAAAGCAGGAACTCCCACTGGTGCTTTTGCTTTCTATGACTCCTATGACACCTCCCACAGTGCTCAACACACTATCAAAGGTTAACTTTCTGACGGCCAAACAGGCCTTTGACAAACTGGCGGGAGAAGCTATGAACTTTCCCCAGAAGAAAATAACTGAACATATTTCAAATCCCATTCGTGCAGCCCTGGTGAAGAGGCAGGTCAAGGGCCCTCAGCAAGCAAATCCCTGCTTGTCTCTGTCCACGCCAGGCCCACAGCACCTCCACGATCAGCATAACTCTCCTGAGGGGGATCAGTTCAAGGACAGCTGTGAGGCTTCCAAGCAACTGAGAGCTCCCGCCTGGGGATTTGGCTTGATCATAAAAAAGAAAAGAGGGAACAAAATAAAGCATCGCTCACAGCCTCTATCATTAGCCTCCTGCTTCTGGTCTCCCTCCCTCATGCTCGCCTCTTGAGATCATAGTGATCTCCCGAAAATCTAAATCAGAGTGTCCTACTGTCCTGCCTAGTGCTTTCTACGGGCTTTCCAAGTCACCCAGAGTAAATCCAAACTCCATATCCTTGTGTCTTAGTCATTTTCTGCTCTCTGGCCTAATCTCATCAATTTTCCCACTGCCCTCTATCGTGGGTCCTACTGGTCTTCTTGCTGTTCTCTGAATACACCCATAGCTTCCTTATTTCCATCCTGGAGACTCTGCACAACCTAGAATGGTCTTTCTTCCAACCTTCACATGGCTGGCTACTACAGGATTATGTGATCCTGAACACACCTTCCCTGACCACCCAATCCAACAGAGGCTTCTAAGAACTCCTTAGCATTTTATCATATTTTCATTCTCTCTAAAGTACTTATCACTATCTGATATTTAACTTTTCAGATGAATATATATATGTCTCTCCTCTAGAATGTTAGCTGTGATAGGGGTGTATGTTCTCTGTGATATCTTCAGCACCTAGAATAAGGTCTACCAGTATCTCAGTAAATGTGTATTAACAGATGAATGAATATTAATAAATAAGCTAGGGAAAATGAAATAACACTTATCTTCTACTGGCTAAAAAACAAAGATGAAACTGTACTTCCTCTAGTAATACCTGAATTAACCTGGTTGGGGCTTGGGCAGAAGAACCATATGGGAAGGTCCAGGCAACTAAATTCCCCAGGTTCAACTGCCAACATTCCCCAGGAGTCCATACATCTTTGGTCCCCTCTCATCTTCCCCAGTCATTTTCTCTAATGACTTTCATCCTTACCGCAGCTCCAAACAAGATACTGGCAACCCCCTATCTAGAATAATAATGACTATGTATCAGGTCATTACATATTAGACACTGGTATATGTTTGTCCACAAGATCATTTAATTCACATAAAAACCTTACCAGTTAGGTACCATTTATCCCCTTTTTACAGCTATAAAATCTGAAGCTTAGAAAGGTTGAGTGGCTTATCCAAGGCCACATGGATAGGAAGTAGCAGAGCTAAGATTTTAATCCAAGTCTGAATCCTTATATCTAGAGATGTTTGCTTGTGTGTGTACAGACACCCCCACCAAAAAAATCCAAGGTACCACAAGTTAAAGATACCCTAATCAGAAAGTATCATTCCACCTCAGTCACCCCCACAGGCCATCGATCCAGACTGCTCCCTCTCCCACATTCACGTCACTGACACACACATCTGCACACCCACACATCTGCTCAACCCAGAAACCGAAGAGGCATCCTGGACTCTTTTCTCTCAGCTCCTGCCCATATCCAGCCGGTCACAAATTCCTTCAGTTCCTGCCCATATCCAATCAGTCACAAAGCACCGGTTCAGGTAGTAATGGGCTGAAAGGTTGAATCACGAAGTAGGCAGTAAGCAAGATTAATCCCAGGGTTACAAGGACCTTATACGTAGCTATCAGGAGAGGATACTGGGGTGGCCCCCTCTGAGGTTCATTCTTTTCCAGCAGCTGTCGGATAAATTTTCAATTGCCTTCTCTGACATGCCACAGTGATGGCCTGTTTGTGTCACCAAATCAACAGTCTCTGAACGTTTGTCATTAATGCTGAGCTAACTGGCAGCGAGATCCATGTCCCTCAATATCCTAACTCTCAAATCCATCTCACCCCTCATGTCTTGGGAGAGCTTCCTTCCTGGTCCCCCGTCTCAGTTTATTGTTCACATGGCTACAGAGACCTTTCAAATATGTAATTATGATCAATTCATTTCCTTTATTAAATTCTTATTAAATTGCCCTACAGGATAAAAATTCCTTAATATGACAGACTGAGTCTTTTGTGACCTGGCCCCTAACTACTCCATACATCTTGTCTCCTGTCACTCCTCCAAAGCAACTCATACTTGGTATAGCTGCTTTCCAATTATTCAAGGCTCTTTCATTCCTCTGGGCCTCTGTATGTGCCATTTTACTTGTGACCCCACCCACCTCCCCCATCTGTCTAGTAAAGATACTCTTCCTCAAGATACAGACTTAGTTGATAATGGGCTAGTAAGGACAATAAAGAAGGAGGTTTCAAAGAGGACTACTATCTATCCTGTTAATGAACCCAAAAACAAAACAGAAGTGTGATGGACTCTGAAAAACAATCTGAAGGGTTTGAAGAGGTGGGGGGGGTGGGAGGTTGGGGGAACCAGGTGGTGGGTATTAGAGAGGGCACGGACTGCATGGAGCACTGGGTGTGGTACAAAAACAATGAATACTGTTATGCTGAAAATAAATTTTTTAAAAAATGAAAAAAAAAAAGCTAACACCATGCTATTCACTAGGTAGGTAATATGACTATTTCAGCAATTACAGAAACTCCAACAATAGATTATTTACCTGAAAGAAGATCAGAAGGCAATAAAATATTTTACAATAAATAAAGTATCCTTCAAAATACATATAAATACAGCTGACTTTGGACAGCAGAAGTTTGAACCACACAGGTCCACCTAGATGCAGATTTTTTCTAATATAGCACAGTACTATAAACATATTTTCTCTTCCTTATGATTTTCTTAATAAAACTTTCTTTTTTCTATCTTGCTTTAAGAATACAGTACATAATATATATGAACATATGAAATATGTGCTCATTGATTGTTTATGTTATTGGAAAGGTTTCCAGTCAACAGTAGGCTAGTAGTAGTTAAGTTTGGGGTTATGGACATTGGGGAGGGTATGTGCTATGGTGAGTGCTGTGAAGTGTGTAAACCTGTGAAGTGTGTAAACCTGGTGAAGTGTGTAAACCTGTGAAGTGTATAAACCTGGTGTCCTGGGGTTATGGACATTGGGGAGGGTATGTGCTATGGTGAGTGCTGTGAAGTGTGTAAACCTGGTGTACCCCTGGGGATAAAAATATATTATATGTTTATGAAAAATAAAAAGTAAAAAAAAGAAGGTTGCCTTAAGGTATGTTGAATTGATAAGAATAAGTATTCAAAGCACTGTAATTATTTTGTTAAAAACATTAAAATTGGAAGTTTTTGTACTTGGAAACTTGCATTTGTTCATTTTAGAGAAGAAGCTAACAATAATATATATATATAATTATATATGTGGTATATATATAATACACACACACACACATATATATAATACACACACACACATATACTGATGAGGGATAGAAGTAGAAAAATGTCCATCTTTAGCCTGGAAGGATGACCTACAGCCTGCAGTTTCTATAAAGATCAAATATGTGCTGGTTGCCACATTCTTAAAGGGTCTCATGACTGCCTACACATCTCACTGACAGTTTGTATCAAAATGAATGATAAGTACCAGAGACATCTTGCGAAACTATAAGTAGAAATTCTAAGAAGACATTTATGATCTAATACTCCCTGCACATCCCCTCCCCCTTGAACACTAAGCATATAACCGCCAGCTTCATACAGCAAAAAGTGCAGCTCTTTCTGCCCATGGGTCCTCTCCCCGTGCTACTTAAATAAACTTACTAAGTTGCACCATACAATCTCCCAAGAATTCTTTCTTGACCATTGTACTTGACCATCCTGCAACAGTATTAGTCAAAAATCGTTCCACCTTTTCATCTTACACTTAACCTTAACTATTTGAATATTGATTATTGGGACAACCACCAAATATTTCTGACAATAAATATGAAGTTTTAAAGCAGGGAACTGATATTATCAAATGGTATTTCGTAAAGCTTACTCTGTTGGCAATGTGAAGAGTGATTTATTAATAATTTAATAAAGAGCTGAAAAAAATGGTAAGCACGGGATCCGGGTACTTCTTTTTAATTTTATTCTAGCTTTACAATTCCAAAACCAGCATGATCAAAATCCAGATTAAAGAGAAAATATCTAAGCATGTCAGTTCTATTGTATGTTCAAGTAATGGGGTGAGGAAAATTAAGGAGGTTATGAAAAATCAGAGAGGAACACTATACATACATTCATTATTTCCCTCCCTTTCTCCTCTCTCTATATAATCTATCTCTTCTCTCTCTCTTCCCTCCCACCCCCTTACTCATTCATTTTAAGGAGCAACCCCGCCATCTTGTGGCTTTTATGAACATTGACTATAAAGCAAAACTTGCATTCCTAGACATACAAGCCAAACTGTGAGGAAAAGAAACTAAAGGGAAAAGATTTCTTCTTTTAATATTTGCCCTGAATACCAGATGATCTGGCCTTCCCGCTCCTGGCTTCACTCACCTTTCTTCTTAATTGTGTCTAACTGTGTTTTCTTTTTCTTCTTAACTCTGAGTGCTTAGAAAGCAGGAACTCCCACTGGTGCTTTTGCTTTCTATGACTCCTATGACACCTCCCACAGTGCTCAACACACTATCAAAGGTTAACTTTCTGACGGCCAAACAGGCCTTTGACAAACTGGCGGGAGAAGCTATGAACTTTCCCCAGAAGAAAATAACTGAACATATTTCAAATCCCATTCGTGCAGCCCTGGTGAAGAGGCAGGTCAAGGGCCCTCAGCAAGCAAATCCCTGCTTGTCTCTGTCCACGCCAGGCCCACAGCACCTCCACGATCAGCATAACTCTCCTGAGGGGGATCAGTTCAAGGACAGCTGTGAGGCTTCCAAGCAACTGAGAGCTCCCGCCTGGGGATTTGGCTTGATCATAAAAAAGAAAAGAGGGAACAAAATAAAGCATCGCTCACAGCCTCTATCATTAGCCTCCTGCTTCTGGTCTCCCTCCCTCATGCTCGCCTCTTGAGATCATAGTGATCTCCCGAAAATCTAAATCAGAGTGTCTACTGTCCTGCCTAGTGCTTTCTACGGGCTTTCCAAGTCACCCAGAGTAAATCCAAACTCCATATCCTTGTGTCTTAGTCATTTTCTGCTCTCTGGCCTAATCTCATCAATTTTCCCACTGCCCTCTATCGTGGGTCCTACTGGTCTTCTTGCTGTTCTCTGAATACACCCATAGCTTCCTTATTTCCATCCTGGAGACTCTGCACAACCTAGAATGGTCTTTCTTCCAACCTTCACATGGCTGGCTACTACAGGATTATGTGATCCTGAACACACCTTCCCTGACCACCCAATCCAACAGAGGCTTCTAAGAACTCCTTAGCATTTTATCATATTTTCATTCTCTCTAAAGTACTTATCACTATCTGATATTTAACTTTTCAGATGAATATATATATGTCTCTCCTCTAGAATGTTAGCTGTGATAGGGGTGTATGTTCTCTGTGATATCTTCAGCACCTAGAATAAGGTCTACCAGTATCTCAGTAAATGTGTATTAACAGATGAATGAATATTAATAAATAAGCTAGGGAAAATGAAATAACACTTATCTTCTACTGGCTAAAAAACAAAGATGAAACTGTACTTCCTCTAGTAATACCTGAATTAACCTGGTTGGGGCTTGGGCAGAAGAACCATATGGGAAGGTCCAGGCAACTAAATTCCCCAGGTTCAACTGCCAACATTCCCCAGGAGTCCATACATCTTTGGTCCCCTCTCATCTTCCCCAGTCATTTTCTCTAATGACTTTCATCCTTACCGCAGCTCCAAACAAGATACTGGCAACCCCCTATCTAGAATAATAATGACTATGTATCAGGTCATTACATATTAGACACTGGTATATGTTTGTCCACAAGATCATTTAATTCACATAAAAACCTTACCAGTTAGGTACCATTTATCCCCTTTTTACAGCTATAAAATCTGAAGCTTAGAAAGGTTGAGTGGCTTATCCAAGGCCACATGGATAGGAAGTAGCAGAGCTAAGATTTTAATCCAAGTCTGAATCCTTATATCTAGAGATGTTTGCTTGTGTGTGTACAGACACCCCCACCAAAAAAATCCAAGGTACCACAAGTTAAAGATACCCTAATCAGAAAGTATCATTCCACCTCAGTCACCCCCACAGGCCATCGATCCAGACTGCTCCCTCTCCCACATTCACGTCACTGACACACACATCTGCACACCCACACATCTGCTCAACCCAGAAACCGAAGAGGCATCCTGGACTCTTTTCTCTCAGCTCCTGCCCATATCCAGCCGGTCACAAATTCCTTCAGTTCCTGCCCATATCCAATCAGTCACAAAGCACCGGTTCAGGTAGTAATGGGCTGAAAGGTTGAATCACGAAGTAGGCAGTAAGCAAGATTAATCCCAGGGTTACAAGGACCTTATACGTAGCTATCAGGAGAGGATACTGGGGTGGCCCCCTCTGAGGTTCATTCTTTTCCAGCAGCTGTCGGATAAATTTTCAATTGCCTTCTCTGACATGCCACAGTGATGGCCTGTTTGTGTCACCAAATCAACAGTCTCTGAACGTTTGTCATTAATGCTGAGCTAACTGGCAGCGAGATCCATGTCCCTCAATATCCTAACTCTCAAATCCATCTCACCCCTCATGTCTTGGGAGAGCTTCCTTCCTGGTCCCCCGTCTCAGTTTATTGTTCACATGGCTACAGAGACCTTTCAAATATGTAATTATGATCAATTCATTTCCTTTATTAAATTCTTATTAAATTGCCCTACAGGATAAAAATTCCTTAATATGACAGACTGAGTCTTTTGTGACCTGGCCCCTAACTACTCCATACATCTTGTCTCCTGTCACTCCTCCAAAGCAACTCATACTTGGTATAGCTGCTTTCCAATTATTCAAGGCTCTTTCATTCCTCTGGGCCTCTGTATGTGCCATTTTACTTGTGACCCCACCCACCTCCCCCATCTGTCTAGTAAAGATACTCTTCCTCAAGATACAGACTTAGTTGATAATGGGCTAGTAAGGACAATAAAGAAGGAGGTTTCAAAGAGGACTACTATCTATCCTGTTAATGAACCCAAAAACAAAACAGAAGTGTGATGGACTCTGAAAAACAATCTGAAGGGTTTGAAGAGGTGGGGGGGGTGGGAGGTTGGGGGAACCAGGTGGTGGGTATTAGAGAGGGCACGGACTGCATGGAGCACTGGGTGTGGTACAAAAACAATGAATACTGTTATGCTGAAAATAAATTTTTTAAAAAATGAAAAAAAAAAAGCTAACACCATGCTATTCACTAGGTAGGTAATATGACTATTTCAGCAATTACAGAAACTCCAACAATAGATTATTTACCTGAAAGAAGATCAGAAGGCAATAAAATATTTTACAATAAATAAAGTATCCTTCAAAATACATATAAATACAGCTGACTTTGGACAGCAAAAGTTTGAACCACACAGGTCCACCTAGATGCAGATTTTTTCTAATATAGCACAGTACTATAAATATATTTTCTCTTCCTTATGATTTTCTTAATAAAACTTTCTTTTTTCTATCTTGCTTTAAGAATACAGTACATAATATATATGAACATATGAAATATGTGCTCATTGATTGTTTATGTTATTGGAAAGGTTTCCAGTCAACAGTAGGCTAGTAGTAGTTAAGTTTGGGGGGGCCAAAAGTTTTATACAGAGTTTCAACTGCATGAATTTCAACACCTCTAACCCCCACATTTTCAAGATCCACTGAATCTGGACTTCGTTTCTTTCTTTGCTCTTTTTCTCGTGTATAAAGTGTTTCTGAATCTATAATGATAGATTATGAACTACTAATGGATTTTATTTTTTTTTAAAGATTTTATTTACTTACTTGACAGAGGTCACAAGTAGGCAGAGAGGCAGGTAGAGAGAGAGAGAGAGAGAGAGAGGGAAGCAGGCTCCCCACTAAGCAGACAACCCAATGTGGGGCTCGATCCCATGACCCTGTGATCGTGACCCAAGCCGAAGGCAGAGGCTTAACCCACTGAGCCACCCAGGCGCCCCTGGATTTTATTTTTTAAAAAATATTTATTTTTTTTATCTGTCCCCTGGAAAGGCCTAGAGCCAAAAACTAACCCAGTGGCAATGAGCATTCCTCCATCCAGACTGCGGTCTCTAAATGCCATTTCCTACGAAAAGGAACTAGGATTACATGGAGAAATTGTTGATTCCAGGATGGGGCAGGAAACACACAAAATCCACCTAGAATATCTTGTTATACCAGAAATCAAGGAAGCTATCAAAGACTACTGGTCATGTCAAAAAAATGCAGAATCCACACCTGAAAAGGCCCACGATAGTCAAAAATGAAATCATTTTGAGTATGAATAAAAATAATAGCTTCAATGGACTGAAACACATCAAATATGTTAGATTCTGAAAAGCCATATGATATATTTTTTTTAAAGATTCTATTTATTTATTTGACAGAGAGATCACAAGCAGGCAGAGAGGCAGGCAGAGAGAGAGGAGGAAGCAGGCTCCCTGCTGAGCAGAGAGCCCGATGCGGGGCTCGATCCCAGGACCCTGAGATCATGACCTGAGCCGAAGGCAGCGGCTTAACCCACTGAGCCACCCAGGCGCCCCCATATGATATTTTTTTAAGTCATTGGTCACCCTTGGAGGATAAGAGGAAATAAATTCATTATTAAGACAACTAAATAAAGGGAAAGAATTTACATGCATCTTGCTTTTATTAATCCAAGCTAATCACATAGTTGATAAGAGGCTATCCTTTTATAGAAATTTTCCAACCAACGTATGAGGAACCAATGGCAGAATTAGGATGTTATCATTTTCTAATTTCTAATGAATTAATAGATCTAGGCAATCATCATCAATGACTACTAACATCACAAAGAGAGCAAGAGCCAGCTTTTATCTGCCTCCTAGTGGAACTACACATCACCTTCTATGAAATATTCTTTTTTGTTTTTTTAAGATTTTATTTGTTTGACAGAGAAAGAGATAGCCAGAGAGGGAACACAAACAGGAGAAATGAGAGAGGGAGAAGCAGGCTTCCTGGGGCTCGATCCCAGGACCCTGGGATCATGACCTGAGCTGAACGCAGATGCTTAATGACTGAGCGACCCAGGCACCCCCTATGAAGTAGTCTTAACAACAACAACAACAAAAAATCAAACTAAAATCTGAGCAAGCCTACAGATGTCAATTTTTAAAGAACAACAACAACAAAATTAAACAAATGGGAATATAATCAGCAAATTCAAACAACTCAACCGACAAACTTATTTTTTAAGCAAATAAGTTACAAGAAAAGAGAGACTGAGGAGGAACTATATAAATTAAAGATTTAAGACACATCAATCAGTTGCAGGGTGCCTGAGTGGCTCAGTCAGTTAAACATCCACCTTCGGCTCAGGTCATGTTCTCAGGGTCCTGGGCTCAGTGTCCTCACCCCACAACAGGCACCCTGCTCAACTGAGAGTCTGCTTTCTCCCTCCCGCTATCCCTCCTGCCCCAACTCGTGTGCCCTCTCTCTCTCAAATAAATAAATAAAATATTTAAAAAAAAAAAAAGAAAGAAAGAAACATAACAATCTGTTGCAATGACTAGACTTCATTTGGATCCCAATTCAAAATAACAAACTGTAAAGTGAAAGAGGGAGAGAATTCAGACAATGTGAACACCAACTGCATATTTAATGATATTAAGGAATTATACTCATTTTTTTATTTACATGTATTAGGAGTTCCTGCTTTAAAAAGAGTCCTTTTCTTTTGGATATATTCTGCAATATTTAGAAATGAGATGATATAAAATCTGAGATTTGCTTTTAAATAATCAGGAGAGGGAGAATATGTGGGATTATAGACAAAATAAGATTGGCCATGAGATGATTGTACATGTACCTCAAGAACCATTATACTACTCTCTCTACTTTCATGTAACTACATTAAACGTCAAAAAATAAATTTTTAATGATATGAAAATTTTACTGTGTACATCTTAAAGTACACCAAGGAATATTAAAGCTGAATGTGTCTGGGGCAAAAATTCCTGCTTTACAGATGTGAAAACTGAGGACTACAGAGGTCAAGTAACTTGTCCAAGGTCATAAAGCCAATCATTAGCAAACCTAGAACAAACACTCAAGATTTCAGTTTCCCTACCAGGTTCTCCTTCATCTGAACAGGAGAGTTTTATTCCTTTGAAGAATCTTCTGAGCCACTTTCTATTTCATACAATTGATTCAAGAATAATAGTTAACATGTACAGAGCACATGCTGTGTGCTGGGAACTGTGCTGGTGCTTTGTGCCATTTCATCACAGTCTCACAAAAAGTACATGAGGCACTTTAATTACTATTGAGGAAAATGAAATTATGAGAGACTGAGTACCTCCCCCAAGGTCACATAGCTACTCACCATGAATCTGTAAGTCATAATCAAACTGTGGACCCTCATTACTGTGCAACCACTTTTACAAAATATCTCCATGAGTATCAATAGTTCATACATTGTTCCAAGACCAAAAATGTGATATAGTAATCATTAGGTCTGCTGTCTCAATAACCTTTGAAATTAGACCCCTCACTCTCTACCACAGAGAGGCAGCAAAACTGGTTGGCTAATTATACAGCACCTAAAGCATTTAAAATATAATACTAACAAGCATATGTTCCCAGTCAGAAAGGGTAAATAAACTTGTGAATTAAGCAGTATTCTGCCATGCAGCAAAATCATACTAAGAAAATACAAAATTTAAAAAAAGCTTACACTGGGGTGCCTGGGTGGGTCAGTGGGTTAAGCCTCTGCCTTCGGCTCAGGTCATGATCTCAGGGTCCTGGGATCGAGCTCTGCATTGGGCTCTCTGCTCATGGGGGAGCCTGCTTCCCCCTCTCTTTCTGCCTACCTCTCTGCCTACTTGTGATCTCTCTTTCTCTGTCAAATAAATAAATAGAATATTTTTTAAAAGTTTCTTTACACTGGTGATACCTGTGTTTATCACAGAATTACCACTTTGTTTCATAATATCCAATTTGATGATGTTAATATATACGTGTCTGTTTAAGAATTGTTCCTTAGACTTATCAAACTCAACACCCAAAGAACAAATAATCCAATCAAGAGATGGGCAGAGGACATGAACAGACATTTCTGCAAAGAAGACATCCAGATGGCCAACAGACACATGAAAAAGTGCTCCACATCACTCGGCATCAGGGAAATGCAAATCAAAACCACAATGAGATACCACCTCACACCAGTCAGAATGGCGAAAACTAACAAGTCAGGAAATGACAGATGCTGGCAAGGATGCGGAGAAAGGGGAACCCTCCTATACTGTTGGTGGGAATGCAAGCTGGTGCAACCACTCTGGAAAACAGCATGGAGGTTCCTCGAAAAGTTGAAAATAGAGCTACTCTATGACTCAGCAATTGCATGGATATTTACCTAAAGACACAAATGTAGTGATCCGAAGGGGCACGTGCACCTGAATGTTTATAGCAGCAATGTCCACAATAGCCAAACTATGGAAAGAACCTAGATGTCCATTAACAGATGAATGGATAAAGAAGATGTGGTATATATACACAATGGAATACTATGCAGCCACCAAAAGAAATGAAATCTTGCCATTTGCAATGACATGGTTGGAACTAGAGGGTATTACGCTTAGCGAAATAAGTCAATCGGAGAAAGACAATTATCATATGATCTCCCTGATATGAGGAAGTAGAGATGAAACGTGGGGGGCTTGAGGGGGGTAGAAAAAGAATAGATGAAACAAGATGGGATCAGGAGGGAGACAACCATAAGAGACTCTTAATCTCACAAAACAAACTGAGGGTTCCTGGAGGGAGGGGGTAGGGAGAGTGTGGTGGGGTTATGGATGTTGGGGAGGGTACGTGCTATGGTGAGTACTGTGAAGTGTGTAAACCTGGTGATTCACAGACCTGTACTCCTGGGGCTAATAATACATCATATGTTTATTAAAAAAAAATAAAAAAAATTAAACAAAAAAAAAAGAACTGTTCCTTAGGCATAGGTTTTATTTTTCCCAACTAGTTAACATAACAATAAGCACACAGTAAGCACTTAACATAAACATTTGTCACCTGACTGGTGCATATTTTTGTATTTTACAGTATTTCACACATGCCTATGATATTCTTCACATAAACTATCAAAATAAATGTTTTTACAGGACTGACAGGAGTTAGGAATAATTGGATATCAAGATACTGTCTTGTCTATAATATACACAATGTTTTTATGGAAAAGTAATTAAAACTTTTTAATACCTCCATCATGAAACTGGAATCTACAATTTCAAAGACTTTCAGGATCACGTCAACGCATCCTGTTAAACGCATCCTGTTAAACGTTTAACTACACTGCAATCATGCACACACACACACACACACACACACACAAACCAATTATCCTAAATCCCAGAAGACTTATTCAACACTACTATAAACCAAACTTATATAAAGAAAATAAATTGCAAAATTTGTTCTCAAATAAGAATTCAAATATAAGGATGCCTCAGTGGCTCAGTGGGTTAAATATCTGTTTTCAGATCAGGTCATGATCCCAGGGTCCTGGGACTGAGTCCTGCATTGGGCTCCCTGCTCAGCAGGGAGCTTCTTCCTCAGCCTGCTGCTCCCCCTGCTTGCCCTCGCGTGCTCGCTGAATCTCTCTCTCTCTCTCTCTCTCTCTCGCTCGCTCTCTGACAAATAAATAAATAATATCCTTTAAAAAAAAGAATTTAAAAAAAGAACTCAATTTTCATGGGCTGTATTCTAAAGAAATTATATTAGCAGTTATATCTATATCCCAAAAGTCAACATTTTCTATAAGACAAAAGCAGCTCATATTCTGATAAATGACCCCATAAAATCATTAAAGAATAACAGAATTACCATTGCTATGTATTTTTCATTTTCAGGTACAAAATCAAATTTTAAATGTCAGAAACATAAAACATACTCTGTGAGTAGAAAAGAAAATAAAAATTCAGCCAGACTCTCACATAAAACCAATTCCCTATAGCTAGATTCCCACACCCCAAATAGCAGCACTACGTCAGACTGTGAAAGAACATTCTAGGCAAAGAACATAAAAATGTTCAGTACTGACCTCTTTTGAGAGACTAAACACCATCTCAAATCAAATCCAGATAAGTGGATAACTCAACTAAGTAACAAATTAAGAAGAATCACCTTTAGCCTTCTTTCATTGCCAAGAGAAAAATATTCAATTAAGTGCAGTCTACATCTTTATTTAATAGAGATCAATGAAACAACAGCATAACAGTAACCCAAGGAAGAAAGATATTAAATAAAATCCAGTTATCCTTGAACTGGCCAAAGTTGGGAGCAATTAAAGTCTTTCCAAAACTGCAGACTTCTGGGTAAGCAATGTTTCCTAAACGAGGAAATATGTAGTATTATATACGTGTAAACAACAAATCCAAAACCAGGAAAATAACAAGAAATCAGGACAAAGAGTATATAACATGTAATGGCACTGGTGAAAATCTTCATTTGTAGAATAAACTGAAGGAAGCTTCTAAAAAGTTTGCAGTTGAGAGCACATCTAGTGCTCAGACCTTGGTTTTTAAATACCATTCTCTGCTCCATGGAACCAGGGCTCCTTGGAGAATGCTTGATTCCAGGACTAGGACAGGGGAGGAAGAGTGACATAAAACAGGATAAACCTAGAACATCTCATGCCAAAAATTTAGGAAGTGCTCAAAAAATGGTGAGAATATATCAAAAGGACACAGGGGACACCCTGAAGTTATTCCCACTGGCCAAATCTGGGGTAATCCGCACTGAAATAAATAATGATAATAAAGTATTGGAACCGATCGAATAAAATGTGAATCCAACACTGATAGAAAGGAAAAGGAAAGCTCTTCCCTTTTGTAAAAAGGGACACTTATAAAAAGTTACACTTGTAAAAAGTTACTCTTATTGGGTTTATAAAAATTGTAGAAAGATGATAGATGATAGATAGAGGCAGTAAGAAGGTTAGAGCAAAAGTATTTTTATATCCTAGTTCACGGGATAATAAGCAATAAGTAATGAGTTCTTTTTGTTTCTATTTCCTTAATTATCTCTTTTTAGTAATGAGTTCTAACACATACCTGAACACCATTTAACTTGCCCCAGGCTTGAGGAAGAAGAGGAAGATAAACAGGAAGAGGAGGGGAAGGCAGCAGCATCAAAGGAGGCATAGCTACCATTTCCTGAACATTTCCTTGTAATAACCCTATACTAACCCTTATAATAACCCTAAAATTTAAAGATGAGAAAATTTCACTAGGAAAGGGTAAGTAACTTATCCAAAGCCACATAAGCAGTAAGTGACAGAGCCAACATTTCAACCCGTCCACTGTATGGGGGACAACCCCCTGCTCTCTTTGCCATGCGTTGATTCGAGCAGTTCCAGCTTTCTCTGCATTAGGCTTCTATATAAGTATTTGAAGAAAAGGCCAAATAACTTTAAAACACTATATTACACTATCCTCCCTCATAATGTTCCTAGATACCTCGCTGAAGCTGCAATGACAGTATCATTGTGAAGACACAAGACCAAGGCTATAAAGAGGTCAGGATGAGCTAAGCCCAGGCAAAACTTCAGGAAGGAAAAGAACACCCACCACGGTGCTCAAACCCAAAGCAGGAACCTGGATAGTCCTTTCATTTCTAGTAAATCAGTTACAACACTTTATTCCACTAATATTGATTTGATAAGTATCTACTGAATATCTACTATGTGTAAATGTTACTTGCAAGAAAATCAGTAGCATTTAAGAAAAATGTTACCATTGGAAAACCATTGGTGTCCAATAATGACAGAATCCAACCCAATGTAGCTTCCCTTTTTGCTAAGTACAGTTTCTGGTGCACCCACGGTTGGGCATATGCTAGAAGGGGTGGGAGTAGAGGAAAATGAGAGCATAGTCAGTATGGAATATCTTACTTAATTGGCACTATCATGTTGATCTAGGCTTGGCAGAGGTTAAAAGCCTACTGTTTTCATAGAGTACTTTAATGGCTTCTTCAAATACTCCTCTACTCCATCAGTGTGGGTTTCTCACCTCCAGGGTCTCTTTACACTGGAGAATCTCTCTCTTTTCCAGCTAATCATATATGTTCCCTCCTCAGCACCAGACATCATCAGCACACCACCAGCTTCCTTCTGCCCTCTTGGACAGGATCTAAAGCAGTCACACGGTGTTTTTCTCTTTCTCACTCTGATCCACAGGAAATATTGGCAAGACCACAGTGGCTCCCAAACCGCAGCTCTCCAGACATCCTCTGTCTCCCTAAATATCTCAGGCATGAATCACTATCAATCCACTTATCTACCAAGCTCAAGGGAACAAACACCAAATCCTCCCAGAGGTCCCATCTAAGGTCCTTTCCTTTGGTTTAAGATTGTAAATTAGCAGAACTATTTCTTTTGAAACTGCAAGTGTTGGATTAAAAATTTTTTAATTTAAAAATGATCATGGAAATGCACCAAAATCATATACAGTTATCTCAGGGTGGTAGCATAGTAACTCATAATTATTTTCTTTTTTATAGTCCTCTATTTTCAGAATTTCCCACAATAAACATTTGTCCCTGTTATGACTGACAAAAAGCAGTAACAAATATTTTAACTAAAGAAAAACATAGATAATGTAAATATCTGGTTTATTCTACAATTAGATGTTCCATGAACAAGAGTTTCAAAGCATACTTCCCAATATTAAAGGAAAACTGCTTTTTTTTTTCCTAACTGCATGGCAAATGTCAAGAAGAAATCTAACTATACTCATTTACGGTATCTCCACTAATGATAAAGACATTGACTCAAAAAAAGAAAAAAAATTACATGTTATTGTATTCCCTCTATAAAACTGGTTTTATGTCAATAAATGTATCTTCCTCATTGTTTGAATTAAACTCACATCAAGATGAATTACATTTTTGGGGCACCTGGGTGGCTCAGTGGGTTAAAGCCTCTGCCTTCGGCTCAGGTCATGATCCCAGGGTCCTGGGATCGAGCCCCACATCGGCCTCCTTGCTCAGCAAGAGTCTGCTTCTCCCTCTCCCACTCCCCCTGCTTGTACTCTCTCTCTCTCTCTGTCAAATAAATAAAGTCTTTAAAAAAAAAAAAAGATGAATTACATTTCCTTTCAAGTATCCAAACAAGGGCAAAGAAAGATGATTCCAAACATTTTGTGTCAGGGACAGTCCAACCAGGTTCAACATTTTCCTGCGGATAATCCAAAAATAAATAATTTCGAATTTGCCACGCTAGAATAAGAAACTAAGGTGAGGCTAACATTATTTTGTAGGAAATAAGTATTTCTATTTATTTATGGAACTGTGCCAGGAATAGAAAACTTCTCAAATTATATGAGAAATCACTGCATAAAATGTATTCTCTGTTGCAGCCCTCAGTTAAATATCCTTGATGAAGTGATTACAGACTTTCAGATTTTGTCATTTCCACATGCAACTTCCATTAAGCAGCTCGTTCCTCCATCATCACTCAGGGACTATCACCGCCTGATGGTCTGATAGCCTAAAAGTACTTGGTAACAGACTTATCACAAAGTTGGGAACCAATGCCAAGCTTCCTCCTGATACAGACAAGTTCCAAAGCCAGCTTTATGTTTTTAATTAATACTATCTTTGCACCAGATGTAAATAAACATCTGGAGCACTCTGGGAATATCATTAGAGCCAGATGAAGTATCAGGGTTCTTCTGACTTCTGAGTTAACATGGCAGGAGACAGCCAGGCCAATATGCTTTCTCTCAACATCCCATCAAAATACCTAGAGAAATATAGTAAAGATCAAAACCTGGGGGTGGGGGGCAGGGATGGAGCCCAGTGGAGGTGGGGTAGGAAGAAAGAAAAAAACTTTGAAGGGAAGATAACATCACCAACAATGTCAGGTGCAGACTTTCCAAAGCACATTCTCGAGCAATACATCACATGCATACTATTCTGAACCAGAACCATACAGGCCACCTTCAAACAAATAGGGGGAAAGAAAGGTTTTTTCCCCCACATGTTCCTATGCTAACAAAAACCAGCCAGAGATTAGGGTAGACTTCCTTATCTTTACAAGGTCCTAATTAAGTAATTGATACTTTTTATGAGACAGTGAACAGAAAATTAAGAATTCTAAGGAAAAAAGTTTGGTCAAAGGCATTTCTTTTTAATAAGGTCCCTTTTAATTTCTACATTGTTATTATCTGCAGTGGTTTCTTTCAGTCCTTTGCAGATAAGAACTTTTTAATTTTTTGCTTTTGTTTTATTGTGTCTGCTTGATGTTTGCTTCAAGCATGCAAACAGCAGTCACCACCCCCTACAACCAGCATGATTGGTGTAGAAAGGTTGACCCAAGGAAAATCTCTACTGACATGGCCTGGTCCCTGCCTCTCAAAGAGACAAGGTGACCTGATGTTTATAATTGTGATGACTAATCATCCAGTGACAATAAATGAGTGATATCCAATTATAAACCTTTTTTTTTTTTCTCATTTGGAGCATTGGAAGCCAGGTTTCCTCTGTTCTGGAATAGAAAAATTACTACCACAAAGTAGTAATAGCATAGTAACATAGTTCCCTGAACAGTAAAATAAGCATCTCTTGCTTTCATCCCTTTCCTTTAAATTATGTGAACTGTCCTCTTGGAATGAAACTCCCTAACCATGCAGGACCTACTCGAGGGACACTAGTGACAGTTTTTCAAGGCCATCTATTCCCAGAAGGATTATCACATAGCAAGTGACTCTGTCCACAAATGCAAGATTTTCCAAGAGTACCCTGGCACAGTCAGTAATTCTAGGATACATAAACTGCATAAAAACAGAAGATTTCCAGAACCAGAATTTGGGTCCACCATCAGTTCCATTCACTTCTGTTTCTATAACCATTCAAATTCCAACAAATTCCTAGTACAAAACAGAGGAGAAACTGCATAAGGATTGTAGACGAGCAGGATACCGGGATGCTTTGATACTGAAGCAAAAGCACTGTGAGCAGGAGTGAAGACAAGAGTAACTCTGGAAGCAACTCAGAGTTGGGAATTTGGCTGGGGATGGAGTAGGAGGGGACTTCACGTGATATCTGTGGCCCTAGCTTCATCATAGTATCAGGCTACAAAAGCAAGAGACTAAAAACCACAGCGCAGCAAACCTCTAGCTAAATTCAGATATAGATTCCATGAACAATCAGCCATGCGACCTAGTGTTGAGAGAGGGGAGGCACCAGCAACCTAGTGGAGAGAACAGAAGAGAACACTCCACCAGCAACATCCTTGCACGTGGCCTCCCCAGGGGCCCGTCATCCTTCTCCCCTCCTTACAGAAAGAGGGTACAGATAAATTACAATACCCTTCTGAGGTGGGTTTAGCCAGCTTGTCCCTTTATGCTCCCTTTTTTATTTAAGTACAATTGACATGCAATGTTATATTAGTTTCAGATGTATAACAGAGTGATTTAACAATTCTGTACATTACTCAGTGGTCACTAGGGTAAGTGTAGTCACCATCTGTCACCATGCAACGTAATTACAGAATTATTGACGATGTTCCCTATACTGTGCTTTTCATTCCAGTGAGTTATGTACTTTATAACTGCAAGTTTGTACCTCTGAATCCTTTTTTATCTGTTTTGTCCATCCCCCACCCACCTCCCTTCATGCTTTCTTGCAAGCTATCTGTATGTCTGCACCAAGAAAAGAAAATGAAAAAAATTTTTAAAGTTTTATTTCCCAAAACAAGTAAAAGAAGTAGAACAGGGCTTTCCTATGAGGAAAATTATAAGTAAATTTCAGTTTTGATCCAATATCTCTCTCCTACTAAAGAAAATTAGAGCCAGCTCTTCCTAAAAGATTTGGCCTGTGGGTTGCAGTCATCTACCTCTACTTACGAATGGAGAAACAGCCATTCCAAAATCCAGAGCCATTCAAAATATAAAAGTTCCAAACCCTCAGCTTATTCGAAATATTATCTGCATTTGATAAGAAATAAATGACACACAAAACTCTTAGACCAGTTCCTGTTTGTTGGTATCCTAAAAGTTCTGAATCATTATAGCTAAAAATACCAACACATGATATAGCCCAGGAAAAGGGAGACATCACTAATTTTGATTGATGCTAAAATATCTGCCCATGCTAGAAATTTGGGGGATCTTTTTCAGTCCTTTACCTCATTCCCCACATCATCAAGGCCTATCAATTTGACACCTGGGTTACCTCCTAGATTACACATTCCCTCATCTCCATACAGCCTTTCCACTTTAAGTCTCAGTGTAGACCCAAGATACGCCTCATAAAGAACGCCACTGTAACCCCAACCTTGGCTTCCAGTCCACAGTTCTGACGCACAAAGAGGCACTAATCAAAACCCTATTTTAAAATGTCAAGCGGGTTTCCAGGCACAGATAGTGAGCTCTGCTCATTCTAACAGAAATAACCAAAGAACTACAAAAAAGGAGGAAATCTGTAATGTGGCTTTCAAATTATCAGGAACTTCTATTACACACAACTCAAATGGGATTAGTTTGAACATAGGTCTAGAGTGTAGATATGTAGCTCACCCCCCTAAGCTTCCTCTCCTCACAGGAAGGCAACAGTAGAGAGTATGTAGTGGTAAAGGCAGAACAGCGAGACTGCCTGGTTCAAAGTCTGGCTCCACTGCTTACTAGCAGGGTAATGCCGGACAAGTCACTAAACCAGCAGGGTGATCCTGGATGAGTCAATGAACTGGCAGGGGCATCCTGGATGAGTCAATGAACTGGTAGGGGGATCCTGGACGAGTCAATGAACTGGCAGGGGGATCCTGGACAAGTCACTGAACTGGCAGGGCAATCGGGGAGCAGTCATTGAACCGGCAAGGGTGATCCTGGACACTGAACTGGCAGGGTGATCCTGGACCAGTGTCTGAACTGACCGGGTGATCCCGGACAAGTCAATGAACCAGCAAGGGCATCATGGACCAGTCACTGAACTGGCAGGGCGATCCTGGACAAGTCACTGAACCAGTAGGGGTGATCCTGGACCAGTCACTGAACCAGCAGGGCAACCCTGGACAAGTAACTTACCCTCACTGTGACTCAGTTCTCTCTCTTAATACATATAAAGTGACAAACAGTACCTAAAATTCTTTATGTTCAATAATTACTATTATTATCCTACTACAGTGTAAAGTCCATGAAGGCAGGGATTTTTCTGTTTTGTTCATTGCTGAGTTCCCAGGGATAGAAAGGCCTGGAAGGAGAAAGAAGGGTTATGGGAAAATGTTTGCACCATACCAGTCAGTGTTTTCTCCACAGATTTGTCTCAGAATGAACTTCTCAGAAGGAGAAGGCAATACCTTAGTGGTCAATAACAAAATGGTGCTGTTTGGTTCAAACAATGCTGTTTCATGTTCTCAGTAGGCCACTTAGTACATGGATTCAGCCTCAAAGATTTGTAAAAATGGAGTTAATGCCTATCCACCTCACTGGGCTATCTTGAGGATTTGGTGAGATGATGTATTTTAAAAAAAAAAAAAAAGCACTTAGTTGCAGAACTAAGGCAAGGAAAATAAAAATGAACTTGTCCTGGTGCCAGAAACTGACATTAAAAAGAGGCAGAGAAAAGCTAGAAGACGGGGAGAGACAGGTAGGGAGAAAGAGAGAGAGCAAAAGAAAGGAAAAGATGGAGACAGACACAGAATCCAACCTAAAAGTGCAACCGATGGCCAAAGCGGGAGAAACTTTCACAGTTTTATTTTATTTTATTTTATTTTATTTTATTTTATTTTATTTTATTTTATTTATTTGAGACAGAGAAAAAGAGAGAGCACACAGGGGAGGGGCAAAGGGAGAGGGAGAAGCAGGCTCCCCACTGAGCAGGGAACCCACTGTGAGGCTACATCCCAGGACCTCAGGATCATGACCTGAGCCAAAGGCCGACACTTAACCAACCAAGCCACCCAGGTGCCCCAAGCTGGAGAAATTTAAGCAACAAAATAAATAACAATAGCAACTGATTATAACCAAATGAGTAAGACATATATGCATGAGTCTATGCTGATATGAGTGAGTAAACAAATAAATGAGGAAGAATGGATAAATCATCCTTTCAGAATAATTACAAGTATCTGTAGATACTGCCCACCCCCAGAAGGTACAGCTTCATTCCCCTCAACTTGAAAGTAGGATGAGCTTAGTGACCAGAATGCAGTACAGAAAGGGAAAAGCAGTGAATCTACAGTAGAGAAAGCTGGCAGACCCCACTCTAACCAGGAGATCAAAGTTAACATGATCAGTGATGGACCATGTTGATATTGGTTACCCCCTACATGATACCATGAGAAGGGCATTTCACCTCTGCGCTATTCTTCCCAAAAAGCCCATCACCCCAGTTTAAGCATAAGAAAACATCAGATACAGGGAACCTGGGTGGCTCGGTGGGTTAAAGCCTCTGCCTTCGGCTCAGGTCATGATCTCAGGGTCCTAGAATCGAGACCCACATCAGGCTCTCTGCTCAGCAGGGAGCCTGCTTCCCTCTCTCTCTTTCTGCCTGCCTCTCTGCCTACTTGTGATCTCAATCTCTCTCTCAAATAAATAAATAAAATCTTAAAAAAAAAAAAAGAAAACATCAGATAAACCCAAAGTAATGGACGTTCTATGAAACATCTAACAAGCACTCTTTGAAAGTGTCAAGGACATAAAAATAAGGGAAGCTTGAGGAACTGTTACAGGTTGGAGAAATTTAAGGGAACATAGTAACTATATGCAATGGAATATCCTGGAATGGATTCTGGGACAGAAAAAAGACACTGTGGAAAAATTGGTAAAATCTAAATAAAGAGTGGGGTTTAACATGTGATATCAGTGTTAATTTCTTAATTTTGACAAATGTATCCTTGTTATAGGAGATGTTAACATTAGAAAAAGGCAAAGAGCATATACAAACTCTCTGCACTATCTTTGCTCCTTTCCTGTCCATCTAAAATTATGCCAAAATACAAATTTTTTAGGAACTTATCATATCCTTACCACACAGCACCAATAAGTGTTAGAAAATAAACAGAGCATCTAAGATGGAGAGAAGAAAGGGCAGGGGCCTAGTGGTCTAGAACAGATTGGCTCCAGCTTGGGCAGGGTCCCTAGAGGCTTTCTCTTACTAGATCACACTTGGTGGAAGCAACAGAACTTAGGGGACAGTAACAGCCACAGAAAGGGCAACAGGCCTGGAAAGCTTCAGGCAGTAGCTCAGGTTATATGTGACAAAAAGCACTGTCCTCCCTCCCGTCCTCCTTCCACTGCTACCTCCACTAACTTTGAAGGCAGGTCCTTAACCCTGGCTGCACATTTTAATTACCTGGTGAACATCTGCAAAAAGTATGAGCCAGGCCTCACCCTGCCCTCTCTGAGATTCTGGCTGAATGGGGTGGAGCCTGGCATCAGCATTTTTTAAATGATTTCAGGTGATGCTACTGTGTAGCCAGGGTTAAGAAATGCTCTCTTAGAGAAAAAGTACCTTAATCAGGACCCACTAACAAAGGGATGCTGATGCCACACATGTAAGTACTCCTGGAAATTGTTAGAAATGTTGGAGGAAAGAAAGCCATAGAAAACAAAGAAAAGAGCTGGCATGGAATTGGAAATATACATAATTTAGGGGGTAAGTGCTTTCAAGACAATAAGAAGGGGCAAAGCGACAGCAGGGATGGGAGAAGTGGAAAGAGAGTTACTTCGGCTCTCTCTTAGGGATCACATTTACCTGAGTCCTGAATGAAGAAACAAGAACCTCCATTAGAAGGACTGGTTAAAGAAAATCCAGGCATAAATGTCATGCACAAAAGTCCCGCACTAAGAATTAGCCTGGAAGTTTGAAGGACAAGAAAAACACGAGAGTGACAGGGGTTCGGTGAGCACGGTAGCCTAGGATATACTATAAGATGAGGTCGTAGATAGAGGCATGGTCCTACAGGCCATAATGAGAGGCTTAGATCCTACTCCACCTACATGAGGAGGGGTTTTGAGGGAGCCACCGGAGGGTGGAAAGCCGGAGAGTAACATGACCTTCTTTGCAGTCATTCTGGCTGCTGTTAGAGGAGAACATAGCAGTAGAAGCAGAGACAACCAGGACACTGCCCCAACCTTCTGGGCCGAGACGAGGTAGCCTGGACAGTCTGAAAACCTGAATCTGCCTTTGTTTATCTGAAAGCCTATCGGATAAATGCACCACTGCTAAATCAAAAAAAAAAAAAAAAAAAATCCCTGAACTAAAAAGCATTTCAATTCAAGGTCAAACCAGCCCTATAAGAGATCTAATCATCTTCTAAGGATTTAGGACTTTATTATAACAAGGCCTAGAGCAGAGGTTAATGTTTTGTTTTTTGTTTTTTTTTTTTTTATTTGACAGAGAGAGAGATCACAAGTAGGCAGAGAGGCAGGCAGAGAGAGAGAGGGGAGGAAGCAGGCTCCCTGCGGAGCGGAGAGCCGGATGCGGGGCTCGATCCCAGGACCCTGGGATCATGACCTGAGCCGAAGGCAGAGGCTTTAACCCACTGAGCCACCCAGGAGCCCCAGAGGTTAACGTTTTTCAAACCAAAGACGGCAGCAGAGGGTTGGCAAATATTCTCATAGATAAGTGTTTTCTTAGAGAATTTTGAATTTTCTACTTTCAATTCAGTAATAACCCTCCCCCAAAATAATTAACAGCAACATAGCCTAATCAGCTAATTGACAACTTCATAACTAAGCACTAACCCAGAATTTCAATGCATGCATTAATGTGTTTACAGCCAAGTCTGTTCCTAATGAAATCCAAATATCATGGTGCGTGGTTCTGCAGTAATTTCAAAGAAGGAAAGCGCTGAGAGAATGGCATCATGTATAATTGCGGTAAGTACCCTATGCCTTTGGGGAGCGGAGGAACAACACAGATCTTAACTGTGCAGCAGCAAGCAAATGGAGACACAAAACCACAAAGGAGTTTTACTATCACTAATTCCAAGAAGAAGTGCTAGAGATATTTAATGCAAATGTCAATAATGCCTCATTGCTAACCTCGAGTTTGCTGTAATGCAATTTTCATTTCATATAAGTTATACACATATTTAGTTTATTAAGTTAAATAGTATTACAAGATTTATAACAAGAAAAAAAAAACACAATCTTCCATCTCACACTTCCCTAGGCTCGAATCCCACTACCCACAATTATTCCCAACTCTTTTAGCTAGATAACATTGATCTTGAGTTTATTCTATATAGTAACATAATAGTGATTTATGCCATAAATATAAAAAGTAAAACTTTAAAACTTTTAGAAAACAATATAGGACAATTTCTTAAGTATTTACCTTAATAGTTTTAAAAATGATATCCATATTACTATTTCTAGAATTTCAACTTCAGACATTAAATATTAGCTTTCAACTATGGAAGATTTTGCGATCTTACATCATGTCCCAGATAAAATCATATAGTCAATTTTAGGGGCGCCTGGGTGGCTCAGTGGGTTAAGCCGCTGCCTTCGGCTCAGGTCATGATCTCAGGGTCCTGGGATCGAGTCCCGCATCGGGCTCAGCAGGGAGCCTGCTTCCCTCTCTCTCTCTCTCTGCCTGCCTCTCTGTCTACTTGTGATCTCTCTCTGTCAAATAAATAAATAAAATCTTTAAAAAAAAAATAAAATCATATAGTCAATTTTGGTATTTATCTTAGTACGGCCATGAAAATATTGTTGGGGTGCCTGGCAGGCTCTGTCCATAAAGCATGTGACTCTAAATCTCAGGGTCATGAGTTCGAGCCCCACATTGGGTGTGGAGCCTACCTAAAATAAAAAATACAAAAAAAAGAAAAAAAAAGAAAAGAAAATATTGTCTATTTCTGAGTCACATTATCTTTCTTTTTCTCTACTTTTCAGTGTGCTTATTTTTTTTACATACCTAATACTAAATCTTTCCCCACTACCCTTCCAATAGAACTGAACTTCCTATCTGATGACCAAACACATGAGGCAATCTCTAAGTTCCACTTTTTTTTTTAATTGGAGTCCTGTGTCCTCCTATCCAGCCTGGGCCAGATGTTCTTCAGACCTGCTCCAAAGCCTGCTTTCTAGGGCTTTCCTACACCTAGCTCTACGCTGTTGAATCTCTTGTTTCCCAAAACCCAGGTCTTCCTTCACTACTATTGAATTATCAATTAATTATATTATTATTCCCTTATTTTGCTGGAAAACATCCTTCAGTAACTTCCAGAGAAAGTATGCAAAGAAGTAAAACTTCTGAATTTGAGTAAAAGTTACACATCTGAAAACCTTTACTCTACTCTTATACTTGATTTGTCTGGGTGTAGAATTCAAGGGTAAATACCATTTTGGAAGGAGCAAGATGGCAGAGGAGTAGGAGACTGAGATATCATCAGGTCCCAGGAGTTCAGCTAGATAATTATCAAACCATTCTGAACAGCTAAAAACTCAACAGGAGAGAGAAGAAAAGAAGAATAGCAATTCTAGGAACAGAAAATCAACAACTTTCTGGAAGATAGGACATGTGGAGAAGTGAATCTGAAGTGACAAGAAGATAGACCGCCAGGGGAGGGGCCAGCTCCTGGCAAGTGAGAGAGCAGCGGAGCAAAAAATAGCAAATTTAGAAGTCTGCTCCACTGAGGGACATCGCTCCAGAAGCTAAGCATGAGGGCAGAGCCCTCACAGGGACAGTGTGGTCTCAGGACGCACCAGAGCTGTCTGAATGTGTCAGAGCTCCCAGGTATTGAAGCGGGGAAGCTGGCTGCAGAGATGGAGCCAAGAAGGGGCTCTCAGCTCAGATTACCATAAATCATGATCCAAGGCACAGTCGGGCCACTGCTCTTCGAGCAGAGACCCCACAAGCACCAGATCTGGGGAGATCCCCTCCTTACTCCTCCAGGAGGAGTGGTGCAGGAGCACACAGCAAGAATCTGCTGGGTTTGAAGACCGCAAATGGGCTCATGTACCGGAGACAGAAATGCTCGGTCACAGGCCAGATGAGCTCAGAGTGTGGCCGGAGACCAGGGAGATAGGAAGGATTGACAGTTTTCCTCTGAAGGCACAATGAGGAGTGAGGCCCCGAGATCTCGGCTGCTCTGGGTCAGAGATTGGGAGGCTGCCATTTTCATTCCCATCTTTGAAACTGTACGGAAAGCATTCAAGGAACAAAAGCTACCAAGAGCGAACCTGAGCAGATTTCTTAGCCTGGCCCCCAGGCAAGGGTGGTGCAATTCCGCCTCAGACAAAGATATTTGAGAATCACTGCAACAGGTCCCTCCCCCAGAAGATCAGCAAGAACATCCAGCCAAGGGGTGCCTGGGTGACTCAGTGGGTTAAGCCGCTGCCTTTGGCTCAGGTCATGATCTCAGGGTCCTGGGATCGAGTCCTGCATCGGGCTCTCTGCTCAGGAGGGAGCCTGCTTCCCTCTCTCTCTGCCTGCCTCTCTGCCTACTTGTGATCTCTGTCAAATAAATAAATAAATAAATAATCTTTAAAAAAAAAAAAAAAAAAAAAAGAACATCCAGCCAAGACCATATTCACCGATCAATAAGAACTGTGGAACTTCAGAGCCAGGAGACCATGAGGGTTGAATTTGACAGGTAAGTGATATAATAAGACAAAACAATATGAGAATAATTGGGATACCAGAAGAAGAAGGAGAGAGAGAGGGGCAGAAAGTATATTGGAGCAAATTATAGCATAGAATTTCCCTCATTTGGCAAAGGGAACAAGCATCAAAATCCAGGAAGCACAGAGAACTTTGAAAGGGGTCCTCTAAGTAAAGAGAGAGCCTAAAACTACCAGGTCAAAAAGGAAAAGAGACAATATACAGAAACAGTCACCTTACAGGCAATACAATGGCACTAAATTCATATCTTTCAATAGTTATCCTGAATGTAAATGAGCTAAATGCCCCAATCAAAAGACACAGGGTATCAGAATGGATAAAAAAACAAAACCCATCAATATGCTATCTACAAGAAACTCATTTTAGACCCAAAGACTCCTCCAGATTTCAAATGAGGTGGGGAAAACAATTTGCCATGCTAATGGACATCAAAAGAAAGCTGGGGTGGCAATCCTTATATCAGATAAATTAGATTTTAAGCCAAAGACTACAATAAGAGATGAGGAAAGATACTATATCATACTTAAAGGGTCTGTCCAACAAGAATATCTAAAAATTTTAAATAGCTATGCCCCTAACATGGGAGCAGCAAATTCTACAAACCAATTAATAACAAAATCAAAGAAACACATCGACAATAATACAATAATAGTAGGGGACTTTAACACCCCCCCTTACTGAAATGGACAGATCATCTAAGCAAAAGATCAACAAGGAAATAAAGGCATTAAATGACACACTGGACCAGATGGACATCACAGACATGTTTAGAACATTCCACCCCAAAACAATAGAACACACATTCTTCTCTAGTGCACATGGAACATTCTCCAGAATAGATCACATACTGGAGCACAAATCAGGTCTCAAATGGTACCAAAAAATTGGGATCATTCCCTGCATAATTCAGACCACAATGCTCTGATAATAGAACTGAATCACAACAGGAAAGTTGGGAAAAACTCAAATACATGGAAGCTAAAGAGCATCCTACTAAAGAATGAATGGGTCAACCAGGAAATTAAAGAAGAATTGAAAAAATTCAAGGAAAAAAATGAAAATGAAAACACAACTGTTCAAAACCTATGGGACACAGCAAAGGCAGTCCTGAGAGGAAAGTCTGTAGCAATACAAGCCTTTCTTAAGAAACAAGAAAGATCTCAAGGACACAACCTAACCCTACACCTAATGGAGGTGGAGAGAGAATTGCAAAGAAAGCCAAAACCCAGCAGGAGAACAGAGATAATACAGATCAGAGGAGAAATCAATGGAATAGAAACCAAAAGAAGAGTAGAACAAATCAATGAAACTCGGAGCTGGTTCTTGGAAAGAATTAAGAAGACTGATAAACCCCTGGCCAGACTTACCAAAAAGAAAAGAGAAAAGACCCAAATTAATAAAATCATGAATGAAAGAGAAGAGATCACAACCAACACCACAGAAATACAAACAATTATAGGAACGTGTTATGAGCAACTATCCACCAGCAAATTTGACAATCTGGAAAAAATGAGTGCATTCCTAGAGACATATAAACTACCAAAACAGAACTAGGAGAAATAGAAGACCTGAACAGACCCATAACCAGTAAGGAGATTGAAGCAGTCATCAAAAATCTCCCAAAAATCAAGAGCCCAGGGCCAGATGGCCTTCCAGAGGAATTCTACCAAACATTTAAAGAAGAATTAATACCTATTCTCCTGAAACTGTTCCAAAAAATAGAAATGGAAGGAAACTTCCCAACTCATTTTGTAAGGCCAGCATGACCTTGATCCCAAAACCAAAGACCCCATCAAAAAGGAGAATTACAAGGGCGCCTGGGTGGCACAGTGGGTTAAAGCCTCTGCCTTCAGCTCAGGTCATGATCCCGGGGTCTTGAGATCGACCCCCACATCAGGCTCTCTGCTCCACAGGGAGCCTGCTTCCTCCTCTCTCTGCCTGCCTCTCTGCCTACTTGTGATCTCTGTCTGTCAAATAAATAAATAAAATCTTTAAAAAATAAAAATAAATAAAAAGGAGAATTACAGACCAATATCCTTGATGAACACAGATGCAAAAATTCTCACCAAAATACTAGCCAATAGGATCCAACAGTACATGAAAAGGATTATTCACCACAACCAAATGGGATTTGTTCCTGGGCTGCAAGGTTGGTTCAACATCCACAAATCAATCAATGTGATACAACACATTAATAAAAGAAAGAACAAGAGCCATATGATACTCTCAATAGATCCTGAAAAAGCATTTGACAAAGTACAACATCCTTTCTTGATCAAAACTCTTCACAGTGTAGGCATAGAGGGTACATACCTCAATATCATCAAAGCCATCTCTGAAAAACCCAAGTGAATATCATTCTCAGTGGGGAAAAACTGAGAGCTTTTCCCCTAAGGTCAGGAACACAGCAGGGATGTCCACTATCACCACTGCTATTCAACATAGTACTAGAAGTCCTAGCCTCAGCAATCAGACAACAAAAAGAAATAAAGGAAATCCAAATCAACAAAGAAGAAATCAAACTCTCACTCTTTGCAGATGATATGATACTATATGTGGAAAACCCAAAGACTCCACTCCAAATCTGCTAGAACTCATATAGGAATTCAGTAAAGTGTCAGGATATAAAATCAATGCACAGAAATCAGTTGCATCAACAACATATACATCAACAACAACACAGAAGAAAGAAAAATTAAGCAGTCGATCCCATTTACAATTGCACCCCAAGCCATAAGATACCTAGGATAAACCTAACCAAAGAGGCGAAGAATCTGTACTCAGAAAACTAAAAAGTCCTCATGAAAGAAATTGAGAAAGACACAAAGAAATGGAAAAACGTCCCATGCTCATGGATAGGAAGAACAAATATTGTGAAAATGTCTATGCTACCTAAAACAATCTACATGTTTAATGGAATCCTTATCAAAATACCACCAATTTTTATCAAAGAAATGGAACAAATAATCCTAAAATTGATATGGAACCAGAAAAGACCCCAAATAGCAAAGGAATGTTGAAAAAGAAAACCAAAGTTGGTGGCATCACAATTCCAGACTTAAAGCTCTATTACAAAGCTCTAATCATCAAGACAGTAGGGTACTGGCACAAAAACAGACACATAGATCAATGGAACAGAATATAGAGCCCAGAAATGGACCCTCAACTCTATGGTCAACTACTCTTCGACAAAGCAGGAAAGAATGTCCAATGGGAAAAAAGACAGTCTCTTCAACAAATGGTGTTGGGAAAATTGGACAGCCAACATGCAGAAGAATGGAACTGAACTATTTCCTTACACCACACACAAAAAAAGACTCAAAATGGATGAAAGACCTCAAAGTGAGACAGGAATCCATCAAAATCCTTGAGGAGAACACAGGGAGCAACCTCTCCGACCTCAGCCGCAACAACTTCTTCCTAGAAACATCGCCAGAGGCAAGGGAAGCAAGGGGGAAAATGAACTACTGGGACTTCATCATGATCAAAAGCTTTTGCACAGCAAACGAAACAGTCAACAAAACCAAAAGACAACTGACAGAATGGGAGAAGATATTTGCAAACGACATATCAGATAAAGGGTAGTATCCAAAATCTATAAAGAACTTATCAAACTCAACACCCAAAGAACAAAGAATCCAATCAAGAAATGGGTAGAAGATATGAACAGACATTTCTGCAAAGAAGACATCCAAATGGCCAACAGACACATGAAAAAGTGCTCCACATCACTTGGCATCAGGGAAGTACAAATCAAAACCACAGTGAGATACCACCTCACACCAGTCGGAATGGCTAAAATTAACATGTCAGAAAATGACAGGTGTTGACAAGGATGCAGATAAAGGGAACCCTCCTACACTTTGTGGGAATGCAAGCTGGTGCAACCACTCTGGAAAACAGTATGGAGGGTCCTCAAAAAGTTGAAAATGGAGCTACCCTACGGCCCAGCAATCACACTACTGGGTATTTACCCTAAAGATACAAAATGTAGGGGAATGTGCACATTCCCCTACATTTTGTATCTTTAGGGTAAATACCCAGTAGTGTGGGTATTATATAGTGTGGGTATTATATAGTGTGGGTACAAATCTATCGTTTGTAAACACTCGAATGTTTATAGCAGCAATGTCCACAACGGCCAAACTATGTAAAGAACCTAGATGTCCATCAACAGATGAATGTATAAGGAGATGTGGTATACACACACACACACACACACACACACACACACACATATACATACACACAATGGAATACTATGCAAACATCAAAAGAAAAAAATCTTGCCATTTAAAATGACATGGATGGAACTAGAGGGTATCAACGCCAAGCGAAATAAGTCAGTCAGAGAAAGGCAATTATCATATGGTCTCTCTGATATGAGGAATTTGAGAGGCAGGGCAGAGGGTCGTAGGGGTTAGGGAGGGAAACAATGAAACAAGATGGGATCAGGAGGGAGACAAACCATAAGAGACTCTTAATCTCATGAAACAAACTGAGGGTTCTGGAGTGGGGGGAGGAGAGTTAGGGTGGCTGGGTTATGGACATCGGGGAGGGTATGTGCTATAGTGAGTGCTATGAAATGTGTAAGTCTGATGACTCACAGACCTGTACCCCTGGGGCAAATAATAAATTATATGTTAATAAAAAAATACCATTCTGCCTTAAAATTTGGAAGGTTTCTTTCCAGTAGATCAGGATAAATAATTGTATTATCCAAATCTTCCAAATTGTTAATGACTTTTTTGGGTCTACTTGTCCTATGAATTACTGAAAAAGATGTATTAAAATCTTCAACTCTAGGGGTGTCTAGATGGCTCAGTTGGTTAATGGTTTGTCTTCAGGGGTGCCTGGGTGGCTCAGTCGGTTAAGCCACTGCCTTCAGCTCAGGTCATGATCCCAAGGGCCCTGGGATCAAGTCCCACATCGGGCTCCTTGCTCAGCAGGGAGCGTGCTTCTCTCTCTGCCTGCCACTCTGCCTGCTTCTACTTTCTCTCTCTCCCTCTGACAAATAAATAAATAAATAAATAAATAAATAAATAAATAAATAAAACCTTAAAAAAAAAATAGGGTCTGTCTTCAGCCCCCGTCCCAGGATCAAGCCCCACACTGAGCCTGCGCCAGGCTCCCTGCTCGGGTTTCCCTGTCCCTCTGCCCCTCACCCTGCTTATGCTCTCTTACTCTCATTCTCTCAAATAAATAAAATCTTAAAATAAAAATCTTCAACTGTAACTGTGAGTTTATGTTTTTCCTTATAGTTTAGTCAATTCTTATGTATTATGAGGCCATATTATTTGTGGTATGTATCTTTAGAACCGCCTAACTTCTCATGAATTTATCATTACAAACCATGTGAATCGTAAGGCATGAATCCTTATCAGGTACCCTTTCTTTTGTTTAAAAATGCTTTCTGCTTTAAAATCTATCGTTTAGTATTAACATAGCTTCACCAACTCTCTTTTTTTTTTAAGATTTTATTTATTTGACAGAGATCACAAGTCGACAGAGAGGCAGGCAGAGAGAGAGAGGAAGGGAAGCAGGCTCCCCGCTGAGCAGAGAGCCCAACGCAGGGCTCGATCCCAGGACCCCGAGACCATGACCTGAGCCAAAGGCAGAGGCTTTAACCCACTGAGCCACCCAGGCGCCCCCCAACTTTTTTTTAATGTTTACATGCTACATTGTTTTCCAGCTTTTTGTTCTCAACTCTTCTGAATTATTTTGTCTTAAATGTGTCTCATAAGTGGAGCACCGGCTGGCTCTGTCAGTAAGGCATATGACTCTTGATCTTAGGGTGGAGAGTTCAAGCCCCACCTTAGGTGTGGAGCCTACTTTAAAAAAATAAGAAAAAAAAATTTAAAGGTATGTCCCATAAGCAATATTTAGTTAAAGTGTGGTTTGTTTGTTTTTTGTTTTTTGTTTTTTTTAATCTAGTCTGACAATCCTTGATATTGACTGGTAATGTTAATCTATTTATATTGAAAGGATTGTAGGGCAGCACCAGATCCAAGACAGCGGCCAACCGGAGGCTGATGAAGGAGGTAGAAGAAATCCGCAAAGGTAGAATGAAAAACTTGGGTCACATCCAAGTCGATGAAGCTACTGCATTACCTTGGCAATGACTTACTGTTCCTGACAAGTCTCCATCAATAAGGGGGCCCTTGTCATGGGAATCAACTTTCCAACAGAGCATCCATTCAAACCACCAAACATCACTTGAAAGAAAGATCACCAGAACAATGACGAGGGGGGCAGGTCTGCCCAGTATTGAGCGCTAAAAACTGGAAGCCAGCAACCAAAACCCACCAAGTAACCCAGTCCCTCCTAGCGCTGGTGAACGACCCCCAGCCGCAGCACCCACTGCGGGCTGGCCTCGCTGAAGAATAAGGACCGCGAAAACTTCGTAAGAACATTGTAGACTCTACAAAGCAATACGGGGCGCGACCGACTCCAGCGAGTGTGCGCGGGGACCCCCCCCATCACATCCGCGCACGCAGACACCCCACAAAGCAGGACTCTGGGAAACTGACGCGCACAGCCGTCTGGCGTTGGCTCCGGGCAGTTACTCAGTTTCTACTCGTGTTAATCAAAAGTGGTTTAAGTAACCTGTCAAGAAAGGATTAAAAATTGAAGATGCTCTAGTTCTGCTTTCTTTGTTTTAAATAAAAAATCACTTCTTCAATCTACTTTAAAAGAATGGTGTTTCTTTTCTTGTCCAAACTGATCCAGATCTTCATTTACATTCAGCCCTAAAGGTTAAAAAATGGAGGGCGGGTGGTGTACAGTTCCCTTTCTTCCCCCGCGCTTGCAAACTCCCACTTTCTTGCATTTGGCGTATATTTCACCCATTGGCTTCCCCAGGCCCTTCTCTGGCTCCTCCACTCCTGTGTGCGCTGCCCCCCGTGGGAGACGTACAAATTGTCCTTAATTTCTTCAAAACACAGATCAGATTGTATCACTTCTCTGCTCAAAAATCCGCCATGGGCTTGGCATCTCAGAGTAAAAGCCAAAGTCCTTAAAGCTGCCCACAGGGCCCCATGGGATCCAATCCCCAACCCCCTCTCTAACCTAAACTTCATTAATTGTCCACTCACTCGGATCCAGCCCCATTAACTGCTCAAGTTTCCTTGAACCTGCTTAGAATGTTCTTGTTCAAGATACGAGTTTATATATGCATTCTTTCACTTCATTCAGGCCATTGCTCCAATGCCACCCCCCTCATCTATGGGGCCTTACATAATCCCCTTTACTCCACTGATGGTTTTCAAAGATGACTTGAGTTTTTTGAACTTATCATAACAGTTAAGAAACCTAGATACCTGAATGACTGCATGAGAAAAGACCCCACTGACACAACTTAGGCAGTGACATCAGAAAAAAATTAACTTCTAGTATATAAAGTCATTGAGAATTTGGAGTTATTATAGCAATATTCTATTTTAAAAAGTTGAGGTAATTTATTAGTGTTAAGGATTGAGTCTTGGCACCAGACTCAATCCTTAACACTAATAAATTTTGGACAAGACTCTAGGCCTCTGCTTCATCACTGAAATAAAAACAATTAGTACACCACATTAATTTTTATGAAGACCAAATGAGGTAATGCATGTAAAGCTTTGACCACATAGTAAGATTCAATAAATAGAAGCTATTATTAGTCAGTCAAGGTAGGATTCTTGAAATCAAAGAAGTACATGGGTGATGGTTAATTTACGTATCCGACTGGGCGAAGGGATGCCCAGCTAGTCAGTAAAACATTATTTCTGGGTGTGTCGTGAGGGTGTCTCAGGAAGTGAAGAGCATTTGAATCAGTGGTCTGAGTGTGTAAAGATCACCCTCTCCAATGTGAATTAACATCATCCAATCTGCTGAGAGCCTAAATAGAACAAAAAGGTGGAGGAAAGGCACATTTTCTCTCTCTCTTTCTCTCTCTCTCACTCTGCTTGAGCTAAACCGTCTGTTTTTTCCTGCCCTCCGATACCAGCAGTGCTGGTTCTCAGACTTCTTCAGACCAGGATTTACACCATGGCCCCTCCCCACCCCATATTGAGGCCTTCGGGTTTGGACTGAATCACACCACCGGCTTTCCTGGCTCTCCGTTTTCAGAGGGTGGATCCTGGGACTCCTCAGCCTCCATAACGTCAGGAGTCAATTCCTATAATAAATCTCCTCATATATATTGGTATCGATAGATATAGATACCCTATTATCCATCTAGATTATTCTATGTCTCCGGAGAACCCTGACTTATACAACACGTTAACTGGCATTTGACAGCAAATACGTCTGCTGAATTGAGAATACAGAACTGGGGACAGCCCAGGGGTATGGTACTTAAGGAAATAAGGGAAAATATGAACAAGTACTTGAATTTGATGAGGACACATTTAGGGATGGGAAAGGATTTTCAGCAGAAAGTTGGGCAGTAACAATTTAAAGGTCATTCAGTCAGCAAAGTCATTTGCCTTTCTATATAGCAAAATGAAAGGCTGACTTTAAAATGGTATATACAGTTTAAATGTTGCATTATCCAGTCTCTAAAATTGTATATAATATTGACACATTTTTTTGCATTTCAGGAAACACATGTATTATCAAAGCCTTCTCAACACTTTCTGCCCTCAAAACAACCATCCAAACTCTCATCCCTCCCTTAACCTAAAAACTCTTGAAAAACTGACAGCTTTTTATTTTATCACCTCCTATTCCCTCCTAAACACCCTTATAATTTGGCTTCTTCTCCCAGAAGTCTAGTGAATTGTTCTTTCAGGATTAACAATAACCTTTCAATTGTTTAATTTAGCCTCTTAATTGCTTAATGGTTTTTTTTCCAGTCCATATCCTATTTGGATCAATAATGACCCCAATGAACACCTGTTTGAATTATTTCTTTTTCTTCCGATCCAGGAGCATGGAATGGTCTTCCATCTTTTTGTGTCTTCTTCCGTTTCTTTCATGAGTGTTCTGTAGTTCCTCGAGTACAGATCCTTTACCTCTTTGGTTAGGTTTATCCCCAGCTATCTTAAGGTTCTTGGTGCTATAGTAAATGGAATAGATTCTCTAATTTCCCTTTCTGTATTTTCATTGTTAGTGTATAAGAAAGCCACTGATTTCTGTACATTGACTTTGTATCCTGGCACCTTACTGAATTGCTGTATGAGTTCTAGTAGTTTGGGGGTGAAGTCTTTTGGGTTTTCCATATAAAGAATCATGTCATCTGCGAAGAGAGAGAGTTTGACTTCTCCATTGCCAATTTGGATACCTTTTATTTCTCTTTGTTTTCTGATTGCTGTTGCTAGGACTTCTAATACTATGTTGAACAAGAGTGGTGAGAGTGGGCATCCTTGTCATGTTCCTGATCTCAACGGGAAGGCTGCAAGCTTCTTCCCATTGAGGATGATATTTGCTGTGGGTCTTTCATAGATAGATTTTATGAAGTTCAGGAATGTTCCCTCTATTTCTTTTTTTTTTTAAGAGTTCATTTATTTTTTTAAATATTTTATTTATTTATTTGACAGAGAGAGAGAGAGAGAGAGAGCGCACAAGCAAGGGAAGCAGCAGGCAGGAGAAGGAGACTCCCCCACTGAGCAGACAGCCCAAAGTGGGGCTCAATCCCAGGACCCTGGGATCATGCCCTGAGCCAAAGGCAGACAATTTTTTTTTTAAGATTTTATTTATTTATTTGACAGAGATCACAAGTAGGCAGAGAGACAGGCAGAGAGAGAGAGGGGGAAGCAGCTCCCCGCTGAGCAGAGAGCCCGATGCGGGGCTCGATCCCAGGACCCTGAGATCATGACCTGAGCTGAAGGCAAGAGGCTTAACCCACTGAGCCACCCAGGCGCCCCAAGGCAGACGATATTTATTTTAGAGAGAGAAAGAGAGAGCACGAGTTGGGGGGGGGAGGCAGAAGGAGAAGAACAAGCAGATTCCATGCTGAGCGTGGGACTTGATCCCATAACTCTGATATGACCTGAGCCGAAATTAAGAGTCACATGTTTAACTGAGTGAACCACCCAGGCACCTGTTTGAATTACTTCTGCATTACAGATATCGTGCTAGTATTGGGAGTGCAAAGGAAAAAAGACATAGTAGTGCTATCAAGGTGATCACAGACTTATACTTGAAGGGAGAAGGAAGTCAGCTAAAGAATTACATTATACTGGGGAGCTTGGGTTGCTCAGTTGGTAGGGCATCTGCCTTTGCCTCAGGTCGTGATCCCAGAGTCCTGGGATCGAGCCCCACATTGGGTTCCCTGCTCAACGGGGAGCCTGCTTCTCCCTCTCCCTCTGTTGCTTCCCCTACGTGTGCTCTTTCTCCCTCTCTCTCTGTCAAATAAATAAAGAAAATATTTTAAAAATTCAAGAGTTACATTATATTGTGTGGCATGGAGCAGATACAACACTTATTTTGCTGAATGAATGAATGAATGAATGGGTGGATACATGCGTGCCTGCATGTTTAGATGAATAAATACAATCTAATAAATGTTAAAATCAAAAGACTATAAAAAGGGCTATGAACTTACAAGTCAAAAATGTCCTCTGCATAGTATCTGACCCTGATCATTTTATCTTCCCCTTGAAATTCTCTCTTCCCGTGCTCCCCAATATTGAACTTATTTTCATTTCTCATTTCTCCCAGATCCCAGAATGGCTCAAGCTAGGCAATTTGAAATCATTTCAATTCCCTTCTTTCTCCTTTCTTTTGGTCACTCAGTGCATGTGGTGCTAAATCCTTCTCTGATCCACCCGCTCTACTCTACCCACTGCTTCTGTTTTCTCCCATTATTTTACTGAAATTCATGAACTACTATCAGGATATGCTCTGGTTAAATGCAATTCTCTACTTGCACTTAATTATCCTCCTAAAATGGATTTGACCAGGGCATTTCCCTGCTTAAAATCTCTGATGATTTCCTATTAATAACAGGATAGAGACTGAGCTTGAAAATCTGGCATAGGAAGTCCTCTGTGGCCTCAATTTACTTTTCAAGCTTCATCTTCCACCTCACGCTCTATCCACCCAGGCCTCTGCACTGCTCTTTGAACACGCCTTGTCAGTTGTGTCTCAGTTCCTCTGCCGAACTGTCTAAAATGTCTTCTACCTCCATTCCCTGCCTAGGGGAAAAAAAATCGTATTTCAAAAGTCAACTTAATTTTTAAATTAAATCGTATTTTAAAAGTCAACTTAACACCTCCTGTGTTAAGACTTCCCTAGCACCCCACAACCACCACAGCATTAGTCAGCCTGCTGGCTGCCCCTGTGTCTTACTAATCTTTATGATCCTGGTACCTATCAAAGTATCTGTAGAGGCCACTTTTGCGCCAACAAGCTTGAGCGATGGAATGTAGAAAGGGCCCACAGTGACCACCTGGCTGAATACAGGCAGGCCCATAAGACGACCACCTCATAATATCCATAGGCCCTGAGTACCCAATGGTCTTCTTACAACTAGGCACAGTTCCCAAAAGGGGGAAGATTTCATATGTCACCATACTCCCTCATCTTCCGCCTTTAAAAACAGCCCCACGCACTGCCTCACAGCAGACAGTGTCTCTCCTCTGCTAAGTTGCCCACTGCTCCCCTTGAAGTGTATTCTATAAACTTCTATCTCCTTTGTTCTCCCTCCGGTGAACCCTTTCACTGCCGCGCCACCAGCTTCCACCCGATCGTTGCCCCACTTTTGGGGGGCCCCCATCCGATCGAGACACCCCATTTATTCACCACAGTATCTGCATAAGTACATATTTCTTGAATGGATGGCTATTCCGTCACGTCAGTATAGGTCCCACAAGTTCTTTTTTTTTTTTTCCTTAACATTTCTATTCTTTTTAATTTTGGCTCCTATAACAAAGCAAAAATAACCGCATCTTAATACTTTATACAGTGAAGTGAGCACAGAAAGCAGCCCTGAGCCACAGAATCTGGGAAATATTAGAATGTGAGGATTAGTACATTTAGTTCAGTCTCTGCCCTGAGACATGGTAGCAGGAGAGCAACTTGGAGTCAGTTTTGAGCATCACTGTCCACATGCCAGAGCAGAGGGTATGTGGAAGGGGAATGTCTGGAGGACTGTGGAGGAGCGGGAGTAGAAGACTCAGAGTAACATTGCACGTGAAGATTGTATCACTTTTACGGATCCATTTGCACTTTTATTGAATCCTTATAATACCATTGCTGGGGGAGGCACCAGCATCAATGTTCCTGTATTACAGCCAGAAAATAGAAATTAAAAGAGATTAAAAACTTGACAGAAGTTATACAGCCATAACGGTAGAACTAGGAATTCACCCCAGGTCTCCCAACCCCTGAGCCTTTGTTCTCCATTACATAGTCTCATGAAAAAGAGTTCCAAGTACGACTAGTATTATATCCCCTATAAAATTCATGTAACATAACCTGAAACATATTTAATGACTTAATCTTTAATATCTCTGTAACAATTTACAAATCTGAAGGAACGTTCACGAATTACATTTCAGATTTACCTCCATTTTAGAGATGAGAACTTTTAAGATCAGATCAACGTAATGACTTCCCCAGGGTCAGAAGACAATCTCATACAAGTCTCATAAATCCTCGTTGAGAGCTTTTTAGGATGACACTGCCTGGTGTCTTTTATAATTGATAAGCAATTAATATAATTACAAGATCTGCCTATATGTAATTATGCCAATTATGTGCTATTTTATGTGATAATACATAATAGATATTTAGCACAGCACCTAACACATAATAAATACTCAATAAATCTTAGATATTATTTTAGATAGCCAAGCCAAATGTAAATATCTTCCTGATTTCGTTTCTTATTACATCTGTAATCACTTTTGTTACAGAGAATTATTCTCATTCTTGGGAATGTAGGCACAGGACTTAGATTCCCGGCTTTCACATCATAATGCATTTTCTATCTTAAAGACCCTCAGAGTTTGACTCAAAAGGGAGCAAACGGGAATGAGTAAATAAAATAAAAGGAAAAGGGTGGGTTTTCTCCTCTCCATCCTGTGGTGCCATCCTGCCATCCAGGACACGCATACCAAATACTCTAGATCTGGGGCCTGCAAATTCTGCCAAGCACCAGACAGTAAATATTTTGGGCTTTGTGAGTTGGGGTGGGAGGATGTTCTCCGATGAACTACTCAACTCTGCTGTTGCAACACAAAAATAGCCATAGATAATATATAAACACATGGGCATGGCTGTGTTCCTATAAAACTTTATGTTCAAAAATGGCAGGCCCCTCCTCTTGTAACTGAACTGGGGAACTGCAAAGAATCCAGTGAAATGCTGGGAGTGCGGTGGCAGGCGGAACAAGAGGGAAACACATTCCAAAAGGTGCCTCTCCACACCTATGTCTCACAATGTGAGATTCTTCCTGTGACTTATCCCTCTTTCCCAACCCTTATTTTTCACCTGAAAAGTATTTGGGCCACACGGTTAATAATTCTATGCCTTTCACATTAGCTCTGGTTGTTTTTAAGACTGCATAACTCACGACAGTCAAAAAGACAGACCAAACAGCTTACGTCTGTAATCCCCAGGGCCTCCGGGTGTCCTAAGAAACAGTTCAAGTCCAAAGGGCAGATCAGACCGGAAATGATGGAGGAATAGAGGACACAGGCATACAGTATTCCGTTCAAAGAAGGAAAGACACACAGAAGCACTGAAGATAAACACTGAAGACTTTTGCTGATAAATGATCCTGAGCACCTTCAACCAAACACCGGCAGGTAGAGGTCTAAATGAGAGTTATCTGTGTGGACAGGATGTACAGCTTAGGAGAATCACTGCACCCATATGCTGGGTTAGAAACAGAACTGAGAGTACATAAGCCCAAGCACACGAGACACCACAGTACAGGAAGAGAAGACTCAAAATATAAGGGTAGTAAAGAGAACACATAAAATTCTGGGTGTATCTAACTGAGATAAAGGTAGATCCCCCACTATCATTTTGGCTTTCCTTGGAGAGCTGTGAGAAACAAGATTGAAATTTCTGGCTGGAGTAGAAGAAATGTACCCTCCTAGAAATATGTGGGACCAGTCGCCTGGGTGGCTCAGTGAGTTAAGCCTCTGCCTCTGGCTCAGTTCATGATCTCAGGGTCCTGGGATCGAGCCCCACGTCAGGCTCTTTGCTTGGCAGGGAGCCTGCTTCCTTCTCTCTCTCTGCCTTCCTCTCTGCCTACTTGTGATCTCTGTCTGCCAAATAAATGAATAAAATCTTTTCTAAAATAAATAAATAAACAAATATTTGGGACCATGAAATTTCATTTGTCAGATTGACAACACTTAAGCATTTCTATCTTTCCTTCAAAGTTAAGACCAGCAATTCTGATCAATTATAATGCATGATTGTAACTATTTATCCTAGCAGGCAATTCTTCTCTCCAGAAAGTATTCATTTAAATGAATAAATATTTGCCTCAACCCTTTGAGTATTTCCTAGACAATGTTAGGAATGATAAATTATTTACAACGGAATGATAAATATAGGGTGGAAAGCAAAAAGAATCTAAAGGCATAGAAGTACTATTATGGAATAGGATTTTGACCCCCCAAAAATGGAATGTTGATCAGTATTTAGTATTAAGCAAACATACAAGTATATTCTAATATATACGCTAATCCCATCAGACTGAAAAGAAACAAAAAAGAAAAATCCTTGAAATAAAGGGTTTTTAATTTACACCCATAAGAATCAGTTTATTCCTGAACAAAGGAACGTTTTATACTTAGTCATCAAGTACCTGTATCTGCATACCACTATTCCAGATACAGCAAGACATATTCCTGTGGCTGTGACATAATAACTAGAATTTTTCCCATAGTCTACCTTGTAGTTTAAACTCTTTTTTTACTTAAATGTTTTCTTTTATTCTATTTTTTCATGCTAATTTTTACGTTTTCAATGGTGATAAAGCACACACAACATAAAATTCACCATTTTAACCAGGCTCAAGTGTACAGTGCGGGAGTGTTGATGTGCAACCATTACCACCGACTGGGTCCTAAACTTTTCATCTTCCCAAACTGAACCTTTGCACTTCCCCGCTTTCCCTTCCCCCCAAGCCCCCAGAATGACCCTTCTACTTCCTCTCTCTATGAATCAGGAGGCTGTAAATGGGATGTAAGTATTTGTCCTTTTGTGTCAGGCTTATTTCACGTATCATAACATCTTCAGGGTTCATCCACATTGTGGCACGTGTCAGAATTTCCTTTCCTTTTAAGCTGAATGTTATCCCATTGAGTACATACTACAGTTTTTTCATCCACCCGCACCTTCGTTAATGGACACTGGGGTTGCTTCCAACTTCCGGCCATTCTGAATAATGCTGCTTCGATGAACACACATGTGCAAACACCTGTTCAAGCCTCCGGTTTCCATTCTTTTGCATATATACTCAGAAGTCGAATTGCTGGCTCATGTGTTAAATCTGTTCAAATCTTTGAGGGACCTTCATCGTGGGTTACATACCCCACCAACAGGGCACAAGGGTTCCAATTTCCCTATAACCTCACCAACAATTAATTTTGTGTAGCCACCCTAATCGGTATGAGGTGCTATCTCATTTTGGTCTTTATTTGAACTTCCCTAACAATTAATACTGTCGAGCATCTTCTCATGTGCTTGTTGGCATTTGTATATCCTCCTTGGAGAAATATCTATTCAGGTCCTTTGCCCATTTTTTAATTGGCATGTTTGTTAGACTAGTTTTTCTTATACCCAAATATGTTTGCCAAATTTTTTAACGCTGGTATTTTTTCACTTGATAAACTTTTGTGGGTTTTACATTGTTTACAAAACAGAATCACTGATTCTGCAATCTGATAGTTTATCAACATCTCTGATCTTTTAGGATTGCATGACTATGACTTAACTCCACATACTTTTAAGCTCTGTGATGAAAAATACTGTAGTTCAAGTAAAGGACTGAAAGTTGTAGCAGTGCACTAATGCTGGCTAGGAAGACCATCGACAGAATGGAAAAAGTATTATTAGCACTCATGAAATTTATGCTATCTAAATTTTATCTAACATTTATTTTTTGCATCCTTTTAAGTATAACATTTCTTCTTATCTAGCATTACTTCTTTAAATTTATGGATTTATTTCCCAGGCCTAATACCATAAAGGGAAATGATTCAGTTCGATGACAGGGTTTTGGGATGAGAGCTAAGTCTTGACATGTGTTATCTGGCATGATCCATAAATCATCTGATTTGTGAAGATTTTGAAATAATTACTACTTTAACATGAACTAATGTTGTCATCTTTTTCCCTCCTGCTGGTCTCGAGTTCCCAAGGAGTTCCTTGAATTGGGAACTATCATCCATATATTAGAAATCAGAGACCAAAGGTGAAACCAACTGACTCTAGATTTATACCATATTGCTAGGCCGAGCCAATTTCTTTGCTTCTGGAATTACAAAGCATTCAGAAAACAGCTCAACCTCCTTCTCAAGTCTTGAGCTCCTCTTTTATTGATCAATAGTATATGAAAAAATAAAAGTAACTGGGGACTGAAGTAGGTCAAACATACATTCATGTATAAAACTGTGTGATGAAATAGTACTCAGTGCATATCCATAAATACAGAACGCTTTTAAGCAGAACTCTTTTAAGAAGAGCAATTTCGTCTCTTTTAACGTAATGGGAAGTCATTTTGTTCATGTTCCAGTCCAGTAGATTCCCTTAATTTCACAGTTTCATGAAGAGTTCCCAAGGGAAACTATCATAATGTTCCTTATATCCAGTAACAACTCCATATCAGCCTTAAAGCAGTATTTGCTAATGGGAAAAGATCTTTATTTAGAAATTGTGTATATGGAAAAACTTGACATTTACACTTGTGTTTAAATATTTGAGAATGCCTATGAAGTCAGTCAAGACACTTTATCATCAAATATTATCCTTTTATACTTAAAAAATTTTAAGACCGATATCTCAGTCTTTGTCAAAATTTGAGTTAAAGAATGTTCAAATGGAACTCCCTTGTCTCTGTTCATCTGAGGCGTCAAACCCAAAAACAATGCCAGAAGTGACAGAACGCCAGTGTGGATGATGCTAAAATATCATGAAACCAGTTTTGCTGCCCTTAGCTTATCATCCATTTGAAGGTATGCAAGAAAAGGTAGGGAGGCAAATAAGACCTTTAGCAAGGGCTTCCTTAGAAAGAGTTGTCAGCATGCTGTGCATTTCACCCTGCCACAGGGGAGGGGCAAATTGCTTCCCCTTTACCTCAAGCCAGTTGAAGGAGACTTCAAAAAAAAAAAAAAAAAAAAAAGCATCTGTGATCTTGGCCTGTGTTCTGAGAAATTGAAATTACCTAATGACTTGACTTGTTGCCTAAAAACATACCAAAAGCAAGATATTATGGTTTCTTCAGTTAAATGCAGCAAAAGTAACAGGTTTGGAAATAAATTGCACTACCCCCAGTGATAGAAACAGATGGTATGCCCTATGAGCCAAGTGGCCCATCAGAAAAGCAGAACTAGCTTGTTTAAAAGGAATCCTACCCATAAGGTTAAGCAGAAACTTTATTCTGATGCCTATAGGAACATGTGTGTACACATAGTCTATGTATAGAGGACTGTGTACAGAGGACCACAAAAAGACAGGGGCTGAAGGGGAAGAACTACAGTCTGAGGTCTCAGGATCCTACAAAGCTCCCCACAAGACAAAGAACCACCAACTGAGTTTCAGGTATACAGAAGTCTCCAATGCAAGGCTCCAGCTAAACCCGTCAATCAAAGGCTTTTGTGTACCCTAATGGGATACTCACTTCCCTTTCCCTAAGAAAGCCTGACTCTGAAGGAATTACACACAGCAGCTAGCAACAGGTGAGAGAAGAATCATGGAAGAATGAAGAAACTATCACCTTCCAACACACACATACCCTTTCCCTCTCTCTCTCTCTCTCTCTCTCCTCTCTCTCCCCTTCCACCTCTCTCTTTCTCTCCCCAGGCTCCCAAAAAGGCAGGCCCAAGTTGGGGAAAGGGAAAAGTCATAAACTGCACAAGAGTCTGAAGTTATGGTTTTAGATTGGGCTGGATTTTTTAATACTTTAAATGAAACAACCAGGAAAAAAACACAGGACTTGTCTGGGATTTCATCCATGAAAAATGAAAATGAGTCAAGGATACAGGTTGCAGAGGTAGGGTGGGAGAGAATAAAGTTTCTGCATCTACTCCACTGAGTCCACCTCGTACAACACATCTGTTATATGTGTAAGGGTAAAAAGAAGTATTTAAAGATAAAGAGGTTATTCCCTTTGGGGATAAAATAAAGGCATAAAGTCACTTTCTGGAGTCAGTCCATGTCTACAGACAAAATATAATCTCAGTCCCTAGCTTTATGGGCCGTGTTTTGAAATCTTGTATTTATGTGTTAAGTTTCCCTTCCCCAGCAGAGATGGTGTCATTATTTGTTTAAATAATGAGTTTGGTATGAAATGGTAAATATGTCAAACCACACTTTTGCTGGGGATCACTGACTATAAAGTTGGACAAATGGCCACAATACTCTGGATTTCTGGAGAAAAAAAAAACATTTCCGGAGAGAATAGGGTGCGACCAAGACATTCATAATTCAGACCAGTAGTTTCCAGTTATTTTGACTATAAGGATTCCTTTCAATGTCATATCCATACTGACTATTTATTCAGTCTAGAAATGATGCTTACTGCCATGTGAATGTCATGTGCCCTAAGCTGGACAACAATCTTCAGAGGTTAAAAAAAAAAAACCTTGCCCATTGTTATCCCACACACCTTAATTCTTTCTCTTCTTTCCTTCCTTCCCTTCTTTCTTCCAACCTTCTCTCCCTCCATCCGTTTCTCCTGCCTTTCCTTCCTTCCTTCTTTTTCTCCCCTTCAACATGTTTATGGGTTTACAGTGCAGGCAGACATCTAGATATTTTTTCTTTTTTTTAAGATTTTATTTATTTATTTGACAGAGATCACAAGTAGGCAGAGAGACGGCGGGGGGGGGGGAGGCGGGACAGGGAAGCAGAGAGCTGAGCAGAGAGCCTGATGCAGGGCTCAATCCCAGGACCCTGAGATCATGACCTGAACCCAAGGCAGAGGCTTAACCCACTGAGCCACCCAGGCACCCCAGTAATTCTTCTTTAAGAGATGAGGTTATGTGGTGAATATGCAGAAAATGATGAGAATAGATACACACACACACAGACCAGCTCACTCCCTAAGAATCCAAGTGCAGCAATGTTCTGTTTTGTATCGTCGTTGCCATGATATGAATGTTGGATGCAGTCACTGGATGGTTTGCCATGGCCATTTGGGCTCACCGTTTTCTGCTACTGACGCTGAAACACTATGGAGGCATGGGGATTTCTTCAGTAATCTAAGGAAATTTTATCTTAATCACTACTCTCTGGAATATGAACCTTCTTTCAATGTCCAGTGGTTTCTTTTTTTTTTTTTTTTTCATTTTTTTTAGGGAGCTTTATGAAAACATCATTTATACAGCATTAAATACATCCATTGGAAGTCCATAAATCAACATACAGAGTTTTACAAACATCACCACAATCTAAAAACTTTCCTCATGCTTCTTTGCAGTTAATCCCCCAAGCCCATCTCCAGCCTTAGGCAACCACAGATCTTCTTTCCAGCTTATAAGTTTGTCTTTTCTTAGACATTTCATATAAATGGAATCAGACTAGCCTTTTGCATCTGTACTGTTTCATATAGTTTGATGTCTCTGAGGTTCATCCATCTAGTAGTATGAAGCAGGACCACACTCCCTCTGATGGCCAAGTAGGTCATGCTCTTGCCATCAAATGTCTAAAGTCACTGCCAAAGCCAAAGGTCATGCAGCTTTTCTCCTATGTCCTTCTTTTGTGCGCTAATATGCTTAGCATAGATTTTGAAAGTTGACTCGGCCTAAATTCCTGGGATGAATCCCACTCGATTGTGATGTATTATGATTTTATATACTGCTGGATTCAATATGTCCCTATTTTGTTGAGAATTTTTACTTCCATGTTCATGAGAGATATTGGTCATTGGTTTTCTTTTATTGGAATGTCTCTAGTTTGGAATCAGGGTGCTGCTGGCCTCATAAAATGAATTTGGAAGGATTCCCTCCTTTTCTCTTTTCTGGAAGACATTGTGTAGAATTGGTAGTATTTCTTACTCAATGTTTGGTGAGATTCACCAGTGAAACCATCTGGGCCTGAAGTTTTTTCTGAAAAGTTTTCAACTAAAAATGTAATTTCTCTAATAGGTATAGCACAATTCACATTATTCTTGAGTAAGTTTTGGTACGTTGTGTCTTCTAAGGATTTATTCTATTCTATTTCATCTCGGTTTTTGAATTCACGGGCATGGAGTTATTTGCAATACTCTGTTGATACCTTTTAATGTCTTTGTTGTCAGAAGTGATGACCCTTCTTTCATTCCCGATATGGGTTAACTTTGTATCTTTGTATCTTTTTATCTTGGTCAGCATGACTAGAAGTTTGTCAGTTTTTTGTTTTTTGTTTTTAGCATACTGACACACATTACATTAGTTTCAGGTGTACAATGTAAGTAATTCAACTCTCTATACATTGTTACACTCACAAATGTAGCTACATTCTATCACTCTGTAATACTGTTACATTATTGATTATATTCCCTGTGCGGTGCCTCTTATTCTCATGACTTATTCATTCCATTACTGGAAGCCAGTACCTCCCACTCCCCTTCACCTATTTGGCCCATCCCCTCCCCACCCCTGGCAAATATCAGTTTGTTCTCTGTATTTCTAGGTCTGATTCTGCTTTTTGTTTATTCATTCGTTTTGTTTCTTAGCTTCCACATATGAGTGAAATCAAATGGTATTTGTCTTTCTCTGACTTACTTCACTTAGCATAATGCTCTAGGTCCATTCAATATCACAAATGCCAGACCTCATCCTTTTTTATGGCTGCATAATTCCATGTCCAATGTTATTAATGAAAGTCCTTCAGCAGGTTAGTCAGTATTTGATTCCTACCTATTTTAAAGATTATTTTTAATGTAATCTGGATCATATCCCTCTACGGCTCAAATCCTTCCCTGTATGCCATAGCATTTTCACCCCTACACAGTGTCTTCTCAAGCATTCTGATTGTTTTTGGTATTTCAGGCACATTGGCTTTCTCGTAGGCTTTTAAAGGACTTTAGATCCTTCCTACCTCAGGACCTTTGCACATGATATTTTTGCTGCCCGAAATGCTCCTCCCTTTGATCTTCAAATGGCTGGTTCCTTCTCCTGTTTTAGGTCTTTAAATGATAACTCCCCAGAAAGGGCTTTTCTGACACTATGCATCCCCTCCTCTATGAATCTCTGTCATAGTACTAACACAATTTACTAGTACTTGCCATATGATTTTTTTAACTTCTTTATAAAATGTCTCTAACACTAGGCTGTAAGCTCCTAAAGGCAGAAATCATGTCTGTATTGTTCATCCCGTACACTCAATGAGCCGGGAAATACAGAAGCTCATGAAATATGCATTGGAGTGGGAGAAGGGAGACAGAGAAAGGGGGGGAGGGAAGGTGAGAGGGAATTACTTGGGTATCTCTGGATCTTTTGCTATGCTGAACATAAAAAGGTACACAGAATAATATAACAAATATGTATGTGTATTTGGCAAATATAGTTGAAGTCCCGTGTATGTCCCTACCCTGTCCCATATCCCTCCCTCCCCACTCCCCAGGGGTAATCATTCTCTTAAATTTAGTACTTTTCATCACCATGTATGTCTTTATATTTTAACCACACTTAAGTGAATTACTAAAAAATATATACAATTTTTATTATCTTAACTCTACTTAAACAGTATCATCCTGTGTATCGCTATTTGTAACTTGCTTTCTTCACTGAATTTTATGTTTGGAAAATTCATCTAACTGAATTCATGTTGTTCCAGCTTACTCTTTCCATTGGTTAATGGTATCCCATTCATTATATTACACATTTAGCCATTCTCCTACTGAAATATACTTCATCTCATATTTTCACCTTTTTGCTATTACAAACAATGCTGCTATGAACATTCTTCATGTCCCCTCATGCACATGTTTGAGACTTTCTATAGGGACGTACCTAAAAGTGAAAACTGGAGATCATAGGGTAGATTTGTGTACAATCTCAAAACAGCTTGCCAAATTACTCCCAACATGGATATCATTTTCCAACACGGGTATCTGTCCTCCAGCAATGTTCACAGATTCCTTTGTCTGGTAGAGTCAGGTTTTTAAATGTCTGTCAATCTCTTAGGTGTGAAGTGGAATACTATTCTTGTTTTAATTTGCATTTTTCTTTTTTTATTTAAATTTTAGTTAGTTAACATACAGTGTAATTTGCATTTTTCTAAAAACTACTGAGCCTGAGTAACTTTCTACGGCCATTCAGGTTTCCTTTTCTGGAGCTCAGCCCATTTGTCTGTTGAACTGTTTCTCTTTTCTTCTATTGGGTTTAAAGAAAATTTTTAAGATATTCTGGTTATTAATCCTTTGTCAGTTATCTTCCAGGGATCTGTGACTCATCTGCTTGCTTTTTTATAGTGGCTTTTGAGGCACAGAAGTTTTTCATTTTATTTTATTTTTTTTTTAAGATTTTATTTATTTATTTGACAGAGAGAGATCACAAGTAGACAGAGAGGCAAGCAGAGAGAGGGAGGGAAGCAGGCTCCCTGCCGAGCAGAGATGCGGGACTCGATCCCAGGACCCTGAGATCATGACCTGAGCCGAAGGCAGCGGCTTAACCCACTGAGCCACCCAGGCGCCCCAGTTTTTCATTTTAATAAGTAGTCAAGTTTATCAGTCTCTTCCTTTGTAGTTCATACTTTTCGTATGTTGTCTACAAAATTCTTCCCTGCCCTAAGGTCATAAAGACATTGTCCTATATTGTTTTCTAAAAGTTTTAAAGTTTTACTTTTTATATTTAGGGTATAAATCAACATTATGTTACTATATAGAATAAACTCAAGATCAAGTTTATCTTTTCCCGTAAGGATAACCAATGTTCTACCATCAATTATTGCATATTCTACCCTTTAATGATCTGGAGTATAAGCCCTTAAAAAAACATGTTTCCATATATATGCCAGCATGTTTCTGAGCTCTCTATTCTGTTCCATCGATGTATTTCTTATCCTCATACTAATACCACACTATATTATTACTCCAAGTTGTATCAGTCTTTTTATCTAACAAGGCAAATCTGCCCACCAGGTTCTTTCTTAAAACTGTCTTAGCTATTCTTAGCTCATAAGTAGAGCTCTCAGATTTTTTTCTACTTAAAACTAAAGCTCTTAAAATATTCTCTCTGATAATGAGTTCTGATGTCCCTCTTGAGGACCTATCCTCAAGCAGAATCCTGTAATCTGTCCATACAAGGACAGAGATTAAGAAAATGCCATTGGGGAATTCACAAAAATCAAAAAGGTACTTGGCAAAGCCCTTTCCCAATCCCCCAAAAAATTATTAAAGGGCATACACAATGTTCCTACCACAAAATTAGTCTGGTCAATAATATAATGCAATGTTTATCCTTCTAGGAAAAAAGAGCAATGAAGTTAATAAGAAGAAAAAAAGTAAATATTTTTAAATGTGGTAGAGAGGATTTTTACTGGTAACTTTTTATAATTAATAACATGCTCAGAAGAAACAAAGGAAAGAGGGTACAACTTAAAATTAAAGTGCCATGGAGAATATCATTATACTAAAAGTATAAAGAGGTAGAGAATGGTCAGTTTAAAAAACAAAACTTCTTTAAGAATATAAATATGCCCTTTCAGAGATTTTCTTTATCCACTGGTACAGAGGACACATGAGTTTTCTCAAAAAGTAATTCCTAGTGAATGATAGCTTTTTAAACATTGCCCCCTAATGTTCATACTCCGAAATGGTAAGAGGACCTTGCTAACAAAAATAATCTGGTTCTTCCTCCCTTGTGATCAGTCGAGCATTTTTGTCCTGCAGACCAGATTTCACAGACTGAGGCAATCTCAACCACACAACTGTCAGAGTGCATTAAAATAAATCTCCCAACCATTCTAAGATTACTCTCATCAGCAGTAAGGCCAACATGTGAGTGAGAACAGACTATTTGGGCTTGGACAGCACTGACAGAATACCAATGCCACTGGGAAACATCAGGGAAGTCTAGGATCCCAATCATAACATGTGCAACTTTAGACTGATCTAATCAGTCTTATTTAAAAAAAAATCAAAAAACAAACACTGATTACCAAGAATATCAAACTTTTACAAAAGAGATGGCCTTTACTTTATATACACACAGATTCATGACTCATAAACGACCTCCGCTTCCAAAGACTCCGTTGACATTTAGACTCCCTGACGAGTAAATATGATTAGCAACAAATGAAAGAGAAGACCAAGACTATATTCTTCTCAAGTCAAGCTGTTCAGTGCCTTGTCATCACTTGACAATGTAAGTTATAACAATGTAACATACAACAATGATAGACATCTAAATATGGAAAGCACAGAGGCACTTAATATTTAGTCAAGAGGCCTGAACAGTAAAACCATCTGCCATGAAATAGCCGTGTGACCAGAGGTCTCATGGACATTCCGGACCTCTTTCCTTATCAGGAAATAAAGGAGAATGAATTGTATGGGTGTTTTTCTCATGATTGTCAGGAGATGGGGATGTAAAGGATTACAGAATTATGGAAGGTGCTTGTTCAGACTGTAAGTGCCTCTCCCCATCACCCCCTTATTCCCCCATCCCTATCACCGAAAAGCATATCAAATCTGCACTCTCCCCATAGCTGAGAATCTCCACATTATACAATCTATCTCCAGGGCCCTTCGACACACTAAAATGTGAACACGGGATCTGAGAGCTGGAAGAAAATGCAGAGATCCTCTAACCACAAGCCAAGACCCAGAAGAACTGCTGGCTTTAACTGTAGTTAGTTATAGATGTGAAACTTTGGGAACTGTGAGGCTTCCCAAGTGGAGTAGCTTTTCTTTTTTTTAGATGTTATGTATTTATTTGAGGGACAGTGAAGGAGCAGGGGAAGGGGCAGAGGGAGAGAAGAAGCAGACTCCCTGCCGAGTGGGAAGCCGGCAGTCCAACCTGGGGCTCCATCCAAGGACCCTGATATCATTACCTGAGATAAGTTAGATGCTTAACTGACTGAGCCACCCAGGTGCCCCCCAAGTGGATTAGCACTTTTGTTTGGCTCGGGGATGTGATAAAATACATTATTATTCCTATCTTTACCCCTCTTGGAATCCATGCCTTGCCATATGACTCTGTAGATCCTGCCACAAGAGTAGAACATATTTCACCATGCAGTGGTATTGGGCTTAGTCGAGTGACTTGCCTTGACCAAAGGAATGCAAGCCAATGGGATGTAGCTAATGTTTTAAATGTGCTTGTGAGGTAAGGCTCATTCTCTTGTACTCTTACCTTTCATTATGAGGAAAACACGCCTTTGGTGGCCACTGGTCCAAGGAGTGTGAAAGACAGGTACAGCACAGCAGGCCCCCCACCCCTGAAACTTGGAGCCAAATCTAACCAGTCTGGATCAGCTGAACCTCAGCCAATGCAAATTCATGGGAATGAGAAATAAATATTCACTGTCATTGAAGATAGTGCATTTGCAAGTTATGTAGCATTTTATGATAACAAGGTAATGTGAAGATAATATTTTACCCATTTTAGTAATTTAGACCTCCACATTTCCAATAGACTGTGAAATTTTAAGGAAAAACCTTTCCCTCTTTCTGACACATATAAATATTGATATTCAGACACAAAGACTGAAGTATGATTACATATCTATAAAATAGTACATTTAAGAAAGAGTCAGATTTAGTGGCAAAGAGTCATCTACTATTTACAGACACTGGCTCTCCTGCTGATTCGGTAGGGAAGTTAACAATCATCCCCTCTAAAATAGTATCGACCAAACATTGCAGTTATAGCTTAATCTACATTAAAAAAGCACCACATAATTATACTGTGAAAAGCATCATTTATACTAAAGTAATATGTCATAGTCAAAGCATTATTATATCTCAATTAACCTGAATGCATAGAAATGGGGGTATTTTGGTTATTATTACTTTATGACTAATAAAGAAACATTTTTAATCCTATCACTCCTCAACTACCCCCACCACTCCTACCCTAATTCAAGCTGCCTGTATCTCTAACCTGGAGTAGTTTAACAGCTTCACAATTGTTCTTCCACTTGTAACATTGTCCTCTACTGTCTGTTGTCAACACAGTAGCTAAAGTGGTCCTTTTATGGGGGGGGGTGCTTTTTTTCCCAGTGTTCCAAGATTCATTGTTTATGTACCACACCCAATGCTCCATGCAATACGTCCCCTCCTTAATACCCACCACCAGGCTCACCCAAGCCCCTACCCCTCTCCCCTCCCAAACCCTCAGTTTTTGTTTCTCAGGACATTAGGAGAAGGAAAGGAAAAGAAAAGTGATACTTTTAAAAATACATCAGATCACGTGGATGGAACTAGAGGGTATTATGCTAAGCAAAATAAGTCAATCAGAGAAAAACAAGTATCATATGATCTCACTGATACATGGAATTTGAGAAAAAAGGCAGAGGATCATGGGGGAAGAGAGGAAAAAATGAAATGAGACAAAACCAGAGAGGAAGATAAACCATAATAGACTTAATCTCAGGAAACAAACTAAGGGTTGCTGGAGTGGAGGGCGGTGGGAGGGATGGGGTGGCTGGGTAATGGACATTAGGGAGGGTATGTGCCATGGTGAGTGCTGTGAATTGTGTAAGACTGATGATTCACAGACCTGTACCCCTGAAACAAATAATACATTATATGTTAATAAATAAATAAATAAACAGGTGAAATTTTTAAAAAATAAAAAAATAAAAATACGTCAGATCATTATCATTCTTCTGTTCAAAATACTCCATTAACTTACAAACTTATTCAAAGTAAAAGTCAAATTCCTTAAGAGTTGCCAACAAGCTCTTCGTGATCTTGCTAACCAATACCTTCCTGTTTTTCTTACTGTTACATTCCCCTTGTTCCCTGCTTCAGCCATCCTCGATGGTCCTCAAACATGCCCCCCACATTCCTGCCTTAGGTCCTTTGCACCTGCTGTTTCCCCTTCCTGAAGCCATCATTGCCAATATCTGTATGATTCACTCCTTTACTTCAGGTCTCTGCTCAAATGTCAATTTATCGAGGGAGACTTCTCTCTTTTTTGTTTTTTTTTTAGCATTTTATTTACTCATTTGAGAGAGAGAGAGAGTGAAAGCATGAGTGGGTGTGGGGGGATGGGCAGGAGAGGCAGAGGGAGAGAGAAAAGCAGGCTCCCTGCTGAGCATGGAGCTCACTGTGGGGCTCAACCCTAGGACCCCAGGATCATGACCTGAGCGAAATGCAGACTCTTCACCAACTGAACCACCCGGGCACCCCCAAGGGAGCTTTCACTTATCTCCAAGTATAAAATAGCTCCTCCTCACCCCATCCCTCTTGCCCTACTTTATTTCTCTTTAGCCCTTATCATTAATGGGCTCAATTACAAAAAAATAAAAAACTTAAAGAATACATTTATTTATTTACTATCTATCTCCTTAACCTATAACATAAGGCAAACCTCCATGTATTATCCACTGCCACATCCCAGAACCTTAGAATACTGCCCTGCAAATCACACGCCTGCAGTAAATATTCGGTAGATGAATGAAGAGTGAAAATTCTATAATTTTTTCTGATAAAAACTATTAATGTAACTAAGAATTTTCACAGCCACTTTTCTATATTACCTCCCTAATTAATAGATAAGTGCTTTAAAATAGATTAAATTAACTCAAATAATAACCTTTTTTCCTTGGACCTAATATATACACACACACAAACACCCACAACATTCCCCAGCTAAACAATCTGGAAGACTTTACTGAACTCTTTTCCTTCACCCGGCTTAACACCTTTGAATAAATTAAGGGGATATGTTGATTTCCTGCGCTACCCTAAAGCCAATTAATATTTCACCTACAATTCTATGTATGAATTAATAACAGTATTTTGTAAATGTCTGTAAAATATCAATAGAAAAATTTGCAAAAACAAACAAAACTACAGGCGTACAATTCAAGAATACAAACAGCCAATAAATACATGAAAAATCTTCATTTCGGTTACCTCTCATGATTAATTAGAGAGCGAGGGCTAGGGAGAACAGAATCACTTCAAGAAAACCAATACAAGCAAGAGGTTTCTTACAGGAACAAGGAAAGCCAACTAACTAGAAAATCTATTCACTGACAAGAGTGTGGGATCAAAATACCTGTGATGGAACAGTAGATGATGTGAGGGGCAATCTTGTCTATATCTTCATATCCAAGGCCCATAGCAGACAGCCTGCCAGGGACGTAGTTTTCCACAAATACATCACAAACAGCTGCAAGCTGAGGAAGGAGGGGAAGATGAGTCAGACTTCTTAAGGGACTTCCAACCTTTGAACAAACCCCCACATGACACAATTTGGATTTTAGTAAACACAGTTGATCCTCACATTGTAATAGTCCAGAAAAATGACAGGAAAAGTAGAATTACAAAGTAGAATTAAATGAATATAAAGGCACCAGTGGGTCAACTACTATGAGATATTATGGACAATAAGACAATGGCCACTAAAATATTCAGCAAATAGCATGGTGTTAAGGGGATATGCTTACATTAAATGTAAGAAATATCTAGGTTACATGGTCCTAATATAGTCTCAAGTAGCTTAGATAGAAAAGTTAAAATAGGGGCGCCTGTGGCTCAGTGGGTTAAGCCTCTGCCTTCAGCTCAGGTCATGATCTCAGGGTCCTGGGATTGAGCCCCACATCGGACTCTCTGCTCTGCAAGGAGCCTGCTTCCTCCTCTCTCTCTGCTTGCCTCTCTGCCTACTTGTGATTTCTCTCTGTCAAAAAAATAAATAAAATCTTTAAAAAAAAAAAAAAGTTAAAATACATGTACAAAAATATATGAAAAACAGGGCCGCCTGGTCATTAAGTCATTAAGCGGCTTCCTTTGGCTCAGGTCAGGATCCCAGGGTCCTGGGGTCGAGTCCCGCATCGGTCTCCCTGATTGGAGAGAAGCCTGATTCTCCCTCTCCTACTACCCCTGCTTGTGTTCCCTCTCCCGCTGTCTCTCTCTGTCTCTAATAAGTAAATAGAAAAACCTTTAAATAAATAAATATATATTTATTTTATTATATATTATTTTATTTTATTATATATTTTATATTATTAATATATTATATTATATTTATTTATTTATTATATATTTACATAATACATATAAATAAATATGTAAATAAATTAAAATATATGAAAAACATCTTAAATCCTGTAGAAGAAACTAGATACAATGTCTTTGCTATTCTCCATCCTTACTATGTAATATTCCTCATTACAACCTGCACATATGGGCACTTAATACATATAAATGTGATTCAGAAATCCTTTTATACTTTTCAGATGCTTCCTTTCCAAAAAGTTCTAAATGTATTTAATTAACCATAAAAAAAAACTATTAAACGGTAACCCCGTGTAGGCACTCCTGCCGGCAGAAAAGGACACAAACTACATCAAACACATATAAGTTTCTACATGGATCAGCTCTCGTTGCATACATTCTGCACAGTGCGTTATGTCGTACCTTACGCAAAGGGCATTTAATGAATTATTTTTAATTTTAAAAAACCCTGTGTGGGTATTTCAAGAAGTTAAACATAGAATTACCCTATGACCCAGCAATACCACTCCTAGGTATATACTCAAAAGAACCAAAAACAGAGACTCGAACAGGTACTTGTATGCAAATGTTCATAGCACCATAACTCACAATAGCCAAAAGGTGGAAATAATCCAAGTGCCCATCAATGGACAAATGTACCCATAAAGCAGAATATTATTCAGCCATTAAATAAAGAACGAAGTTCTGATACATGGTACAACATGGACAAACCTTGAAAACATTATGCTCAGTGAAATTAACCAGACACAAAAGTATAAAACTTGTATGATTTCACTTATATAAAATATTCAGAATAGGCAAATCCATAGAGACACAAAGTAGATGAGAGTTTATCAGGGGCTGGAGGGAGAGGGAAGTGGAGAGCTATTGCTTAATAGGTACAGTTTCTGTCTGGGGTGATGAAATATTTTAGAAACAGATAGCAGTAGTGATTCACATGAATGTAACTAATGCCACTGAATTGTACACTTAAAAATGGTTAAAACGGAAATTTTTATGTTCTATATATTCTACCACAACAAAAAACATTTTAACTGTGTAGACTATTTGTATTTTCAGACTTTGTGGAACTCTAAATCACATCTCAATCTACATTAAGTATCCAGATGGACCACAAATAAATTCACTGTTTGGGTAAGACAAAAAAATAAATAAAACAAATAAGTTATGCTAATAAAAAAGTATTAAAAATATTATAAAGAACTCAAAATAAGCAGATTAAAAAACAACATACATTACATTATCTCGTGTTTTCGGGCAAAATGAGTATACAAGGGTATAAAGAGATTTGACATGATATAGTAAAATATTAATTTTTTTCCATGAACATGTATTAGTATTTGTATAACATGACAAAGATTCTTTTAACTAACAAGAGCTGTGCTCAGAGCACCAGGCAGTCTGGCTCTATCACATTATTAAAAAAATATGGAACAGGTGAGTTTAAGAGCTACACATTTCTTTTTTTTTTATTTAAGATTTTATTTATTTATTTGACAGAGAGGAAAAGAGCAGGCAGAGAGGCAGGCAGAAAGAGAGGGGGAAGCAGGCTCCCCGCCAGAGCAGAGATCTTTTTTTTTTTTTAAGATTTTATTTATTTATTTGTCAAAGAGAGAGAGAGAGCAAGCACAGGCAGACAGAGGGGCAGGCAGAGGCAGAGGTAGAAGCAGGCTCCCTGCCGAGCAAGGAGCCTGACGTGGGACTCGATCCTAGGACGCTGGGATCATGACCTGAGCCGAAGGCAGCTGCTTAACCAACTGAGCCACCCAGGTGTCCCCAGAGCAGAGATCTTGACACGGGGCTCAACCCCAAGACCCAGAGATCATGATCCGAGCCGAAGGCAGAAGCTAAACCCACTGAGCTACCCAGGTGCCCCGAGCTACACATTTCTACTCATAAAGATGCACAATAGTTTTTAAGCTTACCCAAGAACTGAGTATGTGTGCATTCTAATATTTATAAAGAACTATCCCAAAAAAGTATATAGTGCAGAAATTTTTCTTTTCTCCATTTTATAAATATTTATTTTAAAGATGTCTTAGCCACTTGCTAGATATTGATTCTTAGTTGCCCTGTCATTCAACTTATTCTCTCCTTCTCTGTTTCAGGATATTCAGCCATTTCAAGATCATGTATGTTTCCTAAAGCTTCAGCTAATCATTCATAAAAATTCTAACACAAGAATGTTAAAATCTGGGGTGCCTGGGTGGCTCAGGCAGTTAAGCATCTAACTTCGGCTCAGGTCACAGCCTCCGGGTCCTGGAATGGAGCCTGCATTGGGCTTCCTGCTTCGCAAGGAGTCTGCTTCTCTTTCTCTCTCTCTCTCTCCCTCTGCTCCTCCCCACTGCTCACTCTCTCTCACTCTCTCTCTCTCAATTAAATAAATAAAATCTTTTAAAAAAAAAAAAGGGTGCTAAAATCATAACATCAGAAAACTCCCTCTGAGTTACACTGCTCCCCACTCTAACTACAAGTGTTATGTATGACAATTGCTTCAAAGGAGCCCAGCTATTTACTGGCATTTCCCAAATACAATAATCTACTAAGAAATAAAGTGAGAGGACTGGTTTCCAGTTTTACTGCTGATCACCTCTTCCTCATCTAAGCACTCACAAATCACCTAAAAAACTATCCTAGAATCTGGCCCAGAATAAAAAGCAAGCACAATTTTGTATGAGTTAGAGAAGCTACTATCTTTTTCTTTCTAAAACAGAAGAAAGAAAATCCTCCATCTAGCCAAAGAGTAAATAAGAACTAAAATTAAGTTGAAATACAGAGTATCTAATTCTGACTCTTTGTTACACGTCATTTAAGAACACAGTGGAGATCAGAAATAGAAAGGAAAGTGATGATAATAATTTAACCACATTGCTAAAGAAATCACAAAATAATTTTTAAATGTTATATCAAAGAATGCTTATTGGCAGGAAAAGTATTCTGAAAGATTTCAGCACAAAGTTTCCTATCTTCCACTTTAAGATAGTTCACGAGGCGTCTGGGTGGCTCAGTTAGTTCAGCATCAGACTCTTCATTATGGCTCAGGTCATGATCTCAGAGTCATGATCAAGCCCCACACTGGGCTCCGTGCTCAGTGCAGAGTCTGCTTGAGATTCTTTCTCCCTCTTCCCCTGCCCCTCTCCCTGCTCACACTCTTTAAATAAATAAATAAATAAATCTTAGAAAAATAAAATAGTTTAAAAATACACACACAAACACACACATAGGCATACATATGTAAATAAGCAAATACAGCAATATATTAACATTATTACATCTAGGCATAGGGTTGAAGAAAGTTCATTATACTCTTCTTTCAGCTATTTTGTACATCTGAATTTCTCATAAGAAAATAAAATCCAGGGGCGCCTGGGTGGCTCAGAGGATTAAGCCTCTGCCTTCAGCTCAGGTCATGGTCCCAAGGACCCTGGGTTCAAGCCCCGCATCGGGCTCTCTGCTCAGCGGGGAGCCTGATTCTCCCTCTCTCTGCCTGCTGCTCTGCCTACTTGTGATCTCTCTCTCTCTGTCAAATAAATAAATAAAATCTTAAAAAAAAAAAAAAAAAGGAAAGAAAGAAAGAAAATAAAATCCATGACATTGCTCTTTGGAACATCTCATGTGCACACAATATGGATATTGTGACTGTCAACTAGTTAACATAGAGAATTATTTGAAATATAAATGATATGTCAGAAAGTTAATAAATCATATTGTTATGAAAATACTGGGCTCTACATAGATTTTCTAAGCAGAGTTTTGTTTTTTGCTCAAGCTGTTTCTAGTTAGCCTAGTAGACAAAAGGAGTCATATTTTTTGAAGCTCTCATGTATCCAGCTGATTGCTTTGTATGCTACTTTGGAACTGTTTCCATAAACTAAACTCAGTATATTAGCAATCATAGCCATCATGGTCTGAATAAAGAGGTTGTTTTGCTACTCTTAAGCTGAAAGAGGAATCGATGCCAGAAAGCTTAAAAAGATTAGGCAAAAAATAATTTTTTCCCTAGGCAATAAGATATATAACATGCTAAAAGCTAAAAACATGGAACTAGCTAAAAGCAATAGACATCAATAATGTCCCCATACAATTTATTTAAGTTTAATATGACTTGAAATGTACTTTACTATTATCAATCAGACATGAAGAGAAATCAAGCTCATAATGAAAGTTAATTCAGGGGCGCCTGGGCATCTGCCTTCAGCTCAGGTCATGATCCCATAGTCCTGGGATCAAGCCCCGCATCAGGCTCCCTTCTTAGCGGGAAGCCTCCTTCTCCTTCTCCCACCCCCCTTGCCTGTGTTCCCTCTCTCGCTGTCTCTATCTCTGTCAAATAAATTTAAAAATTTTTTTAAAGATTTTATTTATTTATTTGACAGAGAGAGATCACAAGTAGACAGAGAGGCAGGCAGAGAGAGAGAGAGAGAGAGAGAAAGAGGGAAGCAGGCTCCCTGCTGAGCAGAGAGCCCGATGCGGGACTCGATCCCAGGACCCTGAGATCATGACCTGAGCCGAAGGCAGCGGCTTAACTCACTGAGCCACCCAGGAGCCCCTAAAAATTTTTTAATTATAGGGGCGCCTCGGTGGCTCAGTCATTAGGCATCTGCCTTTGGCTCAGGCCATGATCCCAGGGTCCTGGGATCAAGCCCCGCATCAGGTTCCCTGCTTGGTGGGAGGCCTGCTGCTCCCTCTCCCACTTCCCCTGCTTCTGTTCCCAATCTGTCAAATAAATAAATAAAATCCTTAAAAACAATTTTTTTAATTATTAAAAAAAAAGAAAAAGAAAGTTAATTCAAGGTAGAATGTAAATGTAATTGAAAGTAGAATAGTAAAAGACTGGCAAGATCCAAGGACAGCAAGAAGGAAGTCCTGGAGATTTGTTTACTTTGGTCAGAATCATACATGCAGTCCTAAAATACTCAAAAGCACACTTACGCATTAGTAGCAAGAGTTATGAATTCCACCTATTGAGAAGTTCTAATGAAACCGCAAAGTATTTGCTCAATCAAATCTGAAACCTTGACTACTTAGGATAAAATATCAGAATGCTCTGAAATAGAAGCAAAGAGGCAGGAACTGCGACCACTGAAGATGATACTGAGAGACAGAACAGAAAGAGGAGACTTAAGGCAAGAACAATCTTTAAGGCAAGAAAATCTTAAAAAAAAAAAAAAAAAAAGCTGACATCACCTACCTGAAGTCACATAAGCTAGTAAGTAAAGAAAAAAGGATTAGAACCTCCGCAGTGGAGAACGAGGGTGCACCAAACCAGTACCCAATCTTGCCCCTCAAGCAAAGATGCTGAAATCAGCTCTGGACATATTAGCCATCTGAATAAAGGTTAGAAAAGCTTGGGCTCTCCAGTGATGGGACCCCCATCACCGGGTTCAAACCTCAGCTCTTCCCTTTACAAGCTATGTCCTCTTCGGAGCATCCCCTGAGCCCATGAGACTTACTGCCCTCCCATGAAAATGAGGATTCTAATACCCATTTACAAGTCAAATCCTGAGGATCTGAGGGGATAATATATGGAAAGTGTCTAAGCCTAAGAGTGATGCAGAGTAGGCATTCAGTCAACAGTAGATAGTATTATGACTGAAAACTTTCACAGGGTAGAGAAATATTATACAAAACATATAAGAAATTAGAAAGCAAATTTCACTTACAATAAATGTAAAGTTAAATTCTTAAATGGCGTTTACAGGAAAATTAGCGATTGCCAATGAAATAAAGTTTTAAAACACTTTAACTCGGGGCGCCTGGGTGGCTCAGTGGGTTAAGCCGCTGCCTTCAGCTCAGGTCATGATCCCAGGTCCTGGGTTCGAGCCCCACATCGGGCTTTCTGCTCAGCAGGGAGCCTGCTTCCTCCTCTCTCTCTGCCTGCCTCTCTGCCTACTTGTGATTTCTCTCTGTCAAATAAATAAATAAAATCTTTAAAAAAAAAAAATAAATAAAAAAAAAATAAAACACTTTAACTCATGTTCAAATCCCCAGTTACAACCCAGGAGGTAAGATATCTTCCATAGAGCATACTGTACCTCTTTGATGATTTTCACCCCTTTGGGATCCTTGATATTAACAGCTATACTCTAAAAATTAAAATATATATATTAAAATAATAAAAAGGTTTTCATATTACTGACAGTTCAATAAGGAAGCCATTCATATATGTTCTCCTCTGAAAGTGTATTTTCCTCATGAAGAAGCATTTGAATTATCGTTACTGATTTTTATCTGCAATGGAGATATATTAGGATGATAGCAAGGATTCTAGTAAAATTTTTTCAAATAATAATACCAAGTGTTAGGCAATTAGCAATCTCTGAAAGAATAAAATGTAAAGAATCAAATGATTTCTCTCTTTAATAAAATTATTCCATTATAAACCATCATAAATTCTCATGAAATAAGTTAGTAGAGAAGGAAAATTAGTAAAAAGCTCTCTTGTTTCTATTTTGTAACTAGTGAATGAATAAAATTTCACCTTCTTTTAAGTACTAATTATATATACAAGGAAAGGATAGAAATGAATGAGCCAAGGTAATATCAAAAGTTTTGTTATTACAAAAGAATTATATTAAAAAAAACAAAGAAAGAAATTATATTCTTACTTTTTTATTTCGATTAACACTGAGGAAATAAGTACTTTCTGTCCCCACAAAAGGTGGCCCCCAAGTTCGTGTATCATCACCAGCTCCTGAAAATAACAGTATGAGCTATTAATTTTTAACTCTTAAACATCATGAGACATCCAAACCAACATTCACCCATCATACACATTCACAGATGCCTACACAAAATCACCTCAATTCAGTGGAATTAAGCAATCTCCAGGGGCCTTAAGAACTTGTTGCAACTCTCCAAATTCCACCTTATTCACTAAGTCCTACCGTCTCATCTCTCACTGGAATCCATCCCTGAAAGTCAATATCCAGAAAGAAATATCCTTTTAGCAGTCTTCAGATTTAATAAATGGCAAATTTAAAAGAAAGAAACCTACTTTCAGTTTTTGGCAAGCAAAAAGTTAAAATCTTTGGCAGTTTAGGTCAAAAAGTAAAAAGCTTTGGTAGTTTAGTTCAGCTCTTTCTGTGTTTCTTGGCATTAAATGTGCAAAGAAATGCTGAGTCTGTGAAAGATTTTTGTTAAATAATTAAACCAGAATAATGGTAAGCGAGATTTTATAATAAAATGGCATCATAAATAAATAAATAAATCTTTAAGTTTCTGTGAAATCCCAGAAATAAACCCAAGCATACGTGGTCAGTTAATATATGACAAGGGAACCAAGAGCTCTCGATGAAGAAAAGACAGTCTTTTCAACAAATGGTTATAGGATAATTGGATACTCACATGTAAAAGAATGAAACTGAACCCGTAGCTTACACCTTTCATCACTCACAGAAATTAACTCAAAAAGGATTAAAGACTTAAACATAAGACCTAAAGCCATAAAACCCCTAGAAGAAAACATAGGAACAAAGTTCCTTGACATGGGTCTTGGTGATGATTCTTTCGGATTTGATACCAAAAGCACAAGCAATAAAATCAAAAATAAACAAGTGGAACTCCATCAAGCTAAAAAGCTTCTGCACAGCAAAGGAAACCATCAACAAAGTGAAAAGACAACCTATAGAATGGGAAAAAATATTTGCAAACCATATAGCTGATAACAGATTAATACCCAAAACATACAGAGAACTCACACGACTCAAATAAAAAAACAAATAACCCAATCAAAAAATGGGCAAAGGACCCAAAGAGATATTTCTCCAAAGAAGACAGACAAAAGGCCATCAGGTACAGAAAAAGAAGCTTGACATCACTAGTCATTAGAGAAATGCAAATTAAAACCACAGTGATATAATCATCTCACACCTGTTAGAATGGCCATCAACAAAAAGACAAGAGATAACAAATGCCGTTGAGGATATGGAGAAAGGGGACCCCTCCTGCACTGCTGGTAGGAATGTAAGTTGGTACAGCCACTGTGGAAAACAGTATGAAGGATCCTGAAAATTTTAAAAAGAGAACTACAATATGATCCAGCAATTCTTCTTCTAGGAATATAGCCAAAGGAAACAAAAACACTAACTCAGGGCACCTGGGTGGCTCAGTGGGTTAAGCCTCTGCTTTCAGCTCAGGTCATGATCTCAGGGTCCTGGGATCGAGTCCCACATCGGGCTCTCTGCTCCGCAGGGAGCCTGTTTCCTCCTTTCTCTCTCTCTCTGCTTGCCTCTCTGTCCACTTGTGATCTCTCTCTGTCAAATAAATAATAAAAATCTTAAAAAAAAAAAAAACCCACTAACTCAAAAAGATATGCAACCCTATGTTCATAGCAGCATTATTCACAATAGCCAAGTATGGAAATACCTGTGCCCATTGATGCATGCATCCATCAATAAAGTTGTAGTATATATACACAACAGAATACTATTAAGCCATAAAAAATAAGGAAATCCTACCATTTGTGACAACATGGATGGACTTTGAAAGCATTATGTTAAATGAGATAAGTCAGACAAAGACAAATATTGTACGATCTCACTTATATGTGGAATTTAAAAAAATAAAAAACAAATGAACTCACAGAATAAGAGATCAGACTTGTGGTTACCAGAGGTGGAGGGTGCAGGCGGAGGGAACTGGAGGAAGGTGGTCAAAAGGTGTAACATATAACACTGCTATATGTTATATAGAAAATTTTTTAAGAAAGCAAATACTAAAAGATCTCATCATAAGAAGAATTTTTTTTCCTTTTTTCTTTTCTTCTGTCTTTTCCTTTATCATATCTCCATGAGAGGACAGATGTTAGCTGAACCTACTGTGGTAATAATGTGGTAACGATGTACGTAAATCAAACCATCATGCCATGTGCCTCAAACTTATACAATGATGTATGTTGATTATTTCTCAATACAATTAGGAAAAAAATTTGTGTTATAGCAACAAATCATGAGAGGCAAAATAAGTTACTGAACAGCAGATTCATTTAATTTCCAATTGTATTCTAGAATAAAACTTTAGTCACCTAGGTCTTGCTTCAAAGGAGAAGTTTAAAATCATCAAAATATATGGTGTTTTTTTCTGGACATCTACTTCAAGTCATATGTTTGTGTTAGATTCTGTAACTATAGAGTTACAGAAAAATTTTCCTTAGCAAAAAAAGCAACTGACAATGTAGACAGAACTCAGAAAATCCATCAATGATTAAATGGCACAAAATAGTATCATTTAAAAATCTCATAATATAAGGCCTGATTAAATATTGGTATCAGAAACTAATCATTATGAGGTGCCTGGATGGCTCAATCGTTAAGTGTATGCCTTTCACTCGGGTCACGATCCCAGGGTCCTGGGATGGACCCCAGCTTCGGACTCCCTGCTTGGTGGGGAGCCTGCTTCTCCCTCTCCCAGCCCCCTGCTTGTGTTCCTCTCTCACTGTGTCTCTCTCTGTGTCAAATAAATAAATAAATAAAAATCTTTTTAAAAAAGAAACTAATCACTATATAAGTAATTACAATTAAAAACTGGCCCCCAAGAAGAGACTATTTGTGAATATGGGTTAGACTTAAAATTCTAATAATCTAAATAATATAATTAATCTAAATAATATAATTAACCTATTAGCCCATTAAACTTTACCACTAAAACTGATCAGGAAAAGCAGACATAACCTTTTGGAAAGCAAAACAGAGGCCAAAGAATAGACTCATTTATTAAAAAAATAAAAATAATAACAACAACTTCCCAAGAGAAAAAACAGAACACAGGCCAGAGGAGAAAAGAAGCATTAGTTCCAGGGGTACCTGGGTGGCTCAGTCCATTAAGCGTCTACCTTTGGCTCAGGTCATGATCCCAGGGTCCTGGGATTGAACCCCGTGTCCTGTCAGACTCCCTGCTCAGCTGAGAGTCTGCTTCTCCCTCTCCCTTCCTACCCTCCCCCACTCGTTCGCTCCCACTCTCTCTCTCAAATAAATAAATAAATAAATAAATAAAATCTGAACAAAAAAAGAAGACACATTATCTCTAACTGGAGATGAACCAATAACAAAACAAAGAAATCATGGTAAGCATCAAATGGAATAGCATGCTCAAAATAAAAGGGGAAAAAGTGAACTATACGATCCCAAAAAGGCACTCTTCCAGGAATAAACCAGTAAGAGGCTTCACGGCAGGTGTGAATCTGGATCTTCAGGATCAGACAGGACCTCTCGGAGTAAAGAGAAAGTCCAGCCACTTCTACTCTCCTGAAGCTTTCAATACACTAATTTTCTTAAAATAAAGCAACGTCAAGGTAGGGCTAAAATTAGGTAATTTTACGTGTTTACATTCATCTCTCAAAGTGGAAATAATGTCAGGAATCTTAATTGGAGGCCTATATGGTTTTCCTACCCAGGGCTTTAGAGAGGATCAGTGGTCCCTGAAAAGAATCAGCATGGACAAGAAATAAAGGCTAAAGGTCACCAACTGGGAAAACTGACAGTTGAAAGATGTTTTATTGGACGGACCCACACAAAATTTAAAGTTTTTAATTAGCTGCCATGATTTCAAAGTCTGGAGATCTCATATAAAATTTCAGACTGCTTTTCTTTTTTTTTTTTAATAGATTTTATTTATTTATTTGACAGACAGAGATCACAAGTAGGCAGAGAAGCAGGCAGAGAGAGAGGGGGAAGCAGGCTCCCTGCTGAGCAGAGAGCCCGATATGGGGCTTGATCCCAGGACCCTGGGATCACGACCCGAGCCAAAGGCAGAGGCTTTAGCCCACTGAGCCACCCAGGCGCCCCCAGACCGCTCTTCTTAAAAGATATTTTGACACATTCAATCCATTCAGCAAATATTTATTGAGCACCTACTACGTCACAGACAGTGCTCCAGGCAGAGTAGAAACAGCAGTGAACAAAGGACCGCACACACCTCTGCCCTCATATTCCTGCCTAAGGAATCATTTGCTGCCCTCCCTAGTCCACGTTGCCCAGCTAAGTAACTACAGAAAGAAGAGAAAGAAAATCTACGGGCTCTTTGATTACAAAAGTAAGAACAGTCTAAGTCCCAAATCAGAAAGCTATAACCTGGGTGGCTCAGTCGGTTAAGTGTCTGCTTCAGCTCAGGTCATGATCCCAGGGTCCCGGGATTGAGCTCTGCATCAGCTCCCTGCTCAGTGGGGACTCTGCTTCTCCCTCTCCCTCTGCCTCTCCCCCTGCTATGTTCGTTCGCTCTCAAATAAATAAAAAAATTTTTTTAAAAAGGAAGGAGGGAAGGAAAGAAGGTAGCAAGCAAGCAAGCGGGAAGGAAGGAGTAGAGGAGTGGCCTGAGAAAAGACTAATTCTCTCCTGAACTTTGAAAATCCTGCCAAATTACTCTTCCTCAGATCTGTGTTGACTAACTATCTCAAAACCCGAAACAGTTAAACACATAATAGGAACATTAAAATGTATCATGCGGGGCGCCTGGGTGGCTCAGTTGTTAAGCGGCTGCCTTCAGCTCAGGTCATGATCCTGGGGTCCTGGGATCCAGCCCTGCGTTGGGCTCTCTGCTCAGTGGGGAGCCTGCTTCTTCCTCTCCCACTCCCCCTGCTTGTGTTCTCTCTCTCTCTCTCTCTCTCTCTCACTCTCTCCTCTCTTACTCTGTGTCAAATAAATAAATAAAATCTTTAAAAATAAATTAATTAATTAAATAAAATGCATCACGCAGAAGGATTAAGGGAAAGAGACCAATCAGGAAAAAAACAATGAACAACGACCTACTAGGAACAAAGCTCAATCCCAAGTGTATGGCTATGGGATGTAAAGGCCTAGACAAAGGAAGGTACTCCCTACTGAAGAAAGGAAAACGTACAAAGGAGAAATAAGGCCTACATAAAGAGGGAATGATGATCTCTAAAATTAATATAAACATAAACATTGAGATTAGTGATCAACTGAAATAGCAAGAGAAAGTAGACCTGATGCTCTGTCTAGGACGGGAAGACCCAATGGCTGAAAGGAGAAAGTGCCGTGGTATTGAATTTGCATAATAACATGGAAATCAAAGTTTTATGAAACCTGGAAAAGACAAAAAGGGTATTCAACCAGAAAGCAAACATTATTCAGCACGCATCCCACAATAACCAAATGTGATGAACATCAGTGACCAGGTAAATGAAGCTTTCGTTACATCTGGAAAGCAGGGTTCACCAGACTCTTCCACCATCCGGAGCCTGATAAACACAGGGTCAAATAAATACGATATAATAATAACAGAGTATTCCCCATGCTGATCAGAGAATCTTCTGCTGATTGCTTTGGCCTCCTAAGAAATCTAATAAGCAGAAAGTTGAATCTTCTACACCATGTCTTCTACTTTATAGTGTTTAATCACTTCTGGGAAATTAATAAGGTGATGTAATTATAAACTAGTCTTTTATGAGTCTTGCAGATATACTCATACTATTAAGGCTAGGCCATTTTCACTAATTTGGTAATTCTGTTCCAATCCATAAGGATCCAACTTGAAGAATAAATAATAATGCTAAGTTTTGAAACCTTCCAAAACGAGCTCCTTATAGGATGATACGGAGGACATGAAGAAGATGGACTCTGCCCTTTAAGTGCTTATAGGAGAGAAAGAGCATACAATAATTTCTTTCAATAGTAAGTACTGAAATAACTTTCAATAATAGCATGAGCTAAACACCCAAATACTAAGAAGGCACCAAATAAAAGTGAGAATTGTATACACCGAATAGATTTATTTGGTGGACCAAGAGGAAAGGAAAAATGGGAAAGATGTGATGAAAAACAAACCCAAAGAACTGATCTCAGTTTCAGTGTTCCTCTCTCAAAATGCTTACAATTATAAAATGAGAAAATGTTTCTTTTATTAAAAACAGAAAAGAATGACTTATATTGGAGTATCTGGGTTCCTTTTGGAAGGACACAGATTCCTTTTCCTTCTCCTCTTCCTGTGTGTCCTGCTTCTTCCATTTTACCCTCCCCTCCTCCTGGCCTTCCCTCCATCCCCCAGCAAGGAAGGGTGGTCAAGCCAGCTCTAAAGTCAGTCTCAACGGTAGGCTTGTGGGGGGCTATGGAGGGCCGGACCAGGGTGAGTGCGTGGATATTCCTGATCAGCTGTGTGACTTTGGACAAACTGCTTTATGTCTCTGTTTCTCTGTATTTATAATCTTAGAATAATACAGGGTCAGCCCATAAGGTTGTAGCAGAGATTAAATAAATTAATACAGGCCTCGTGTTAAGACCTGTGCCTGTCACTGCAAGTCTAGCATCACTGTCGCTGCATGGTGCATCTCAGTCTCTACTGGAGGTTTTCAGGTATGTGTGAAGGGCCTGGCTAAAGCCTTAAAACCTGGCACTTATAAAAAGTAAGAGAAGGGGCACCTGGGTGGCTCAGTCGTGAAGCGTCTGCCTTCGGCTCAGGTCATGATCCCAGTATCCTGGGATCGAGCCCCGCATCGGGCTCCCCACTTGGTGGGAAGGCTGCTTCTCCCTCTCCCACTCCCCTCCCCCTGCATGTGTTCCCTCTCTTGCTGTGTCTCTCTGTTAAATAAATAAAATATTTTTTAAAAATGAGTAAGAAGAAATCACTAGTATGGGTTCAGAGGAAAGTAAGGAATGGAGAGGAAAAAAAATAATCATTTCATTTTAATTCTCCCGTCATCCCATATACAGACATACAGTTATTTTTTTAAAAAACAGCTAAAAACTGTAGTAGTTTGGGGAGCTTGGCTGGCTCTGTTGGAGGAGCATGTGACTTTTGATCTCAGGGTTATGAGTTCAAGCCCCACGTTGGGTGGAGATTACTTAAAAATAAAATCTTTAAAAAAGAAAAATTTGTATTAGTTTCTATGTTTTAAAGAGAGCAATAGCTTTACCTGGTCTTTCCACTTTTATAACTTCTGCTCCAAGATCTCCTAAATTCATAGTAGCAAAAGGTCCCGCCAGTACTCTACAATATTAACAATGATAAATAATTACCACCTTGCAGATTTTTATATTAATTCTTAATAGCTCACTAACATAGATAAACTCATATAATTATAGTAAGAATTAAAATTATTAAAACTGTTCAAAAATAGCAATTTGGCACTATGTATTCAGAGCTTTAAAATGTATATTCCCAGGGCACGTGGGAGCTCAGTTTTAAGCATGTGCCTTTGGCTCAGGTCGTGATCCCAGAGTCCTGAGATTGAGCCTCGCATTGGGCTCCCTGCTCGGTGGGAAGCCTGCTTCTCCCTCTCCCACTCTCCCTGCTTGTGTTCCTTCTCTCATTGTGTCTCTGTCAAATAAATAAATAAAAACTTTAAAAAGAAAAAAAAAGTATATTCCCGTGGGGTGCCTGGGTGACGCAGTTAAGCATCTGCCTTCAGCTCAGGTCATGATATTGGGGTCATGAGCTCAGGGTCCTGGAACCGAGCCCCTCAGCGGGAAGCCTGCTTTTCCTTCCGCCTCTCCTCCATCATGAGCACCCGTGCTATCTCTCAAATAAATAAATAAAATCTTTCAAAAAAAGTATATTCCCATTGATTCATGAAGTAATTCCACTTCCAGAATTCTATGCTAAGGAAGAAATTCTAAGATTTCCTGAGGCAAGGATTTATGAAAAAGGAAACTTAATTTGTAATTGTGAAATATTAGGGGAAGAGTAATTTTATGACAACTATATAATAAAGTATCATCTCACATTTTTCTGGAATTTTGAATGACACAGAAAAACACTCAAAATACAAGATTGTCTTTTAAATGTGGGCAAAACTGTAATTTCAATTTTTTTAAAGATTTTTTTTTTAAGATTTTATTTATTTATTTAAGAGAGAGACAGTGAGAGAGAGCATGAGCGAGGAGAAGGTCAGAGGGAGAAGCAGACTCCCCATGGAGCTGGGAGCCCGATGTGGGACTCGATCCCGGGACCCCGGGATCATGACCTGAGCCGAAGGCAGTCGTCCAACCAACTGAGCCACCCAGGCGTCCCTAAAGATTTTATTTTTTGAGAGAGCATGAGCAAGGGTAGGGGCAGAGGGAGAGGGAGAAGCAGCTGAGCAACTGAGCCAAAGGCAGATGCTCAACCGGCTGAGCCACCCAGATGCCCCCAAGACTATAATTTCAATATGGTTCCAATTTTTGTTTTTAAAAGTTATATATAAATATGCAGATTGGAAAAAATGCACAAATATACTTATTGCTCTTAGAATTATGAAATATAAAAAATTTTCTGTTTTCCTTTCTAAAACTTTGATAGTAAGCAATATAATTCAAAAAATAAATGTATTTTTTTTTTGAAAGAAGGGAAAACTTCAATCACCAAAACACAGAAAAACCAATACAAACCTTGTTAGATCCAGAATTTTTACACCCTCCAAGGGCTTCATATTGTCAGTATCTGGCAAAACACAGAAAATACTTTAAGAGTACTGATTACTAATTTTCAGGAGGAAGAATACAGAATTCTTCGTATTGTGTTTTAAGTAATCTGTATCACTACCAAAAACATATGTTTTCCTTCACAATATTTCTGCTTTCTATGTAACACAGAAACCTTGACCTGATTCAGTGAAGTCAACCTGTAAAAATTACAAGGGCTGATACACAGTTAATGAAGTCCACAGTTTGTCTAATGAAAAGTAATAATAATAATGAATAATTATTATAATAATGAAAAATAAAAATACTGGGGGAGGAACATCCGGCTGAACACAAAGGATTTTTAGGGCACTATGCTAATATGCTAATGAATTGTTGAGCACTACATCAAAAACTAATGACATGCTATATGTTGGCTAACTGAACATAATATATATATATTATATATAATATATATATATATATGATGTAACAAACTGAAACAAACATACCACTCTGGTGGGAGGATACTGATAAGGGGGGATGTGTGATCGCAAGGGACATATGGGAATTCTCTGTACCTTCCTCTCAATTCTGCTGTAAACCTGAAACTGCTGTAAAAAATAATAATAATAAAAAAGTCTTAAAAAATAAATAAATACTGAACTAAACAACAAAAAAGGAACAACAAAGACCTCCACATACCTGTTCCATATTAAGACAGGGAGACAATATGAATTTTTTAAAAGTTTATTAAACAATTTAATAAACAGAAGTTTATTAAACAATCAAATGTGTATGTCCTTTTTCTCTTCACCCACCAGCTATAAAAATAAGTAGATAGGTCAACAATTATATCACTAATTCACTAAAAACATTGAACATCAACATTAAATCACAACATTAAATTCTTGCCAAATGGTTTACAAAGTTTATATCATAATGAGTGATACCAAGCTGAATTATTGGGAGAAAATGATGAACTACTGGTTCAGTACATTTTTAAATCAGACTATTTTTTAGAGCAGTTTTAGATTTGGGCAGTACAACTGAGCAGAAAGTACCAAGAATTCCCACGTACCTCTTTTCCCACAAATGCACAACCTCCCCCACTTTGAACATCCCTCACCAGAGAGACACATTTGTTACAGCTGATGAAGATACACTGAAGGGTCCCTATCACTTAATTTACAGTTCACTCTTGGTCTTGTACATTTTATGGACTTAGATGAACACATAATGGAATGTACCAAACATTATTATATACAGAATCGTTTCACTGCCCTAAAAGTCCTCTGTGCTATGACTACTCATCCATTCCTCCCCTCAAAACTCCAGAACCCAATCTTTTTACTGTATCCACAATCTGCCTTTTCCAGAACATGATATAGTTGGAATCATATAGCATGTAGCCTTTTCAGATTGGCTTCTTCATGTGTTTAAGTTTCCTCTATGGCTCAACAGATCATTTCTTTTCAGTGCTGAATAATACTCCGTTACCTTGATACTACCAGTTTATTTATCCATCCACCTACTAAAGGACACCTTCATTGTTTTCAAGGTTTGACAGTTACGAAGTAAGCTGCTAAAATGTTGTATGCACATTTCTGTGTGGACTTAAGTGTTCTCTTTTTTTTTTTAATTTTTTATTTCTTTTCAGCGTAACAGTATTCATTGTTTTTGCACCACACCCAGTGCTCCATGCAATCCGTGCCCTCTCCAATACCCACCACCTGGTTCCCCCAACCTGCCACCCCCCGCCCCTTCAAAACCCTCAGATTGTTTTTCAGAGTCCATAGTCTCTCATGGTTCATCTCCCCTTCCAATTTCCCTCAACTCCCTTCTCCTCTCCATCTCCCCTTGTCCTCCATGCTATTTGTTATGCTCCACAAATAAGTGAGACCATATGATAATTGACTCTCTCTGCTTGACTTATTTCACTCAGCATAATCTCTTCTAGTCCCGTCCATGTTGCTTCTTAAGTTTTCAACTCATTTGGGTTAACTATCAAGGAGTACCAATTACTGAATAGTATGGTGAGAGTATGTTTAGTTTTCCACTCCATCTTCCAAAGGAGCTGTACCATGTTGCATTCCCACCAGCAATGAATGAGAATTCCTTAGTTCAACACAATTTTTAAAAAAATCTCAATGCAGCTCCGTCACCAGTGGAAGTTAGAGGAGTCACACATTTACACATACACCATTACAGTCTTGAGAATTATCACAGTGGCACAATCATTCTTAGCTAGGAGGGTCCCCAGGCCACACTGCTCTAGGAAGAAATAAGCAAAGGGCATTTTGTCCTTGAAACCAGCCAATGTATTCTTTTACAATAAAAAATTGCTATTGCAGCAGTAGGAAATATGTGAAGTCTATGTGACTGGTGCATTATTTTTTGGAAACACACGTATGTAGGAAACTAAATTATACGCAGAAGATAAACTGATGAGCAGAGGATCAGAAAAAGGGAAGTAACTACAACAATGTTCAATGTGGTAACTGTTACAGCAGTGGCCTCCATGAATCACATTTCCAGATATCCACACGCTTGTACATTCTCCTTCCATGCTGACTCTGGGCTTGGACAACTGCCTTGCTTTAAGCCAAGGGAACATTACACAGTAGGGCTTGACTTTTTGGAACACCTCCACCTTCAGATGAAAAAGCAGAGGACGAAAGAACAAATGGAGAGAGGCTTAGCCATCCCAGTCTGTAGCTGTCCCAGGTGAGGTCCAAACCTGTGGGTGAAGCCATCTTAAAACACTCAGATCCAGGGGGCGCCTTGGGTGGCTCAGTGGGTTAAAGCCTCTGCCTTCAGCTCAGGTCATGATCTCAGGGTCCTGGGATCGAGCCCCACATTGGGCTCTCTGCTCTTCGGGGAGCCTGCTTCCTCCTCTCTCTCTGCCTACCTCTTTGTCTGCCTGTGATCTCTATCTGTTAAATAAATAAATAAAGTCTTAAAAAAAAAAAAAAAAACCCACTCAGATCCAGCCAAGTGAGTGAGTTCAGGTGAGTCTAGCAGGACACTCACAGAACTCTGAGAAAAAATAAGCCACTGTTGTTCTAAGCCATTCAGTTTTGAAGTGGTCTGTTGTAGAGCAATAGATAAACAGATACAATGGCTATGGCTGAGCAGTCCTTTCAAAATGTAAAACATATGTCATGCCCCTGCTCGAAATCCTCTAATGGCTTTTTACCAAACTTAGAATGAAACCCAGCATCTTCCCAAAGCCGCGGATGCCGCTTGCTCTAGCCCTCTGCTACCTCTCCGGCCATGACCCCATCCCTCCTGCCCAGGCTTCCCCAGCTATATTAGCCTTCTTGCAGTTCCTTGAACAGACTGAGCATATTTCTGTTTTAGGGCCTATGGCAGAAACAGAGCTGGACCACCAAGATTCCCCTTCAAAGAAAGGAATTTCTGCCCAACCTACAAGAAGCATGGTCAACTTACAGCTCCAGCATTTGTTTCCTCAAGGTCCACCTTTCCTCACTCAGCTGAGAGCACCCTGTTCTCAGGACAGTCCCTGGTCAAATGACTGAGCAAAGGTGGGCAGAAAGGCCTGTTCGTTTCCTCCACCCACTGCAGCTCTCCTTGGTGTACTGAATTTGACAGGTGCGTGCAAGTCTGATGGCTCATCTGCCCAATCCTATTTCTTTCCTTTCCCTTTCACGGGTGTTACTCCCCAATAAATCCTTTGTCCTTCCAACTCTGTCTCAACATCTGCTTTCTGGAGAATCCGAGATGTGACAGGACCTTTGCACCTGCTATTCTCTGTCTTGGAACTTTTTTCCTCCACACATTTGCATGTTTTGCTTACTTGACTCAAATTTCTGCTCAAACACCGCACTCTCAGAGAAACCTTGCCTGATCATCCGATCTCAAACAGCACCCCTCTGGATCTCAGTACGCTTTAGTTTTCTTTATAACACCTACCATTACTTCACATTACCTGATGTGTTTATTTATTGTACTGTATTTTCCACCAGAACGTAACCTCAGTGAAGGCAGGACTTGTCTGTCTTGTATCTCCTGCTAGAACAGTGGCTGGCATACAGTAGGCATTCACTAACAATTAGCTGAAGGGTCACACGGGGAAGCGGTGAGGGAGGGAGGAAGAACTCACATACTTAATAATTCATATGATCATTGCAATGGACTGAATGTTTGTGTCCCCCCAAAACTCGTAAGTTGAAATACTAGCCCCCGAAGTTATAATATTAGGAAGTGGGACCTTTAAGGGTGGAACCATCATGAGTGGAATTAGTACCCTTATACAATGAGCCCCAAAGAACTTCCTTGCCCCCCTTCCACCATGTGAGGACATAGCAAGGAGTAAGCAGCCCCCAACCCGGAAGAGAATTTCACCAGAATCCAACCATGCCGGCACTCTGATCTCACATTTCTAGCCTCCAGAACCATAAGAAACAAATTTCTATTGTATATAATAAGTCTGTGATATTCTATTATAGCAGCCCAAACTTACTAAGATCATTAAAAGAGACCAGAATCTTCAAAGTCAGATAGCAGATTTTTCTCTATCCTGTAGAGAGCTTGAATATGGTGGAAAAAGACACAGTTAGGGGCACTTGAGTGGCTCAGTTGGTTAAGCTTCCAACTCTTGATTTCGGCTCACATCATGATCTCAGGGTGGTGAGATCAAGCCCCACGTCAGGCTCTGTGCTCAGTGGGAAGTAGGCTTGAGATTCTCTCTCTCTTTGCCCCTCACCCTGCCCTTGTGTTCTCTCTCTCTCAAATAAATAAGTAAATCTTTAAAAAAAAAAAAAAAAAAAAGACACAGTTAAAGACATAGTGAAAATGCTCTGCCAAAGAACTCAGTGGGCATTTGGAGATAAAGGTAAGCAGCCTGAATGGAAAGGAAAATCAGACAGAGAGAGGAAGCTGAGGAAAAATGACAGAAGAAAAACTACCTAGGAAAAATTTCCATTAACAAGACAGCTCAAAGACCTTTTATTTAATATATTACAAGAGTTAGTATTAGATTTTACATAGTATGTGATACCTACCCAAAATTACCAAATTAATTCAGTAAAGCCTAGCACAAACCCAAATACCTTATATGAGTGGTTCTTGGGAAGATTTTAAGAGGAGGGTGAGTTGGAGCTGTGGCAGAGTGAGTAGAATAGGTACACAAGGTAGGACATGAGTAAAAGCTCCCATTAAACAACCTTTGTCCCTACTATGTGCTAATCATTCTATGAAGATACAACATGAGAGGCATCATATCCCTTCCTCCTCCTATTTCATGATCTACCGGGGAAAACCAAAAGATAGAATTACTATTATGATTAAGAGTACCATCATAGGTCCAAATTGTTACTCTATTTAGTACTTATGACCTTGTTCTACCTTGATTTCCCTATTTGTAAAACTGGGAAAATACTGGGGCCTATCTCAGAAGGATACTAAAAAATTAAATGAAACCTTGCCTTACAAGCATTTAGCCATGGTGCTCAATAAATGTCAGCTCGTGTCAGTATCATTTCTACCTTCTCCCCAAACCTGTCTTGCGTTTCTTGAATCAGTAAATGGCACTCCTACCCACTTGGTTACCCAAGTCAAAAACCCAAACAAAATTTTTCAACCCTCTCTCTTTGTGCACCCCTTAAATTTAATAAAGAACCACTCATTGCATAGTCTTTCTCAAAAATATCTCTTGGCTCGCTTCTCTTCTCTCATCCCCACTGCCACCATTGTAGCTCACATCACCATCAACTCTCTCCTGAGTTACTCTAAAAACCTACTAAATCTTCTGCCAGGCTTCAATCTTGGCTCTCTTCAAAACAACATCCATAGGGGCACCTGGGTAGCTCAGTTGGTTAAGCATACAACTCTTGATCTCAGCTCAGGTCTTGATCTCAGGGCCATGAGTTCACACCCCTTGCTGGACTCCACACTGGGCATGGAGCCTACATTAAAAAGAGAAGAGAAGGGGCACCTGGGTGGCTCAGTGGGTTAAAGCCTCTGCCTTCAGTTCGGGTCATGATCCCAGGGTCCTGGGATCGAGCCCCACGTCGGGCTCTCTGCTCCGCAGGGAGCCTGTTTCCTCCCCTCTCTCTCTCTGCCTGCCTCTCTGCCTACTTGTGATCTCTCTCTCTGTCAAATAAATAAAATCTTTAAAAAAAAAAAAAAAAAGAGAAGAGAAGGGGTGCCTGGGTGGCTCAGTGGGTTAAAGCCTCTGCCTTCGGCTCAGGTCATGATCCCGGGGTCCTGGGATCGAGCCCTGCATCAGGCTCTCTGCTCAGCGGGGAGCCTGCTTCCCTTCCTCTCTCTCTGCCTGCCTCTCTGCCTAATTGTGATCTCTGTCTGTCAAATAAGTAAATAAAAAATCTTTAAAAAAAAAAAGAGAGAGAGAGAGGAGAGGAGGAACAGAAGAGAAAGAACACAAGAAAGAAAAGGAAAAGAAAAGGCACCCTCCATAATGCTGTCAGAATTATTTTTCAAAATGCAAATTGGCCCAATCTTTTCAACCATATTTGTTTCTCATTCTTCTCTTCCTTATCTCAGTTAATGGCATCATCAACTGCTCTAAGATAGAATTTAGAACCTTCCCAGGAATGTCTTCTTCTTCACTCCCCACATTCAATCAGCCATCAATTTTCTGTTAAATCTGCTTGATTCTTCCCCAGTTCCCTGGTACTCCCTCTGCTCAGGCCTTCATCATTTCTTGTCCCAACTGCCTGCAAAAGCATCTTAACCTATTTCTGCCTAACCTCCGTCCCCACCAATCCATTCTCAACACTGCTTCCAGAGGAATCTTCCAAAATGAAGAACCCATTATGCCACTTTCTTGTTCATTCACACATTCACTCATGGTCCTTTCCCTCATGAAGCTTACAGTCTATTTTCCTCCTAAAACTGCAAACGAGACTATTGTTCATGGTTTCACCCCTGTCCACCTTTTCAATTTCAATCTGCAAAAAAAGAAATGTCTTACCAGTCATACTTCTTTCAAATCGCTCACATTTCCAGGCTGCTGTATGTGCTCTTTCCTCTGACTCTAATAATCCTCTGCGCTGTCTCACCTACGCAAGTCCTTCCATCTTTCCTAAGTCAACATCCTTAGAAGGCATTCCTGCTCATGACAGCATCCTGAGCAAGTCTCTGTCAATAGCACTCTTCTGAATTATGACTTACTAGTCAGTCCTAACCAGATGATAAAGTCTTGAGAAAAGAGACTTTCATTCTGTATTTCCAATATCAAACACTAGCACTTGAAAAGTAGTAAGAACTCAATAAATATTTATGGAAGGAAAGACAGGACGGAATGGAAGAAAAAATGTCCTCACATTTTGCCACAATGTATTAGTAGACTGGCATAACGGAACACTGTAAAAAATATTATGTAGGCCCACTGCAGCAATGATAAGTAGGGCTTCTTGGTGCCCCTGATGGATGCTGCAGTGTTTTATAACCTAATCTCAGAAGCAACATATTATCACTTCTGCCATATGCGATTAGTCACACAGGCCAACTGGTGCAGAGTTAGGGAGTGTTCACACAAGGGGGTATGAGGAAAAAAGGATCATTACAGCCATCTTGGAAACTGGGCAATACACTCAAAGTGGTTTTAGTTTGCATTTCCACGATGACAAGTGATGTTGAGCACATTTTCATATGCTTATTTGCCATTATCATGTCTTTTTTTTTACTAAACATCTACTTGAAACTTTTGTCCATTTTCAATTCAGTTCCCTTAATGAGTGTATACACCATGACTTCAAGCACCCTTCCCATCCTTGTCACTCAACACACTGCAACATAAATATCAAGCTTTTTGGAGAGGGCTGTCTGTTTTGTCCCCTACAAAATTAAATTGCCTAACTTCAAATTCATTGCTACCCAACAACAATCTCTTCCCAAAACAGCTACTACAAATCCTCTCCACTCGATAAGCCTCCAAATCCCTTTCTTCTCTAGCTTTCATGTCAAATGAGCTTACTGGAAAATTATTCTTTGGGGAAGAATTTTATCAACCCAAGAGAAAATAATGAAAAATACTGATAGTAGTCATTCATACATAAAAGTCCAGCCATATTATCCTATATTGAAATTTGTCAGTCAAGAAGACTTACTTTAGTGTGCTAGCCCTGTCATAACAAAATACCATAGACTAAGGGCCTTAAACAACAGAAATTAGGGGCGCCTGGGTGGCTCAGTGGATTAAGCCACTGCCTTCAGCTCAGGTCATGGTCTCGGGGTCCTGGGATCGAGCCCCGCATCGGGCTCTCTGCTCCGCAGGGAGCCTGCTTCCCCCTCTCTCTCTGCCTGCTGCTCTGCCTACTTGTGATCTCTCTCACTCTGTGTCAAATAAATAAATAAAATATTTAAAAAAAAAACAGAAATTATTTTGTCACAGTTCTAGAGTCTAGAAGTCCAAGATCAAGATATTAGGAAGTTTATTTTCTCCTGAAGCCTCTTACCTTCATTTGCAGATTACCACCTCCTTGCTGCCTCTTCACTTGGTCATCCCTCTGTGGAGTACATCCCTGATATCTCTCCTAACCTCTTCCTATAAAGGCACAAGTTACGGGCACCTGGGTGGCTCAGTCGGTTAAGTGTCTGCCTTCGGCTCAGGTCATGATCCTAAAGCCACAGGACTGAGACTTGCATCAGGCTCCCAGTTCAGTAGGGAATGGGCTTCCCTCTGAACTTCCCCCCTCTTCTGCTTTCTCTCTCACTCACTCACTCTTGCTCAAATAAATAAATACAATCTTAAAAAATATATGTTTAAAAAAAAAAAGACACCAATCAGCAAAGGCCCACCAGAATGGCCTCATTTTAACTTAAATTATCTCTTTAAGGGACCTACCTCCAAAAATAGTCACATTCTGAGGATCAAGGGGTTAGGACTTTAACATATGCATTTGAGGGGACACAATTCAGCCCATAATAAAACTCTACCCATGAATGCAGTTTCCAAACAGTTCTTTTAATATCCATCTCTTATCATGTAGAACAGCCAAAAATCAGCAAAATATAGGGAAAACTGTATCAAGAAAGAAAGAGACAAAAGCAAACATGAAAAAGAAACTGAAAGAAAAAAGATATAAGGCAGGTAAAAGAACTTTTTTAAAAACTACCATTATGATTCCATCAATATGACATTCTAGAAAAGGCAAAAGATAAAGATAAGAAACAGGTAAGAGTTGGGAGAAACTGGGGATGAAGAGAGGGAATGACTACAAATTTTGAGGGGTAAGGAAAGTGTTCTGTGCCTTAATTATGGTGATGGTTACATGACTCTATACATTTGTCCAAACTCACAGAACTATATACCAAAAAGAATTTTAATGTATGCAAATTTTACCTCCATAAAAAATTATCAACACTATCAGAAATATGAAGAACTTGCACCAATAGAACAAAAAAAGATACTTGTAAAAAATATTTAGAGAATAAAAATATGATCTTAGAACTTTAGAAAAAGATACAAGAATGAAAATTTAAGAGAAAGGTAGAAAAATAAAAATCAGATGGGGCACCTGGGTGGCTCATTTGGTTAAGCAGCAGACTCTTGATTTGGCTCAGGTCATGATCTCAGGGTCCTGGGATTGAGTCCCGCTTCAGGCTCCACGCTCAGTAGTGAGTCTGTTTGAGGACTCTCTGCCTCTCTCTCTCTCTCTCTCTGCCCCTCTCCCCACTCACTCTTCCTCTCTCTCTCAAATAAATAAATCTTAAAAAAAAAAAAAAAAAGATAATCACCCAGACAGAACAAAAAGAAATAATAAAAGTGAAAAATGGAGAAGGAGGAGGAAAAATAAAGGATCAACCCAGGAATTCTGATAATACAGGCTGCTCAAAGAGTGAACAGCAAAAACAGAAAAGAGAACATTAAAAAATAATTCAGAGGGGCGCCTGGGTGGCTCAGCAGGTTAAAGCCTCTGCCTTCGGCTCAGGTCATGATCCCAGGGTCCTGGGATCAAGCCCCGCATCGGGCTCTCTGCTCAGCAGGGAGCCTGCTTCCCCCTCTCTCTCTGCCTGCCTCTCTGCCTACTTGTGATCTCTCTCTGTCAAATAAATAAATAAAATCTTTAAAAATTAAAAAAAAAAATTCAGAAAATGTTCACAGAATTGAAGGGTATGAATTTCCAGATTGAAAAGGCCCTCTGCATGCCCTGCACAGATTTTAAAAAGGCACACACCACTGTGAAAAGGTATATGCACCCCTATATTTACTGTATTATTTACTGCATTATTATAAGAGTCAAGCTATGGAAGCAGCCCCAGTGTCCATCAATAGATAAATAAATAAAGAAAACATGATGCACACACACACACACACACACACAGGAATATTACTCCGCCTTGAAAAAAGATGCAGTCATGCCTTTTGCAACAACATGGATAAACCTACAGGCTATTATGCTAAGTGAAATAAATCAGACAGAAAGACCAATCACGTAAGATGTCACCCACGGGTGAAATCTAAAAAATCAATCAATACAAATGAATAAACAAACCAAAAGCAGAACCAGATCTACAAACACAAACTGATAGTTGCCAGAGGGGAGAGGGGCAGGAGGATGGCAAAATGGGTAAAGGGGAGTTGGAGATACAGGCTTCCAGTTACAGAATGAATAAGTCATGGGAATTAAAGGCACAGCCTAGGGAATGTAGTCAGTGATACTACATTATACTATACTATACTATACTATACTATAATAGCATTGCACGGTGACAGACTTGTGATGATGTACAGATTTGTCAATCATTGTATTGTATACCTGAAACTAATGCAACATTCTATATCAACTACACTAAAATTCAAAAAATTAACTAATTTGGGGCGCCTGGGTGGCTCAGTGGGTTGGGCCTCTGCCTTCGGCTCAGGTCATGATCCCAGGATCCTGGGATCGAGCCCCGCATCAGGCTCTCTGCTCAGCAGGGAGCCAGCTTCCTCTTCCCTCTCTGCCTACTTCTGATCTCTCTCTCTCTCTGTCAAATAAATAACTAAAATCTTTGAAAAAAAATTAACTAATTTAATTAAATTAATACAAATAAAAAGACACACACCAAGAATGAATAATTCATGGGAATGAAAGGTACAGCATAGGAAATACGGTAAATGGTGTTGTAAGAGCATTGTATGATGACAGTAGTATTCACTTGTGGTGAATATAGCATAATACATAGAGTGGTCACACCATGATATTATACACCTGAAACTAATGTAACATTGTGTTTCAACTATACTTCGATAAAAAGAAAATTTTTAAATAACAAAATGCTAAAAATTTTCAATGTAAGAATCTGGAACATTATGATTTTTATTTTCTCTGCCAAAAGAAGATCTGAAAACATTCTAGGGAGAAAAAAGCATATAGAAAGGACTGGCTAGCAGAATGTCATTGAACTTCTCAACAGTACTGGAAACTAAGACATTAAAATGGAACAAAAACCTTAAAATTCTGAGAGGAAAATTTATTTCTCTTTCAAATCTAAACCCAGTCAAGCCATGAGTCTTGTGTGAGGGTAGAAAAAGAATATATTTAAAAAAAAAAAGAAAAGAAAAGAAAGGAAGTAAAAGAATATATTTAATCAAACAAATTTTCAAAAACTTTGCCTTCCTATCCTTTCTTGGGAAAATGATTTCTAGAGGATATGCTCCACCAAAAATACAATAAAAAATAAGATATGGTGTCAGAAAATAGAGGAACTTAAAGGAGAAGAATAATGAAAGGAATCCTTGGGATGATAGTAAAGAAAATACTAACACAATAGCTGAAATATTTACACTTATGGTACAGCTGGGAACGAATTAAGGAAAGATATTGAGAAAGTAAATAAAGAAGCCAAATATTAACAGAAGGGAAAAACAAAAAGGTGTGTGGGGCAGCAATGTAATCAAAAAATCCTAACAATGTAAGTACTGAACTGGTCTAGCAAAATTTACCATTTGGTAAGATGGAAAGTGTATGCCTAATTGCTGGAATGACGGTAAGACAAAGCTAATCTTTTTCCTACAGATAACGCCTAAAAACAAAATCAAGAAGTAGCATCATAATCACCTTAGTTAGAGATCTGGAGGTAAAAACCAAAAGAAATAGCTGAGAGAACTGAAATTTGTTATCTCTGGAAAAAGGAAAGGAGCAGAGAGACATAAGAGGCTACTGTTTTTCATAATTAACCTTACAGATTTGAAGTACATGTGAAACCTTGATTTTCAAAAATTAAAAAACAAGTAAGTTATGTTAAACTGACGAGCAACGGGTGAAGTATCATTTTTGCTGGGATGCCCCTGCAGTGTTTTGACAAATACTGTCACTCTGAAGCCTTCCCTGATTAATTATTCACACACGCAGCTGCAGCTTCAGAGGAAAATCACAGTTCATTCTCATTACTCGCAGATTCTATATTAGAGAATCCAACTACTCGCTAACTCCAAGACCAATACTGCACGGCTTCTGCACTCATTCCAGGACATGCACAGAAGGCAGAAGAATTTCAGTCACTTGATGTACATGTCCCCATCTGAAGTCAAAGTAGGCAACGCACTGGCCTTCTTGCTTCAGGTCTCACACTGTAAGCAAGTGTCCTTTATGTGGTGTATTTAGTGTCACATTTTCACATTTCTGTGCCTGTTTTGGTGATCTCACCATTTAAAATGGCCCCCAAGGGGTGCGTGGATGGCTCAGTCAGTTAAGCATCTGCCTTCAGCTCAGGTCTTGATCTCAGGGTCCTGGGATTGAGTCCTGCACCGGTTCCCTGCTCAGTGGAGAGCCTGCTTCTCCCTCTGTCCCCACCCTGCTCAGGCTCTGTCTCGCTCTCTCAAATAAATAAATAAAATCTTAAAAAAAAAAAAAACATAGTCCCAAGAGTAGTGGCGGAAGTGCTGTCTGGTGTTCCTAAGTGCAAGAAGACTATGATGAGCCTTTTTTTTTTTTTTAAGATTTTATTTATTTGTCAGAGAGAGAGAGAGAGAGAGATCACAAGCAGGGAGAGTGGAAGGAGAAGCAGGCTCCTGTTGAGCAGGGCCCCAAGATCATGACCCGAGCTGAAGGCAGTCGCCCAACAAACTGAGCCACCCAGGTAACCCCCCCTTTTTTTAAGATTTTATTTATTCATTCGAGGAGAGAGAGACAAGAGAAAGCATAAGCTGATGGAGGGCCAGAGAGAAAGGGAGAAATAGACTCCCTGCTGAGCAGGGAGCCTAACACAGGGACTCTATCCCAAGACCCCAGGATCATGACCTGAGCTGAAGGCAGACGCTTAACTGACTGAGCCACCCAGATGCCCCATGGAGAAAATATGTTAGTTGAGCTTTGTTCAGGCATGACTATAACTATAGAAATTATAATGCTATGCACCAAGTTCAAAGTTAATGAAACATCAATATATATTAAATAAGGTGAGTTTAAACAAAAACACACACTTAACAACATTATGTGTATTTATCAGTGGTCAAAAAGTGTGACCAAAGACTGGCAGGAACTTAATCCTCTATTTCCCCTAGGAGCAATGGTTCAGTATTCACTAACTAGGTGTTCATTTTATAGAATATAACTACCTCTAATAACAAGAATTATCTGTATAAAAGAGGCAAGAAAAAGATTAGTGCTAGCTCAACAAGGAAGCCCTTGACCAGCCCTGGGAAGCATTGAAACAAAATTGAATACCATCATCAAACATAGTTCGGAAGGGTGGGCAACAGGGAGAGGAAAAGTAAAGGTTTGATAAATTGATTCTAAAATTCATCTTGATGAGTATATGATCAAGAATAGCCCAGAATTTTTTGTGGAAGGAAGAATATTTAGCCTACAAAGTTAAAAAAAAAAAAGTAAAATTTTTAAAATACGATATTAACATCTAAAACCAATGGAGAGAGAAACAGCCATACAAAGAAATGAAAAATTGTTACATAATGCAGAGAAAATCTCAAATCAATGGGAAAAGGATAAATTACTTAAGAAACAGTATTGGGAAAACTGATTATCCATATAGAAAAAGAGGAAATACGACCTACACATAATCCTATTAAGTTCTAAGATCTAAATACAAATTAAATTTTAAGTAAATGAAACCATTAAAACACTGGAAGAAGATGAAAGAAATATGTTAGAGTTTTAGGTTGAGGAAAGCTCTTCTCTACCCCCCAAAATTTTGAAATTAAATCATCAAAGTTGATAATTTTGGCTACATAAAATTTTAAACTCAATACAATGAAAGACACCATGATTAAACTTAAAAGATAAGTAACAGACTCGAAGGATAGAAAACTTGCAATATATGTAAAAAACAAAAGGTTTCTACAATATATAAAATAATATTAGAAATCAGTGAGAAAGAGGGGCACCTGGGTGGCTCAGTTGGTTAAGTGTCTGCTTCAGTTCAGGTCATGATCCCAGGGTGCAGGATAGAGTCCCACATCTCTCTCTCTCTCTCTTTCTCCCCTTCTGACAAATAAATAAATAAAATCTTTTTTAAAAATTATATTTAAAAAATCACTAAGAAAGAAAGCCCAATGGAAAAATACGAAACATATATGAACAGTCAATTCATAGATAAATAAAAATTTCCAGTATGCTACCAAAAAATGTTTATACCAATTTCATTTACAAGCAGAAGATGAAACTTTAAACAATAAGAATTTTTTTTCTTACCACATTGACAAACATTCATAAATTAACACCCAGTATTGGCAAGGGTGTGGTGAAATGGGCACTTTCATACACTGTAGAATGTAAATCACTAATGACTCTGTACTACAGCAATTTAACACTTCCCATAAAAATTGTAAATGTTAAAATCCTTTGACTAGGTTCTCCTGTTGATGGAATACAATTCACAAAAAGATTCCACAAGTATGCCTAGACATATGTAAGAAAACGTTCACTGCAGAACTTGTCTTGATTTTCTGCTGTACTTCAGATGTCTTTCAATCAGCATTGCTACAAATAATTCACATATAATAAATTATACAATTAATTAAGTTTTGCACCTGACTGGCTCAGTGGGCAGAGCATGTAACTCTTGCTCTCAGAGTCTTGAGTTCGTGAGTCCAAGTCCCACATTGGGGGTAGAGATTACTTAAGACCAAAAATTAAAAAAATATATATTAGTAACAATTACTTCAGTTTTGACAGATACATACACCAGTGAAGTCACCTCCACAATCAAGAAACAGAACTTTTCATCACCTGAAAGTCTCCTCCAGTCCTTTGCAAACTATCTTTCCCTCCAATCCCAGCCTTAGGAAACTATAGATCTGCTTCCTGTTACTACAATTTAGTTTGCATTTTCTAGAATTTTATGTAAATGAAATCATTAAGTAGGGATTCTTTTGTGTTTGGCTTCTTCCATAAAGTATAATAATTTTGAGATTCATTCATGTTGTTGCATTTTTTTTAAAGACTTTATTTATTCATTTGAGAGAGGGAGAGACAGGACAAGCCGGAGGAGGGGCAGAGGAAATTAAGAGTTGGCTGCTTAACTGATTAAGCCACCCAGGTGCCCCTGTTGTTGCATTTTTATAAGTGAGTAGTATTCTACTATATTTGTTATCCATTCAACTATTGATGGACATTGAGTTGTTTCCATTTTTAGGCTACAGTAAATCAAGCTGCTATGAACATTCATGTACAAGTCTTTGTGTGAAAATGCTTTAATTTCTCTTGAGTAAATACGTGGTGGAATGGCTGAGTAATGCAGTAAGTGTGTCTTTAACTTTCTAAGAAACTGCCAAACAGATCTCCCAAGTGTTGTACAACAGAGCATGAGAGTTCTAGATGCTCCACGTCCTCACAACACTGGGAATTGTTATTCTTTTTAATGTTAGTCATTCTAATGGGTAGATAATATTTCTTATTGTGGTTTTAATTTGCATTTCCCTGATGAATAATGTTGAAGATCTTTTCATGTAATAATTGGTCATTCATATACCTTCTTTTGTGAATTGCCCCTCTAAGTTTAATACTGAAGAAAAATATTAAAAGCAATACAAAAATCCAACAAGAGGTGAAATGTTAAATAAGCACTGGCGCATTGTTACAATATACTCTCAAGTAGATACTAAGAAAAATGAGACAGATTTATATATCCTGACATGAAAAGTTGACCCAAGATACATTTCTAAGTTAAAAAATGAAATCAAATTATAGAATAGGATGTAGAATATAATCCTATTTTGTTAATATATAAATACATATATTTAAATATATAGTAACATTAAGAATGTATATTGGTAGGGGCACCTGGGTCACTCAGTCAGTTAAGCAAACCAACTCTTGATTTCGGCTCAGGTCATGATCTCAGAGTCATGATAGAGGACCAGTGTGGAGCCTGCTTAAGATTCTCTCTCTCCCTCTCCCTCCCCTACCCGTGGTTCATGCATATGTGAGCTCACTCTCTCTCTCTCCCTAAATAAAAATAATAATAATAAATGTTGGTAGTTGTAGGAGCATTCATAAAATTCTATCAGTGGTTAAATCTTGGGGAAAGAATTTATTGAGAACTTTTACCAGCTAAATTATATATTTCTATAATTTTCCTTACTGTGATTATGTTCCTAATCAGCAAAAAGAAGACAAAAAGCAAAAAATGAAAACATAAAGAATCAACAAAATTAGAAAAATACTTTCAACAATAAAAAACATAAAAAGACCTCAGATATGAGAAGATATTTTGACATTAGGAATGAATATACAAGTAATTCTTCTTGTTGCGTAGATCTCCAAAAGTACTGGTCATCTGTACTCAGATCTCTTTTTAGGACCCCTGTTTTATTTGAAATGATGCATAAAATACATTTAGGGGTCTCTTCATCCCATACATCTCATTTCATTACAAATCTACTAAGAGAAGTCTACATTTCACTACCAATGCCATCTCACAGCCATAATAAATTAGTAAAACTTTGTTTAGTGAAGCAAAAACTTTTAAACTGAACTCATTTCACATCAGGCAATAGAATTTTAGTTGTATTATTTGAGAAGACAGATAATACAAGTAAATAATACAAGATAACTACCAGATAGAACTTCCAAAGCACACTGAAGTCAAATGAATGAGTTTTACACCGTGAAGAGCGTGAATGCTGGACACTGACTGGATTCGATTTTCTGCCCCAGGACTTACCCCCCACTGGTCTTCAAGATAACTTCACTTCTCTGAACTTGTTTCCTCATTTGAAACACCTAAATCATAGAGTTTGCAAGGATTAAATTAGATGTTGTATATAAAGTGTTCAGCACACTTTTTGGCATATGGTATGTGCCTACTAAAAGTTTCCTTTTGTCATTATTATCACTACCATACGTGTATGACATATAGTCACACCACCTATTAAAGTAAATAACTTATTCCAAATGTTAAAACAAGAAAAGTAAAACACAGGGCGCCCGGGCTGCTCAGTGGTTTGGGCCTATGCCTTCAGCTCGGGTCATGATCTCAGGGTCGTGGGATCGAGCCCCGCATCAGGCTCTCTGCTCAGCGGGGAGCCTGCTTCACCCTCTCTCTCTCTCTCTGCCTGCCTCTCTGCCTACTTGTGATCTCTGTCAAATGAATGAATACAATCTTTTTTTCAAAAAAAAAAAGGAAAAGAAAAACACATGATTGTTTGAAGAAACAGAAATAAACATGACTCTCAATACCCTATACTTAAGAAGGATATCTACACACCCATATTTTGCCAGTTTGTGAAAGACAAGAATAAGCTGGATGGGAATAAAGGGTGATTATAAGAGGAAAAACAGTTGGAAAGGGCAACAGTTGTTAATTTGTTGTGATCTACTGAGCAGCTTGTATACCGCTCTATCTTATTTAGCCTCTAGGAGTAAAAGCTATTATAAGGATACAGCTGAGCAATCATGCAAAGAAGTATAATTATAATGAAGGCGCCATCAATTCCATGCTTGCCAGAGCTGCTTCTAAGTCTCCCCTGGTATTTGGCCCTAAGGTTTCCAGGACACAAACAAACTTGAGCAGCACTACAGTAGACATAATTGACAGATGCCCACCTAAGTGGCTCATCTGTGTGACAGCAATCATGGCATCCCTCTCCACTGTACTAGCCAACATTAAAAAAAAAAAAAAAAGTCATAAAACAAACTGATCAAATATTATGGCAAATAGAACATGTAATATTCACTAAAAGGATTTTTTAATTTGATATTTTACAGAGAACTTAACTACCAGAACTTAGGAGTAAGAAAGCAGGAGATGGACATCTTCTCAAAGCATGTTCTCTAAATCTGCTGAAGCTTTATTTAGGATAGTTAGCAGGATGTTTTCTCTCTAGCATGGGTTAGAAGTCTTGGAAAAAAGCTCTGTTCCTAACAGTACAGTTTGACAGGTAGGAGGAGTTTAGAGTACTTTAAAAATCAGTATCCACTGGAAGACATTCTGAGGAAAGCAGAATTTCGGAGCTGCAAAAAGGTGGAGTGGGAGTGATGCTCAAGTTGCAAGGCAATCACACAGAGACCACCAGAGAGTAGTTAGGTGGGTAATTACTTACAATAATTTATAGCTGACATCCTATTTCTTAACAATTGTCCTTCACCCATAAGAACTCCGCTATTACTGTGGGATTTGCAATCAAACAGGTTTTGGAACTGTTGGATGCCTCTATTTTAAGGGAAACTTGAGGAGTTTATAGGAAGAATGATGTAAAAAGATCAGAAAGGGGGCTTTTGAGTCATGAGTAAACCACGCATAACCAAAATACAAGTCAGTGCCAATCCAAAATCCCTCTGTTCTTCCACACTTCCCAGCTTTCTCTTGCAGTTAGATTGGGGTCCAATACCTGGGGTCTGGCCAATGAAATGAACAGGCACAAGTAACAAAAGCCATTTTAGGCCCAACCCTTAAAAATACCGCATGAAATCCTCCGGGCTTCTCTTCTCACACTACAGTGACCTTGGAGGCTGCAAGTTACAAAGAGTGAAGTTAGACATCCAAAAAAGATGTTTTTATTGTATTAAGCCATGAAGATCATGGGCTCATTTGTACTGCAGCACAACCAAGCCTACCGTGACTACTAGAGATCCCAGCATTGGAGGAGAAAAATGGTAGCCTCTAGGCAATGTCACAGCATCAAAGCTAACAACTGATAAGTCCATTTCAGGGGAATTGTTTTACTGTCCCTTGAGATACGGGGAGACTTTCTAAGAGATACATGAATCATTTTAAAGAAATCAATTTCTAGGTTTTCAACTTTCATACATATTCTTGCCTAAAATTAATCAGCCTACAACTAAGCCTTCTTTCACAACCCTTCTGCCCACTAGGCTAAAGAAAAGCATATTCCCCACACATCTCAGATCTTACTCTCACTTTAGTTATAAAATGTATTTTAAGCGATAAAAATTTTTAAATATCAACTTATATGCAAGGGATTGCTTTTTCAGTCCTTTAGGAGATGGACCACTACTATAGATTGGTATGTGGAAAGGTGGAACACTACCAATTTATAGACCACTTAAATCAATTTAGCGTTATAGAATTTATAACCAAAAGTATAACCAAAAGAAAGCCAGAGGGGGGGAAAAAAAAAAAAAGAGTCAATGTTCAGGACTCATTAACGGGCCATCCTGAAGTTAACTACTCAGATGATCAAAGTGGCTGATCCAGGAACTAGTGGAGCAAATGGATAGTTACTAACTACTGACTATGAGTGCTCACAAACCCCAGGGGTTCCTTGAACTCAACGTTGGTGGTGTGGCTGTCCTCTGCAAGACTAACCAAACGTAAGTTCTTTGCACAAATTAGAAAAAGGCATCTCCTTCTAGAGAACTGGCAAAACAGGGCTCCCTCTAGGTTGTTCGCGAAACACTATCATTATGTGTTGATGGTGTTGAGGGAAATTATAATTTAATCACAGCAAAGAAGAAAATGTGTGTGCAAGGAGGCAGGGGGGAGATGTTGCAGTGTTAGACTGTGAATAGGATGAGCTCTCTTTTGACACACAAAAAGGTATTGAGTCCTATTTTACAAAACACTGCAAATATTTAACTAAGAGGAATAGAGGGGAAGGGAAGGCATAGGAAGGCACAGCCTGGAAGAAGTGTGTGGGGTGGACATACATGTGAAAAAGAATATGTTTTACAATTTGATTTGTTTTTCGTTTTTTAAAGATTTTATTTATTTGACAGATAGAGATCACAAGTAGGCAGAGAGGCAGGCAGAGAGAGAGGAGGAAGCAGGCCCCCTGCCAAGCAGAGAGCCCCATATGGGGCTCGATCCCAGCTGGGACCATGACCTGAGCAGAAGGCAGAGGCTTTAACCCACTGAGCCACCCAGGCGCCCCTGATTTGTTTTTAACAGCTCTCAGTGGGTAATTCTGAAGAGCAGAAGAGAGGTCTAGAGAGAATTTAGGGTGCTTCCGTGTGAGGGTCTATGAAACCCTCCCAGAAACTTCTCTTCAAGTAGTAGAGATAAAAATTATTCTTCAAGACTTTAGTTTTGGGGGATGGAAAAGGAGCATGTTTGCAAGTACAGAGGCAGGTCTAGCATGTGTTCATGTTACAAAATCTTCAATACTGTTAATACCAATTATCAAATTGTCCATATATACTGGCACCAGCAGTATACGAAAATGGTATATATTCTCCATCATCTTCCATGACCCTGGATATGATCTCTTGGTTTTGTGGGATTTTTTTTTTTTACTTGTTTGTTGCAAATTTGACAGTTAAAAATTTGCATGTCACTGTCATTTTAATTTGCATTTAATGACTTCTGAAATCAAACTCTGAAAGTTTTTCATATTTGCTCTTATAAATTATTCTCTTCTTCTTCTTCTCTTATAAATTATTCTTCTAAATTCTCTTTTAAATTATCTTGCCCCATATTGCTAAGGCGCATTTATCTTATTACTGATTTGTATGGATTCTTTCTGAAGAAAGAATATTAACTTTTTATCATTCACATTTTGTGAAAATAACTCTTCCCTATCTCTTGTTTGCTTTCTGACTTCTATTGGAATTTCGCTTTCAAAAAAATCATTTTACTTTCCGCCTCTGGTACTATATCAGGATTCCTCAACACTACCCACAATTCCGGGTTACCTGAGTGGCTCAGTCTTAAGTGTCTGCCTTCAGGCCAAGATCGCACAGTCCTGAGATACAGCCCAGCATCAAGGCTCCCTGCCCAGTGGCAGCCTGCTTTCTCCCTCTCCCATTCCCCCTGCTTGTGTTCCCGCTCTTGCTGTGTCTCTGTCAAATAAATAAATAAAATCTTTAAAAATTAAAAAAAAAAAAAAAAAAAAAAAAGACTACCCACACTTCCAGCGATTTGCTAAAAGGATTCACAGGACTCAGCAGACAGTTGTATTCGTGACTAAGGTTTATTGCAGCAAAATGATATATGACAGGATCAGCAAGGGGAAAAGACAGGCACAGTCTGGAAAAATCCATGCACAGGCTTCTTATGTTCTCTTCCTTCTGTGAAGGGCCACACCAAGCAGCTTCTTTCTCCAGAAACAAACAAACAAAAAGGCAACATGTCCAATGCTTCTGCTCAGGGAAATCTTATTACAAACTCAGAATCTAAGGTTTTTACTGAGCGCTATTCACATAGACATGCTCTGCTTCCCAGTCTTTCCAGACTCAGAGGAAAAGCAGATTCACCATAAATCACAAGGACTGTACAAACCATCTAGCACCCTTATTAATTAGGAAGCAGTTCAAGTCCCAAGTTTCCAGATGCCATCCAAGGGCTAAACTTCTAAGATGGTCCTTCTAAAGACAGCAGCCTGAGGGCTGCCAGGGTGGCTTAGGCGGTTAAGTGTCCAACTCTTGATTTTGGCTCAGGTCATGATCTCAGAGTCCTAAGATGGAGTCCTGCATCAAGTTCCATGATGGGCCTGGAGACTGCTTGAGACTCTCTCTCTCCCTCTATCCTTCCCACTTTCTCTCTCAAAAAATAAATATGTTAACTCTTCTGCACAGGTACCATGTTTTCCCAAACCTAGATCACCTAAATGCTCATGTATAGGTGGGTTTCCCATTTAAAAAGCTTCTATTTTATTTAAACACTAAAACTATCTAAGGCTTATTTTTTTCTATTTAAATATTAAAAGTTGCTTCTTGGATAAGCAATTAATATTTTTTCTTGCTTTCTATTTTCTTAAACACTTCAGGTTACCTACAAAATGTCTGTATTTTTATAATTGGAAAAATACAAAAATACAACTTCCGGTGAAAATAAAATCTTATTTTCTAATTTCAAAATAAAAATTTGTGTCTCGAAAACAATAATTATACTCTTAGGTTCTCCATATTGAATTTTCATTTTCATCAATTTTATTCGCAATGAAATTAATAAATAATTAAATTAATTAATTAAATAAAAAATAAAATTTTCATCAATTTTATTCACAATGAAAATTTTTATAAGCGTGAGTTAATGCTTTAACACCTGTGTTACACCTGAGTAAAGAATATTACTCTGTAGAGCGTCTGCCTTCAGCTCAGGTTATGATCCTGGGATCCTGGGATCCTGGGATCCTGGGATCAAGCCCCTATGTCGGGCTCCCTGCTCAGTGGGGAGACTGCTTCTCTTTCTCCTGCTCCCCCTGCTTGGGCTCACTCTGGCTCTGTCTGTTAAATAAATAAAATCTTTACAAATATATATTTAAGGGCCCCCTGGGTGGCTCAGTTGTTAAGTGTCTGCCTTCGGGTCAGGTCATAATCCCAGGGTACTGGGATAAACTTCACATCCTGCTCCATGCTTACCAGGGGGCTTGCTTCTCCCTCTCCCAATCCCCCTGCTTACGTTCCCTCTCTCACTGTCTCTCTCTCTCTCTCTGTGTCAAATAAATAATTATTTAAAATATATATGTATTTTTTAAAAAAGAATATTAGTCTACAAATAAGTAATTGTGTAAAAAAACAGTTCACCCGTGCGTGACTACCACAGACAATGCATACATGCTTAGAGTTGAAAAGATGATCATCAGTGAAGTCTGGCTCTCAGAGACTCCGGAGAACAAGATGCTTCTAATACTTGCTTTATCACTGAAAATATTATATAGGTGATCCACTGTGGTCAGTATAGACCTAACTCTATAAATGATTGAATTAATCACATCCCAGAGATACACCGACGTTTTTACTACTGGAAGTCTTTAACATGAAACAGCTAATAACAGGACCTCTATAAGAAAAATGGAAATAATCTGAAAGTTTCAGGAAATACCAAGGTAAATATTATATTCTAAGTATACATATAAACATTTCTATACATGTAAATTATTAAATATACTCTCCTATAAAACAAAATGTCTTATATCAAAAACATGTTTTTAATATTTACATGTATGCATTTTTTAGCCTGAGAGTAAACACAAGGTTCTGGAGTAGAGATCAGAGTTATTATTACTTACACCAAAAAATGTATACCACTTTTCCCACACCTAATATGTCACAGGCATCCTATAGCGAGCGAGTTGGTTAGGCCTGTATCTACAGGGGTTGAATCATAGGAAAGGGCCCCAAAACTATCATAGTTGCCCAAATGCTACTTTCCCAGAGAAAAGCAGAAAAAAAGCTAATCTTCCTAATGTAAGCAAATTCTCCTTAGAAGAGGGAAGGTCTCAGAGTTCTTACCCTTTGGAATGTAAATAAATGTCTCCTGAGGGAAGATTAACTTCACAGGGTTTACAATCTCAATCTTGAATGTGTCTCAGGCTCTGAGTTTTATAACCCTTTGAAAAAAAAAAAACAAACAAACTTCCTGGGCATTCTCTAACAATCTAATCTCTTAACAATCTTTTAACTTCTAAGTCTTGCCCTTTAACCCAAGTTCTAGTTTTCTAGGCTTACAAAGCTGTGACTATACAGAAACATGAAAATATACACTTCCTGATTAATACACAGTAAAATGAACCAAAACATTTATATTTGCAGCCCTTGTTAATATTTGACACCTCCTAAAATATTGGCTTTCACACCATTTCTGGAGAGCCCTAGGGAATTCCTCGGAGTTGCCCCAGAAGCCTCTTTTGAGGGGGGCATTTAGAGGTGCAGAGTGAGCAGAGCTCTGAAACCCCAATTCCTGCTTCAAATACAACCCATCTGCTCTCAAATTTTGGGCTTCCAATAACGTTTTTTGAAGATAAGGCTCTACCTATATATATATATATATATATATATGTATATATATACATATATATATTTGAAATCCCCTTGGCAGGGGGGTACCCACCAAAAAATCCTGGGCAACCCAAATAAAAATCCTGTCTTATAGAAACAGACATGGTTTCATTTATGTTTACACTTAAATTTTCTTGGTGTAGTGCTCTTATTTGCATTAATGTGAAACCTAATGAAACACAGAACACCACAAAGTTAATCAATTCTTTCTGGGGCTCCAGATATAGTTCACAGGTACTCAGAAAGTTCTTGATGTTCTGCTTGTTGATGTCCTATGTATACAATGCCACTTGAAAAAAAGTACCTAAACACTAGTAGTGTCTTCCATTTCTTCCTGTTTTCTATTACTGATCCTCCCTAAACAGTGCTGTAATTCTCTTTTGGGGGGAAACCAAAACCTCTGTTGCTCACAAAAATAAGAGGTTCCCTTTTCACAGGACTCAGAGTTCAAGGAGCAGCCACTGTACTCTCATATCCACCACCCCAGTTCCTCACTTTTCTACTTCCAGGTAACCCAACATAAAACTTCCTCCCCCTCCCTTCGCCTCTCTTCCCCTGCACTCACCACCATACAAATAAACTGAAGACAAATAGATGCGTCAGCCCCACCAGTTCGGGTGCCCAGATTGCAATTCCCACACTGATACATGGGAAGATTCTAGCGACATTTATAAAAATTCAATATTAAGGTTATACATGCTAGTCTCTAAATCTAAAATAATACGCTATACAGCACTTCCAAAATTTTACAATGTTTCTCTATTGCACTTTTTTTTAAGATTTTGTTTATTTATTTGAGAGAGAGAAAGCAGAAGCAGGAGGAGCAGCGAAAGGAGAGGGAGAAGCAGGCTCCCCACTGAGCAGGGAGCTTGATGGCAGGTTTGATTCCAGGACCTTGGAATCATAACCTGACCCTAAGGCAGATTCTTAACTGACTGAGCCACCCAGGCACTCCTAACTATTGCATTTTTCAAAGGCTAGACTGGGTAGCTCAGTCGACTGGGCATCTGCCTTCAGTTCAGGTCACAATCCCAGGGTCCTGTGTCAGGCTCCCTGATCAGTAGGGAGTCTGTTGCTCCCTCTGACCCTCCCCCCAGCTCAGGCTTCTGGTAGCGCCCGCACAGACACACGTGCACTCCCTCTCTTTCAAATAAATAAATAAAAATCTTTAAAAAAAAAAAAGGACAGACTTATTGTCAATTCATATATCTTTACTTAGGGGGAAAAAAGTCTCCTGGGATTCAAGAAACCTGAGTGCTGGTTGCCACCTCTGCTTGTTATGTGAACTTAAGCTAGTAACTTAACTTCTTTTGGCCTATTTCTCATCTCTAAAAGGGCAAATTGTCTATTCTCAGAAGTGATCCAAGTGGGATTCGGAGTTTTCATATAATTATTAACTCTCCTGGGACGCCTGGGTGGCTCAGACGGTTGGCGTCTTAATTGGCTCAGGCCTTGATCTCAGGGTCCTGGGATAGAGCCCTGCACCAGGCTCCCTGATCAGTGGGGAATTTGCTTCTCCCTCTGACCGTCCCCCACTGTTGTGTTTTCTCTCTCACTCTCTCTCTCAAATAAATAAAATCTTTAAAAAAAGAAAAAAAGGAATTAACTCTCAACACTCATATATCCCTGCAAACCTGATGGTACACTGTTATGTATAATCTACCTGTCAAAAATTCTGCACTGTACTTCTTTCCTTCCCCCATTTCTAATGGAAGTTCCTGTGTGCAGAAGACAGCAAGATATCACTACAGGAAAGAACATTCTAGAAGTGTAGGCCAAGTAAAAAGACAACATACCGTATTTTAATCAATTCTGCAAATCAGTTCCAGTTATTTAAAAAAAAAAAAAATTAACAAAGGTAATTTTGGTCCCCATCGCCTTCATTTTCTGCCCTCTCTACCCAAAAAAGATGGGTTGGTGATATGAAAGGTAAGACAAGTGAGAGTCACTGAACCATAATGATGTGACCGACCCCATGGTTCATTCAATAAATATCTGAGTGCCCAATTACCAGGCATTAAGCTAAGCACCAAACAACGCCCAAAGGCTAAATTTTTGGGCGATATAGAGAAATACATACTGAAGTGGATCATCTGGGGTCCTCACGCCCTAAATGCTTCCCTAAGCCTTGAAGGCATTATCCTGACTTGATTGATTCTATAACTGTGTCAAAAGGAGAAATTAGGTGAACAGAACTCCCTCAGCATAACCGAAAGCCATTTGTGTCTCCACTCCTCGAGGAGGATGCAAGCTGAGAACACATCACACTTCAGCTGGCCCTGTCCCCGAGCACGTGTCACAGAGACAGCGACGGGCGGCTCCCCGCCACCCCCTGGGCTGTGATCTCAGGAGTCCCAAAGTTCTTCAGGATTCTGTTTCCCACAAGCTGATTCCACGAGTCACACGGGACCATCGTTCCCAAACTCCAAGGGAGTAAACAAAGTTCTATAAAACGGTAATAACTTTAAACCACATCTCTAAATAAAATTCTGGGACAGGTGTCTGGTACCAAAGCGTGTTTTATTAGACATCAGGTGTCATGCTTGGATTAACACATCTGTCTTTATAACCAAAAGTCTGTGAAACGGTCAAGATTTTCAGAGCTTTGGTCAAAGTGTGCTCTTCGAAAATCAGCATCCGTGCGCCGGAGCCACCTCCCTCCCCCGCCTCCGAGTAACAAGAACAAGGAAGGAGTAAAGTCCGACATTAGTTACCACGGCCTCTCCCCCCGTCCCGCAGAGCTGTACTCGGAAATCCTTTCTCAAAGGCGGCCGGGTGCACCTTCTCAAGGTGAGTTAAACTTGGGACATGAGGCAGGGTAGGGGTAAGGGGCAAAAGCGAGCCCAGGACGACCGCGCTGGGGCGCGACCTCTCCGCCCCCGGCCCGGACGCCGAGCAGGGGGACCCCGGGGCGGGCGAGGTGCGGGGCCAGGCCGGCCGCGAGGCCACCGAGCGAGGGCCCCGAGAGGCGGGAAAGGCCAGAGGGTGGGCTGTGGGGGCAGAAGACGCTTCGGGAAAGCGCGGGCGCTCGCCCCACGGCGCCGCCGGAGGAGGAGACCCGGGCCGGAGTCCCCTTCGCCGCCCGGACCGCGTCTCGGAGGGTACCTGACTGCGGGCGGCCGGTCCACAAACCCCTCCCGCCGCCCGGGCCGATGAGGAGGCCGGTTCTCCGCAGAGCCACGACCCTCGCCAGCGTCGCCAGCATCGCGCGCCTCTCAGATAGCCTAGGTCCCGGCGTGAGGAAAGAGTGCAGCGCGCGCGCCGCCCGCGGCCCGCACCACAGGGGGCGCCCATGAGCAAATCAGGCCCCGCCCTCCTCCCGCCTAGTGGGCGGGGCCTCGCCCGGCAGTGCTTGCGCGGTTAGTGCTTTCCGGGAGGTGCCTTCCAGTTCGTGCAGTGGTTCGCTTAATCGGTCCTGAGCAGGCAGCGCAAGACCATAAATGCCTTTGCTGGAGCTGAGTGTTCGGCTTTTGTCCTTTTTCCTTCTCTTGCCTTTATTTAAATCTGCTTGATCTCTACCCAATTCAGTAACCCACTTCCACCGTGCGCCTGCCAGAACCTTTGTGAGGCCGGAACCAATATGCTGTGCCTCGATGGCGGCCGGAGGACTGTTTTGGCAAGGACCACCAAGTCTGTGAGAAGGGTTGGTCGGGACAGTTCCGGCGGGAGAAGGCGGCAGTGAGGTCCTCGTCTTCGTCTCCTGAGATGCACCGACAGAATTTTCGACCCCCGACTCCTCCCTACCCCGGCGCGGGTGTAGGAGGTTGGGGTAGCGGGAGCAGCTTCCGGGGTACCCCGGGCGGAGGCGGACCGCGGCCGCCCTCCCCTCGGGACGGGTACGGGAGTCCGCACCACACGCCGCCGTACGGGCCCCGGTCTAGGCCCTACGGGAGCAGCCACTCTCCGCGACACGGCGGCAGCTTCCCGGGGGGCCGATTCGGGTCTCCGTCCCCTGGCGGCTACCCTGGCTCCTACTCCAAGTCCCCCGCGGGGTCCCAGCAGCAATTCGGCTACTCCCCAGGGCAGCAGCAGACCCACCCCCAGGTAATAATAGCCAGCGTTTGCCGAGCTCTTACTGTATGGCAGGCATGGTACTAATAATAATCCCTTTACATGGATTATTTTGTCTGATCCTCTATGAGGTGAGATACTATTGTTGGCCCTGTTTTGCAGATGAGTAAACTGAGGCTGAGAGAGAAGTTAAGTAACTTACTGTAGGTGACCTTAGGTAGCAGAGCTGTACTTTCTGTTTCTAGAGCCCTCCCGCTTTGAACTAGTACACTGCCGTTCCTACGCACGTTTCCCTAATTCCTATCCTTGCCTGCGATCGTGCCAGTTCGTCTGAGTAAATTACTCTCCGATGGGTAAAACGAATGAATTCCCAGCGTAGAGCTCTCTGGGTTATAGGGTTATAGACTGGTGCCATTTTCCCACTACTGGCACACTTTTTTGGCGTGGGCGGGGTGGGAGGGAGAAGGTGGTGGGGAGGGGAGCTTCAGACTACGCTGGCTTCTGCTCCAGGTCTTCCTAGGGAAAAATCGGTGATTTGTGGAAGTTTCCCCTTCCTCTCCGTGAACACAGGAGACCGAGGGAGTATTTCTGGTGTGCCTAGGATTCGTGTGATTTAAAATTTAAACGGTTTTCTGCTTTCCGTGGTGCTAAACCAACCCCACCCCTTTTGAGTCTGGAGCTAAGTAGATAAAATTTCATAGGATGGAATTTTGAAGCCGCAGGGTTAAAGCACAGTTATTTCATCACCAGTTCTGCAGAGTTACTGCATTAGAAATCAAAAAGCATTTGAGCTGACAAATGGAATTATTAATAAACGAGTATGTCAAATTGGCTTAAATACTTTTACAAACAAAAACACTAGATTAAAAGAAGAATGGACTTTGCAGTTGAACATGCTTGGGTTCAAAATAACTTTTAACTAGCAGTGTGATCCCCACTAGCTTTAAAAAAAAAAAAAGTGCCAATTATCTCTACAAAACATTTTTTTAACTGATGATTTTTTTTCTAAAGGGTTCTCCAAGGACATCTACACCATTTGGATCAGGGCGTGGTAGAGAAAAAAGAATGTCTAATGAGTTGGAAAATTATTTCAAGCCTTCAATGCTTGAAGACCCTTGGGCTGGCCTAGAACCAGTATCTGTAGTGGATATTAACCAACAATACAGCAATACTCAAACATTCACAGGCAAAAAAGGAAGATACTTTTGTTAACATTTCTGAAATTCACCCGGAAGCTTCATGTGTCAGGAACATCTTGGACAAACCTTTTACTCCTGTAATTAAGTTGAACCCTAAGATGGTGACTTTGAATAATTAGTTGAGTCTTCTTGGTATTTTTCATCTTATCAAGTATTGTTGAGATTAGAGAAGACATACAGTAGAGTAATTTGCAATATTTAGCTCTTTGGAAGTGCCTACCACATTTTAGAAGATTCACAGTTTCCAAATATTTAACGTTCATGGTTATATAATGGACATTTGTCTTTCAATGGTTTTCCAATGTTTTAAAATAAAACATTTTGTCTTTCTAGATATATTGTGGTTTTGTCATATGCTAAAGAAGTAGAATTATTAAAATATTGCCTGTAATCACTTGCTTAGCATTCATAGGTAAATATTTTGCATACTACTTTTGAAAATGAAATAAACCATCCTTAGAGATACAGACAGTTCTGTATTTGTTCACAGGGAAAGAGGGTGAATGAAGAGAACAGAAAAGAATTCTATTCATATTTATTATAACCATTGTTCTTTGTGCATATTTTATGTAATGCTTTTGTAAATGCATTGAAACTTGAAAGTCACAGAAACCCACTTAAAGGGTATTTATACTTTTTATATTCATTTAACTGGAAAAGGCAATGATAGATCATAGCTAGATTAAAGTGTTCTGTATCTGAATTTCTCAACATCTCTCAATATTTTGGAGTCATTTTCTCTTGAGCCAAGGAAGATGGGTACCAGCATTCTGAAATCACTTCCTTTGTGAAGAGAACATCTCCCAACACTGTCCATCCCAAGAAAGACAGATTTGTCCTACCTGGATCATGTTTCTGTATTCCTGAACTAATAATGGCCCAAGCAATGAGGCCTAATTAGCTTGAGCTATGAACCTCCCCTATAATGAGACAGGGCTCCACTAGGCCTGCGTGGATTAGAAAAGTGGTTTTCCAAAGGAAGGGATGCTACACGTGTATACCTAAATTAACTATTTCTTCCCAAATATTTTAACAAAACTAAGTCTTCTAACATTCAGACTTTTTAGATATTTTGATACCACAACATGATGAAGATAAAGCTAGTTAAAATTCTCTTTAAACATTCCCAAAAAGAAACCTCTAAAAATGAAATGGTCACACAACCTGTTTGAGCCATACTCAGTTTCTTACCTCTTGGGTCTCAGAGGCAAAGAAGAAAAGGAGAGGGAAAGAGTTTAGACTAATAAGCTCCATGACAGCCAGGACTATTTGTACCAATTAAAAGCTGGATGAGTTATTTAACTTCTCTATGCCTCAATTTTTTCATATGTAAAATGAAAATAGTACCCATGTCATAGAGGTGTTGTGTTTGAGGATTAAAAGGGTTTATATGTGTGCAACTCTTAGGCCAGAGCCTGGCACATAGTAAGCACTCAATAAATGGTAGCTATTACTTTCTCATTCACCCCTATAGAGCCTCAGCTGCTAGAATGATGTCTGGGGAAATAGTAGGTGCTTAATAAATATTTGGTGAATGAATGCAAGCATTCTGATTATAACTACTGTATTGCTCTGCCTTGTCTCCTGTTATAAAAGGAATAGTAAATTAGTAATTTTCCCCAGTATTTTAAAGGAAATGTCTTTATTCTCTAACGTCTTTCCCAGATGATTTGAGGTCATGAAGTGTGATGAAAATTAGAGCAAATGGAATACTTTTGTAAACCTTTTAATGAATTTTATAGGTAAGAAATACTATCTTTAGGAAATGGCATTTGGAAATAATTATTAAACCACCTCTTAGAGATCACTGGGTTATTGGCAAAGATGAAAAAGGAAGTCAGAAAGGATTTTGTGCCATTGTATTCATTGTATTCATAGCGTATTTGGAAGATACACAAATTGTAACAGTTCTAATGGTTTACGTGCATTTTATTTCACTGTAAGTATAATATTAAATATTTAGTTAAATGTAAAATTTCTTTTTTGCTAAGTCACCAACATCCACTTCAGAGCCAAGCTTTTCTGACTTTCCTGAGAGAAACTTTTGTCCTCAGGAAAGGTGCATTACTGTTTGGCTCTAGTTGGTAGTGTATTCAGTTAACAAAATTCTTGCGACATTGATAATTTGGTTTGTTTCTATTATTAGTCTATCTTTGTTTAGCTGAATCAAAGAATTGATCATTCTTTAAAATGAAAAATAATTGTTTTTTAGTGTTCCAAAATACACATGTTTACCTCCATAGAAATGCTATATAACTTAGAAAATTTTTCAGCTAAGTATGCGTCTTAAATATTCAGGTAACTCAAGAACGGAAGTTGGGTCTTCAAACAAGGGTATGTGTACTTCTGGGAGTCTTCAACCTTCTAAGGGAAATGCAGGCATAGAAAACATTCCAGATCCCCACTTCCCATATATATACTCTTTGTTAAAATGATCTGTCTAAAGAACATTTCCATGTTCAATGGATTATGCCAGTTCTTTTTACCTTCTGCCTTTTCATTGTCACCCTCTCCCACTTTACATAATAAAACTGTGGCAAGCTTGTGTTTTATAAAATAACCCTAACAATATTTCAGGTCCCACATAGTCTTATAGAACTTGCACTACCCCATCAAGATGTGGAGTTACAGCCCTTCCCTTTCAACCTGCTCCAGACAGACCTTTCTGACTGCCCAGTTTAAGAAAGTATGGTAGAAGTTAGTTTTCATTATTAGTGAAGTGTGGTCTTAGAAATGGGTTTATTGGCCCATGTGGAGATGTTCAGAATTCAGATGTGTTGTCAAGTAGGAAATAGTATAATGACAGTTTTTGTTTAATGGCCTTGACTTTTTTGTTTCCTGACTTCAAAAAACCATTTTTCCTGTGGGTGAATCATGTGAAAGTAAAGCAGAGAACAAGAACATAACATGAAGGTAAAGTTCCCTTATTTTTAGGCAACAAATGATTAGATTATTTGCCTCATCTATTTTAGAATATTCAAAATTGGTGCAAAAGCATGATGGGTTTTGGTGAATGCTGTTAAGCAAGCTATTTTCACCATTCTCCATAACAGTAAAGAGCCTGATAAATATGTCTCAAACCTGTCTCAGTAGCATAATTAGCATGGTTTCAAGGAGGAAGAAGTTAGAAGTTCCATGTTTATTTCTGATATGCTAATACTAGATTTTCCAGTGAAAAGATCCCGTATCAAAGGTAAGTTCATGATTGTATATTTTTCAGATTCTTAGAAACATTTTTATTAACCTTTGCCAGTTCATTATCAGATTCTGTAAATCCATATTAATTTTTTTACCTAGCTCAGCTGTCTTCTTTATTCCGTTTCTTCATTCTTAACATGTATTTAGGTTTAAGTTAACATAAACATTTTTTTTAAAGATTTTATTTATTTGACAGAGATCACAAGTAGGCAGAGAGGCAGGCAGAGAGAGAGGGAGAAGCAGGTTCCCCACTGAGCAGAGAGCCCGATGCAGGGCTTGATCCCAGGACCCTGGGATCATGACGTGAGCCGAAGGCAGAGGCTTTAACCCGCTGAGCCACCCAGGCGCCCCTCATGTTAAGATAAACATATTATGAGTTTTGTTGTAAATAAGACATAAAATAGTCATCAGTATACCTTGCATGTTTCCAGAACTTGCTAGTGATTCATTATCTTTTTTGCTCCTAATTTCCATGATCTAATGTTTCATCTAATCTGAGAGACTATTGTATCACTCACTATTACATACCACTTAGTAAAAACACGGCCCAGTAAATTATGATATGCCATCAATTTAAGATGCATCTCAATTTCAAAAATGTTCAGATGTGTGTCTTAGTTTGATAAGATACTGCAAACAAAAATCATAAAAGCAGAACATAAACTCAGGTGTAGGTAAATGGAATAAATATTCCCAAAATATGTACTAGGACATGGTGCATTTAATTTTAGAAAATAAGTTTAGTTATAATTAATTCTTCCTTTTCAGATATTTATATACATCCTAATTTCTATTAAAAAACATGATTGTTTTTCAGACATAAAATTTCTAATCTATATAGAGTTATCCTCAAGAAATCTATGCAATTTCCAGTTTTGTAGAGGGTGTTTTTTACTCAGTTGTGTCTTAATTTTATGCTCTATCAGCAAGATGAGTAAGTGAAAAAGTTACAGATAAGTCTTACTAAACATCTTTGGTTAACTTTCCAAAGAATTAAGAAGGAGAATGGCTTGAACAACAAGGTCTTTAGTGAGAGTGGTTTTCAATTTTTTGCTTTCAAAATTGAAGAAACCTCAATCAGATTGTCAATTAAAATTATTAAAAATAATTTGATGACAGCTCAGTTTATAATTTTGGCATATAACTTAAAAGGAGTCCAGGAATTGAGTAGCCTCACTATAACAATTCTTTCTGCCCCTTTTTACTATATACATGTGTTTTCTCAGCGTTTATACCTCTACATAAAAAGTAACAAAATTGATGTCTTATTCTAGCAATGGCTAGAATTTATCCATGAGTATGAGAAAATGCAGCACCATCCATCTCATTGAGATATATTTCCAATAAAACTTGTTTTGTGTTTTTAATTTATAAAAATTAATATATTTTTTATCATTTGAATAGTAATGATAATCCACACAGTGTTCAACACTTGGAGCTTTATAGCTGTTGGAAATGTATTTAATTTCTAAAAATATTTTTTATTTCAGTAAATATGTATTTCATGTATTTTGGGACAGATGTATAATAGAGTATCAGTAGAAGACTTTGAAGCAATACACTATTGCAATGAGATAAAATTACATAGGAGAGTACAATGGAGATACAAATTGGGAATAAAATAGCATAAAATTTCTGTTAACTGTTTTAAGGAGTGATAGTGAATATCAAATTGCTGTGATTTATTGATTCAGCTGGATATCTTTGTAATGTACTAGATTTAGCTTAAAATTTCAGTATTACAGAAACTTCCTTTACAGTTTTCAAGATTAGGTAAAAATATTTTTATATTGACTTGACCATGTAGAAGAGGGTATATTACTTTTCAAAATATTTTAGAGAATATATGACCAAAAATTTTAAAGGTCTCCAGCAGAGAAGGAAGAAAGGAAATACAATACAGTAAACTATAAATCCAAAAGAAAGCAGAGAAGGAAGAAAAAATAAAACTGACAGTAGTAAGTCCAGATATATCACAAAGAATCTAAGAAAAATAAAAATTCATTTTAAAGAAACATCAGATTGGATTAGGAAAATGGAATCCATCTATTTGCTTGTTTTACAAAGATACATCTAAAATAAAGAGTTATAAGGGCCTCTGGGTGGCTGTCACTTAACCGACTCATGGTTTTCGCTCAGGTCATGATCTCAGGGTCTTGAGATCAAGCTACCACATCACACTCCATGCTGGCATGGATCCTTCTTAAGATTCTATCCCTTCCCCCCCAAATGTGCTCTCTCTCTCTCTCTCTCAAAAAAGAAAAAAAAATGTAAAATGAAAGATTATAAAATGAAGGGTTATAAAAAGATTCAAATTCACAGTGGGAATTCAGCACAGCTCTACCAGGCATGGATATAGCAAGCAGATGTGGGATTTGTAAGGATAGAGAAATGGTGCACAAAACAGAGATTGTAGATATTATATGTATATTTTTTTCAAGTACACACAGCATATAATAACTTCTATAAATGTTCTAAATCACCAAGAGTCTGCAAATTTCAAAGATTCGATTGATATCCAGACCATGTTTTCTGACCAAAATGTTTGATGAATTTAGAAACAAAAAGTACCCTCCATCAAAGAATAAATAAGTCCGTGACACAGAAGACGAACTATGATGACTGTTAAGAAAGCAAAAGCCTATTTGGATAAACTAAACAAAAATTGGTTGGGGAGGGAATATATAATATTAACATTTGGTATAACATCAGAAACTCTGCAAAAAAAAAAAAAAAATGACTACAGTAGGAAAACAATAGTGATGGAATCACCAAGAAGGATAATGCAATAGTGAAATGAAATATATCTTCATTATTGCATCACCCTTCATTTTTTTATTGCATTGTCCAGGTCATGCATCATATTTCAAGAAGGTATAAAGTCTAGAGAACACTATCCATTACGTGGATAAGTTTTTAAGCTTTTAAAAGTTTTTAAGCTTTCATTGAGCACAGTTAGGAATTTGTCATTTTTTATTTTGCATTCATATGGCAAAGAAAAAATTAAGAGGTTTTTCATGATTGTTAGACAAATGAGCACTCTGGGTTCTAACCCTAACTATAAATTTTCAGTTGACACTATCCTAGAAAATTTTTTTCAAATTCAGGAATCAATGAATGAACATACATTTCTAAGGACAAAAGAAAATACATCATCTAGTTAGTCATCCAAAAGAAAGAACTTCATCACACAATACTATGTCATAAGAACATCTCTTGGGTTTGTTTATCAAAATTTATATGATGAGTTTGTAAGACAAACTTTAAAGGCAGGTGCATATTCAAGTTGATTGAAATGAAGTAAATGATATAAAAGTGAAAAATCTATTGGACTGACCATTCTAATTGGTGTTTACACATCTAAAAGTGAAAATGTTTTGCAATTATGAAGCACAGAAGATGGCCATCCTCTTCAAAAATGTGACATCAGAGTTTAAACTATATTGCATTTTGAAGATTCAAGTGTAAGAAGAACCAAAAAATACTAATTCAGAGCCCATTAGAGATATACTTGGAATTTGGCGTCAAGATTTAGGCATTGAATATGTTCTAGGCTTTGGGACAATTAAGGAATGTCCATTGCATTCGAGGTACATTACCCAATATCTACCATGAAAACCAGGGAAATAAAAACTGGATTTGCTATGTTTATATTTTTATTCTAATTTCTAGTAAAGTTGTATCTCACTGTATATTCTGTACATTTTGCTGAACTTAAAATACTTATAAAATTAAAAGGGTCTTTTGGACCCAGATGACAAATGACATTTATCTTTTTTCTGAAGATTAAGATGAAGAAATTACATTGCTACTGACAGAAGGTTTGAAAGTCACTCAAACATAGTATAACCAAAGCATTTGAAAAACAGATGAAATGAGTAATTTTTTAGAAAGGGCCATGATCAAAATTGACTCAAACAGAATAGGAAGCCAGAATAAACCAATAGCCATGAAAGATACTGAGTTGATAATCATTCTCCCCATGAATGGACACCAGACTTACCAAGTCTTCATGGGACACATTAATGCCTGTATCACGAAAACTTACTTAAAAAAAAAAGAAGAAAAAGTATTGAACACAGCATACAATCTTCATAATAACTTGATCTCAGTCCTGGCCAAGGACTATAAATGGAAACTGTAGTCTTTAACTTACGAACATAGTCGTTAAAAATCTTAAATAAGGTCACAATTCAGCAATTACCCAACAAGAGAAAAGTGAAGAAAAAACTAATAGGGTGTATATCAGGATTGCAGTGATACTTTGGCATCTGAAAATTTGTTTCTGTTACACCTGATTGAAGGAGAAGATCTATACTAATAACGCACTAACGAAGACAAAGCATTTCTTAAAATTACACAAAAGTCTTTGAGAAGTGGGAACTCCGAAAGAGACCTGAGGTATGAGAGTTGTAAAGGAAGAGAAGAAAGTAATCCTATTGCAGATGACATCTGCGTACAAATGCAAGGGAGGCAAACTTTTGAATTAACTGCTCTGAATCCAAGAGCAATATAGAATTACAGCATTACACCATCAAAGATGACAGGTAAAAATGGCACCTCCTCTATAGCAAGCTGCAATCAATCTTGTAGGGGAAACTACAGAGAAAACTGCAAAGCATTTTTGAAGAACTTTTTAGAAAACCTGAGTAAATGGAAAGTTTATTCATGGATGGAAAGATAGTATTGTAAATTTGTCCATCCTTAAATTATAAATTAAATCCAATAAAAATCTCAATCCTTACAGACCTTGCAAAATGATCCAGATAGTTATATGGAAGAGGAAGTGGTCAAGATTAGTCCTAGTAATGTTGAAAATGTAAGCAGACTTGCTCTACCAGATAAAGAAGCTTGTAAACATAATGACTGGTTGGCGCAGGAATAAATAGACTAATGACACAAAAAGAGACCTCAGAAACTCACAAATTTATAGAAACTTGATATATGGTTAAGATAGCATTGGAATTCACCGGGGAAGGGACAGACAAGTGCTAACAAGTCAAAATATTTAGGCTTACAAAAAAGGTAAAAGTGGTTCCTTATGCCATTCAAAAGCAAATTTTCAAGTAGAATGAAGACCCAAATGTGAGCAGTAAAAATAAAAATAAATGGAAGAAAACATGGGCAGCAGCATTTTTTTATGAACTGGTAATAAGGATTTTTTTTTTTTTTTTAAGATTTTATTTATTAGGGAGAGAGCAAGCCCACAAGCCGAGGGAAGAGAAAGGCTCTACGCTGAGCAGGAAGCCGGTCTCGGGCCTCCATCCCAGGACCCCGGGATCATGACCTGAGCTGAAGGCGGACGCTTAATAATTGAGCCACCCAGGCATCCCCAGGGAAGGATTTCTTAGAGCAAATAGGGAAACCATATAAAATGTTGACAAACTTGACTATTAAAAACTCAACAAATGGCATTATAAACAAAGTTAAAAGATGGGATTTTTTTCTCTCTAAAATAAATAGCTAAACAAAATCTTAAAAGGGGACACAGGGGGTGCATGGGTGGCTCAGCTGATTAAGCGTCTGCTCTTGGTTTCAGTGCAGGTCCTGATCCCTGTCATGAGAACAAGTGCCACATGGGGTTCTATGCTCAGCACAGAATCTGCCCGAGATTCTTTCCATCCCCTCTACTTCCCCTGCTCTCACTCACTCTCTAAAATAAAAATCTTTTTTAAAAATTGGATTTTTAGGGGCGCCTGGGTGGCTCAGTGGGTTAAGCCTCTGCCTTTGGCTCAGGTCATGATCCCAGGGTGCTGGGATCGAGCCCCGCATCAGGCTCTCTGCTCAACGGGGAGCCTGCTTCCTCCCCTCTCTCTGCCTGCCTCTCTGTCTACTTGTGATCTCTCTCTCTGTCCAATAAATAAATTTAAAAAAAAAATTGGGGGACGCCTGGGTGGCTTAGTTGGTTAAGCGGCTGCCTTCGGCTCAGGTCATGATCCCAGCGTCCTGGGATCGAGTCCCACATCGGGCTCCTTGCTCGGCAGGGAACCTGCTTCTCCCTCTGCCTGCCTCTCGGCCTACTTGTGATCTCTCTCTCTCTGACAAATAAAATCTTTTTAAAAAATAGGATTTTTACAACACACATGACAAATTATATCAGAATATATAACAAATTCCTTCAATTCAGTGAAAAAGTCAAGCAACTCAATGAGCCAAGAAGACAATTATAGAAGAGCAAATCCATATGAACAATAAGTACATGAGTCCCTAGTAATTACAAGACTATAAACTGAAGTCACAGTGAGCTATCACATTGTGCTTTTATGGCAACACAAAGTGTCAGAACATCCAATATAAGTTCCCACAAGAAGTATAATAAGGTAGAACCACTTGGGAGAGCATTTGGCAAGACAGCAAAGCTGGAGATGCTCAATAAACCTGAAACCCAGCAAATCCACATCTAGCTATTGTGGAACAAAATTAGATTATAAGTGTTAGTGTAATTCAGACTTGTCTAAAATTGTAGCTGAAATCATTAGCGACAAATCAGAAAAGGTTATAGTAGGAAAGCTTTCTGAGACCGAAAAGTACTTTGGAGAATGCAAATATGTTTTAAAAAGTTTTTTTAAAAGAATATTTGCGGGGCACCTAGGTGGCTCAGTGGGTTAAGCCGCTGCCTTCGGCTCAGGTCATGATCTCAGGGTCCTGGGATCGAGTCCCGCATCGGGCTCTCTGCTCAGCAGGGAGCCTGCTTCCCTCCCTCTCTCTCTGCCTGCCTCTCTGTCTACTTGTGATCTTTCTCTGTCAAAGAAATAAAATCTTTAAAAAAAAAAAAAAAAAAGAATATTTGCATACCAGTTATAAATTCTAAGGTAAATGTTAAGTGTTTACTCAGAAGCCCAAAGACATTGCTGTAATCTTAGATTTGCACTTACTGTTGTCCTCCAAGGATTATTACATATCAACATGAGGTTATAGAAAAGTAAACTATTAAAAATACTTCTGCATAAAATTTATGTTTACTTAAGTTGTTATAGGTGAATTGGCTCACAAACTTTGTATAATAACCTGCTGACCATGATCTCATTGTTTTTACAATGAACTCAACATAAAAATATATTTAACTCTCTTACTGAATAAAGTATCTGAAAACCGCCCTGAGGAAATTATTTTTAGAAATAAATTAGAGAATTAAAATATGAACTGTTTTCTTCTGCAGTATGTAACCTAGATAAATACTTGAGCTTGTATTTTTGCAGAGATACATTCAAGAATGTTCTTTGCAGTGATGTTTGTCAGATCAAAAGATTGGCAATAATCTAAATGACCATCAATAGGAAAAAAGATTACTTAAGTAAGTTGTAAATTTGCAAAATGTAATAGAATTCAGCAGTCAAGTTAATTAGAGCTATATGACACAGTATTAATGAATCCAAAATAATTTTATGGGGGCGCCTGGCTGGCTCAGTTGTTATGTGTCTGCCTTTTGCTCAGGTCATGATCCCAGGGTCCTGGGATCAAGCCCCGAATCAGGGTCCCTGCTCAGTGGGAAGCCTGCCTCTCCCTCTCCCACTCCCCCTCCTGTGTTCCCTCTCTCACTGTCTCTCTCTCTCTCTGTCAAATAAATAAATCTTTTTAAGAATAGTAATAATTTTGGGGCGCCTGGGTGGCTCAGTGGGTTAAAGCCTCTGCCTTCAGCTCAGGTCACGATCTCAGGGTCCTGAGATCGAGCCCCGCGTCGGGCTCTCTGCTCAGCGGGGAACCTGCTTCCCCCTCTCTCTCTGCCTGCCTCTCTGCCTGCCTCTCTGTGTACTTGTGATCTCGCTCTCTCTGTCAAATAAATAAATAAAATCTTTAAAAAAAAAAAAAGAATAGTAATAATTTTATGTAAAGAAAAGAAATAGGTAGTGATAGTCTTTACATGAAAATTTAAAAGTCTGCCAAACTGAAGTAGTATAAAAGCATGAATAAAAGTAAGAAATACTCTTCATGATAGTAACAGTTTTGGGGTAGGGGGATTTAGGCTTCAAATGAATTTGGGTGGATGGATAGATGAGTGTATTACAAGCTATCAAAATTTGGAAAATGTTAAGATTTATTAAGACTGACTATGGTGTATACATGTTTATTTTCCTCATTTCTTCAAAGTATTTCATAATAAAAAATTCATTTTGACCTCTTAACTCATTCTGTAATGCCAGAACCACCCAAATAAAAAACCAGACAGATTGCAAGATAGGAATACTGTACACCATTATCTCATGAACATAGATGCCAAAATCATCAGCAAAATATTAGCAAATTGAATCTAACAGATATTAAAAGAGTCATATACTGTGAACAAGTGGGATTCCAGGTATGCAAGTCTGATTCAGTGTTCAAAAATCAATGTAATTCATCATATTAACAAGCTAAAGAAGAAAAATCAGATGATCTTATCAATATATGCAGAAAGAGTATTCGACAAAATCCAGCACCCATTCATGATGAGAACTTTCAGCAAACTAGGAATAGAAAGGAACTTTCTCAATTTGAGAAAGAATATCTACAAAAACCTACAGCTAGTACCATACTTAATGAGAGAAGTAAGTTGCTTTTTTTTTTTACTATTTTATTTATTTATTTGACAAAGAGCGAGAAAGGGAACACAAACGGGGGAGTGGGAGAAGGAGAAGCAGGCTCCATGCTGAGCAGGGAGCCCCATGCAGGGCTCTATCCCAGGACCCTGGGACCCTGGGATCATGAAGAGCCGAAAGCAGATGCTTAGGGACTGAGCCACCCAAGCACCCCGGGAGAAAATAAGTTTCAGCGAAGATCAGGAACAAGGCAAGGATGTCCCCTCACATCATGGCTTTTCAGTATACTGGAAGTCCCCCCAAAAAAGGAAATTAAAGGTATACAAATTGAGAAGAAATTAAACCCTATTCACAAGTGACACTATTGTGTATGTAGAAAATCACAATTCAAAAACAACTGAAGTAAGCAATTACAAAAGGCTTGCAGTATACAAAGTTAATATCAAAGTTAATTCCTTTCTTATTTACAGCAACGAACGATTAAAATTTGAACCAAAAAATCCACTGGGGTGGGGCGCCTCAGTGGCACAGTCGGTTGAGCAGTCAGCTCTGGTTTCAACTCCGATTATGATCTCAGGATCGTGAGATTGAGCCCCAGGTCAGGCTCCACGCTAAGTCTGCTTGGGACTCCCTCACCCTTTGCCTACCCACCTCCACCCCCTGCTCCTTCTCTCCGTCTCTCTCTCTCTCTCTCTCTAAATAAATCTTTTTTAAAAATCCAAAATGCCCTACGTTAGCACCTAACAAACAAAAAAACCTCAAGTATAAATCTAACAAAATACCTGCAAGATATCTATGAGGAACACTACAATACTGGTAAAAAGCAAAGTAAGTGGAGCTATGCCATGTGCACAGGAAAACTCAATGATGTCATGATGTCAGTTCTTCCCAGGTCGATTTATAGATTCAATCCGATCCCAATCAAAATCCTGAAGTAATTTTGCAAATACAAATCAATTCTAAAGCTTAATTGAATTTCATAGGCAAAAGACCGATTGTAAAGGTTAATTATACAAGCCAAATAGCCAACACAATATTGAAGAAGAACATAGCTGGAGAACTGGCACTATCAGACTTCAAGACTTCCTACAAAGCTGCAGTAACCAGGACCATGTGGTATTGGCGGAGGAGCAGACGGCCAGGTCAGTGGAGCAGAGTACAGTCAGCAGAAATGGACAAGCACAAATACACTCAACTGATCTTTGATAAAGGACCAAAGGCAATTCAGTGGAGAAAGGACAGTCCTTCAGCAAATGGCACTAGAAAAACTGGAAATCTGCAGACCATAAAAAGTAAATCTGGAAGTACACCTTTCAAAAAACATTAATCAATCATAGACCTACATGTAAAACAAACCTATAAAAGAAGATAACAGAAAATCTAGGTAACCTTGGCTGTGGTGATGACTTTTTTAAATACATTAAAAGCATGATCCATAAAAGAAAAAGTAAGTTAAACTTCATTAATATTGAAAATTTCCCTTCAGGACAGTGTTCAGAGAATGAAAAATCAAGCCATGGATGGGGAAAAACATTTGTGAAACAGTGAGATACTGTTACAATGGTTAATCCAATGGCTGAAATCCAAAACACTGAACACTAAATGTTTACAAGGCCTTAGAGCAACAGGAACCTTCAGGCATTGCCAGGGAGAATGCAGAATGGGGGCAATTTCTTAAAAAACTAAATGATCTCACACCAAATGATCCAGCAGTCACGTTCCTTGGCATTTACAAAAATGAGTTGAAAACATGTCCACACAAAAACCTGCATATCCGTATTTATAACAGCTTTATTCATAATTGCCAAAACTTGGAAACAATCCCTTACCCTTCAATAAGTTACAAACTGTGGTACATCCATACACCGAAGTTACCGAGCAATAAAAAGAAATGAGTTACCAAGTCACGAGAAGTCATGAGAAAAGCCTGACACCCTATCGTTCCACCGATGTGCCATTCTGGAAAAAGCAGGACTGTGAAGACCGTTAAAAAGACAAGTGGTCATCGAATTTGGAAGGGGTTGGTGGGTGGAGGGAGGCATGAGTAGCTGAAGCACGGGATGTTTAGGGCTGTGGAGCTATTGTGTTACTCTGTATGGTGCTGTTAATGGTGGATACGTGTCAGTATATATTGACCCACCCCCACAGCATGTACAGCACAAAGAGTGAATTCTAATCTATGACCTTATATGTTAAATAATGTGTTGATAACGGCTCATCAGCTATAAAATATGTACCACACTAATGCAAGATGTTAATAGCAGGGGAAATGGTCAAGGGAGAATGATGGTATATATGGGAACTTTCTGTGTTTTCAACTCATTTTTCTGTAAACCTAAAGTGAGAAAAATAAAGTCTGTTAATTTAATTTTTTTTTTAACTTGGACTTCAGTGTGGAAACGAGTTGATAGATTCTCGAAGACCATTTAGTAAGCCACCAAGTTAATCAGGGTCAGAGATGGTCATGCATTGCATTAAAATAGCAACAGTGGAGCTGGAAATGGATGGATTCCAGGAATAAGGAGATTTACGGTATTAGTCCTACAGCTTCTGTGTAAGAGAGGTATTATTTCTTGTTTTTCTCTCAGTCCTATTACCTTATATATAATCTGTGTTAAATATTTGTAAATGCATAGAATTGTCACTGGACCACCTTAACTCTGTATACCTTTAAATATACATTTGTGAAAATAATTCGACACAAAGTAGTTTTCAAAAACATGGATATAGTAAATACTTCAATGGGCCCTCAACTTTCCTTCACCTTCCATTGGTAGAAAGCTGTTTTGCTTTTTTAAATGCTCTGACTCCTTTGGACCCAGTTTCTGAATCAAAATCTGGTTTTGCCAATTAGATACACTTGCCCAAGATTTGGGAAGCAGAAGTAAGTCGAGTCCGTATTCAGCATTTTCTGGCTCTTGCCACGGGTTAGAAAGATCTTGGTTTTCCTGAGAAGATTCCAGGGTTCATTTGCCAGCCTTCTAGGTGCCTCCGGCTTCTTGATCTAATTCCCTAGTACCCGGATGCAGTTGTCTTCCTGTTAATCTGGATGCAGTTGCTGCTGGTGGTATCTCCAGTTCTAGTCTTCCCTCAGTGCAGGAACCTCCCTAAGGACGACTTCTCTATTTGCAGACAGCCTTCCAGGGGCCCAGCTTAGATCCTGCTCCTTTGGGTGTTCTGGTGGTGTTATAAGAACCTTCCCACATGGGCGCTTGGGTGGCTCAGTTGGTTAAGCAACTGCGTTTGGCTCAGGTCATGATCCTGGAGTCCTGGGATGAGGTCCCACAGTGGGCTGCCTGCTCAGCAGGGAGTCTGCTTCTCCCTCTGACGCTCTCCCGTCTCTCTCTCTTCTTTAATAAATAAATAAAATCTTAAAAAAAAAAAGAACCTTCCCACTTAATAAATATAGTGTATTTTGTTTCAGCCTTAAACTCTGATTGGTTAGCTGTAACAATCCATAGAGATACTAACAGTAAAGTTCTGCTGTTATCTGGAAATCCCTCTTTGTTTTTGTAATGGGGAATAAGGAATGAGAAGAGAACAGATAGATGATCCTGTGAGGCTGAAATTGTTGCATCCAGACCAGCAGACCAACTTTCATTACCTCACCAGTATCAGTGAGCGTCTGGGCCATCTAGATTATCCAAATCCTGATAGGTCACTAACTTTTTTAGTTGTTAAGATTTGTTAAAGGAAGCACCAAAAACCAGTGCCCATGAGGCTAGAGTAAGAAGAGTCAAAGGAAGCTGTCAAAATTTTATTTTTCTTTAGTGACCATATCATCTGAAATAAATATACTTGGTTGAATTTCATGTCTAGCACTCAAATTTCTTTTTTTTTAATTTGAAACAATTTAACATAGAGCATATTATTAGTTTCAGAGGTAGAAATTAGTAATTCATCAGTTGCATATAATACCTCATTATATCAAATGCCCTCAATATCCATCACCCTGGTACCCCATTTCCCACCCACCTCCCCTCCAGCAACCCTTGTTTCCTATAGTTGAGAGTCTCTTATGGTTTTTCTCCATCTCTGATTTCATCTTATTTTTTCTTTCCCTCCCCCTATGTTCATCTGTTTTGTTTCTTAAATTCCACATATGAGCAAAATCATATGGTGTTTGTCTTTCTCTGACTGACTTATTCCAATAAGCATAATATCTTTAGTTCTATCCACATCGTTGCAAATGGCAAGATTTCATTCTTTACGGCTGAGTAATATTCCATTGTATATATTTATACACCACATCTTCTTTATCCATTCATCTGCCAGTGGACATCTGGGTTCCCTCCATATTTTGGCTATTGTGGACATTGCTGCTATAAACATTGGGGTGCATACACCCCTCCAGATCACTATGTTTGTATCCTTTGTATAAATACCTAGTATCTAGTATTCAAATTTCATTTCTTCTATTTCATTTTATAATTAGGGTAAGCTTTCCCCATAAGAAAGTATCAGCATGCTTTTCATTTGTTTTGATTTTATTAAATGGCCTTTAAACATACTAGATCTGTAATTTGATGCTGCTCAAGCAACATTTAAATAAATACTGGATATTACCATTCCCTTTGGTCTTTTATATTATTATTAATCCCTTGAAAATCAGAATCTCTACTGCTTCTTGTAGAACAGTGAGCTCTGTTACTGAAGCATCTTCAACATTCAGCTATGAGAGAGAGCAAGAGGAGGAGCCATTTCTCTTGACATCTTTTTCTGACCTACTTTTTACACATGACAGAAGCAGAGAATTTTTTTTTTAGTTTAATTTTATTTTTTCAGTGTTCCGGGATTCATTGTTTATGCACCACACCCAGTGCTCCATGCAATGTGTGCCCTCCTCAATACCCACCACCAGGCTCACCCAAACCCCATCCCCTTCCCCTCCAAAACTCTCAGTTTCTTTCTCTGAGTCCATAGTCTCTCATGGTTTGTCTCCCCCTCCGATTTCCCCCACTTCACTTTTCCTTTCTTCTCCTAACGTAGAGAAACTAATCGCTTTCTAAGTTTGTACGAAATGCCTGATGCAGAAATGCAATGATGCCAGGTTTTCCCATTTTTCAAATGACCCCAAGAATCTGAACTTTTTTACAAAAACCCTCCCAGTTTCAAATTAATTAAGTGTTTAAACATTTTATGTAAAAGAAAACCACCTATAAGCTAAATCCCAACCTTGGCTCATCAGTTTATGACCTTTGTTCTAAGCAATCAGCAGAGAAATGTATACGTGTTATCCCTTAGTAAATGCTTTTTTTTTTAAGATTTTATTTTATTTATTTGACAGACAGAGATCACAAGTAGGCAGAGAGAGAGAGAGAGAGGAGGAAGCAGGCTCCCTGCTGAGCAGAGAGCCCGATGTGGGGCTCTATCCCAGGACCCTGGGATCATGACCTGAGCCAAAGGCAGAGGCTTAACCCACTGAGCCACCCAGGCGCCCCCTTAGTAAATGCTTTTAATGTCAGTAAATGCTGGGCCAGGGATGGGGGGGGGGGGAGGTCACTTTTAAGCTAGGATTAGAATCTATTATATAACTTTTCTGAATAATTCCCAAATATGTAGAATGTCGTTGGTTGACGTTCTACATGTTACAACCAGTTTTGTAATTCAACAAAGTTTAATGGATGATTGTGATTTTTTTTCTTTAATGTAATTAACATCACTACACAATGCCTATAGGGCGTGTGATGAAATTCCTGTTGGAAGATAATACTGTATTATGAATCCTGAATCTAAAACAATGACAAATTTAATCTCAAACTTTGGGACTATGTACTATGCTATAATCATTTTAAATTCATAACCCTCAAAAATGAATTGGACCAAAAATCAAAACTATAAGGAATAGATGGTAACAAAATAAAAGTTTGCACATTGCTAGAGTTTTCTCTCAAAAGCCACATGTTTTCATGCCTACACAAAGTTCTGTACATTGTCATGAGCTAAGTGTTTATCACTTTCAGCTATATGGCATTTATTAAGGAAAAAGTTTTAGTGTCTCAGTCTATGCCTTGAATTGGTTCAATTACCTAACTGAACAAGGCAAATTAAAATAGGTTGAGCTATTGTTTTGTTTTGTTTTGTTTTCTTTATCATGGATACTTTGTAGGACAGCAGTTCTGGTTAATGTTCGCTACTTCTGATGATAGAAATAACATACATTCCTTATGAAAAATCCCAACAATTCAGGATTGTATAAAGTAGGATGTGAAAGTCTTGTGACCCAGCCCAGTTAGTGGATTAAATCTTTCCAAAGATTTTATATGCACAAGTACATTTTAATAGGTATCATACTAGATGCACAGGTTAGTATTAACCCACTATAGTTAGATATTTTGGTACTGGATTCAAATTGCAAGGTTCGGGAAATCCCACTTAAATTGACCCACACAGCAAATGTACTTTACTGACCAAGTCCAAGGCTGGCTGGATGGAGGAGCTTGGATAATGTTATCACTTCCTGGGTTTGATCCCTTTGGCTGGTGGTTCTGCTCTTTTCTGTCTTGATGCCATGTTCCAGCAGACTTGCTTCATGATAGTAAGGCTGATACAACCCCTAGCAACCCCAGTGGAGAGGACAGATCCTACCTTAACAGTCTCACGAGAGTCTTTGAATTGAGTCTCCCAGGCATTGACTGAGTGCCGTGCCCATCCCTGAAGGTCACGTGACTCAGAGAATGTGGTGTGAATCTGTAGGTCATGCTTGGGGCACCCGCCACCCGCAGAGGCAGAGGCAAGTTAGTGGTTCTCCTAATGAGGACTGAGAGCGAAGGAATGTGTAGCTTCCCAATAGAAAGGATATTCTTGACAAAGGGAAAATGAATGCTAAGTAAGAAAAGACATCCCATCTCTCAGCAGCCCAGTTTTCATATATAGGTTTCTTTATACATACACTGTTTTCGTTTTATATTTCTAATGTTTACAGAAAAGTTGCGAGGATAGGACAGAGAGTTCCCAGATAGCTTCCACACAACTTTCCCTGATGCTAACATCTTACATAACCACAGTTCATTTGTCAAGACTAAGAATACTAAGTGGCAGGCTTTGGATTTCATCAGGCTTCCATTACTGATGTCTTCTCTAGGATCCAGTCCAGGATTCACTGCAATCAGCTTTCATACACTTTTTTAAATAGTCACACCTGATAAAATGTAGCTACCGTATATGTCAAAACACGTATTTTTACAGGAACAACTCTGTCTCGTTATTCATTCATACCGAAGTTCAAAAAATCCCCAGATGATCTGTATTTCTCTTTTCGGGTTTGATACAATACAACTCCTTCTGGCAAAGTGTGACTGAATCACAAACTCAACTAGTTCACCACACTCAGTATTGCAGTGGTGGCAAGGAGACAGGTTATTTGCAGTTAGAAGGAGGAAGGGAGGAAATGAAGAAGGATGACAGAAAGAAGGAACCAAGGAGGGAGGGAGGAAGGAAGAGAAAGAGGAGGAGGAAGAGAGGAACGATGGGTTCCATTAGGATGGGAAAGAAATGAAAACACACATATACCCTAATTGAAAAGAACAGCAAAGTGTATCTGGACAGTAAAGTGAGATTTTTCATCAGCTGTGCTTCTTTCTGAATCTCTCTGTCATATGGTAATATCTGTAAAGGTAAAGTCTCTGGCATATGGTAATATCTGAGATGAACTTGGCGGCTTTTTCCTTTAGGGGACCGCTGCTTATTCCTACCAAGCGTGCTGTCTTTCTTAGACTGACTGACTTAACTTCGTGTCATTTTATTGTCTTATTCGAAGTCGTTACAATTGTACTTCCAGTGAAGGGTTTCCTTTTTACATATAAAGTCAGTACTTGTTCACTGGATATGGAGTTTGTATGGTGTGCCAGACGCATTTCTAGAGGCTGGAAGTAGAGAACACAGCCAACCAACCAAACTAGTGCCTTCAGAGTTTATATGGGGAAAATTGATAACGCAGGAGAGAGGGGTGAGCTGGATTTCCTGGTTTGGGAAGAAGAGATTTTCTGGGAGTCCCGATGCTTTATGCATGGTAACAGGAAAGGAGTTAAAGAAATGGGGGCGATTCCTGAAAGGTGGAGGTGATGTGGTAGGAACTTTGGAATTTCTCATCTCTGTATCTGTAAGATAGGGAACAGCATCGTCAACTGAAAGTGACAACGGGAGAATGTTACGGGCTCAGTTGTGTCTCCTCAAGATCCCGAGGTTGGACTCCTAACCTCTAGTTCCTAGAATGTCACTGTATCTGGAGATTCGTCTTTACAGAGATGATTGCGTCACTCTGAGGCTGTCATTGTGGCCCTAATCATATGACTTGTGTCCAGATAAGAGGAAATTTGGGTGCTCGGTCAGGACACGTGGGCACACGCAGAAGGAAGACCGTGTGAATACGCGGCAAGAAGGCAGCATTGGCTGCTCCAGCAACTTCCTCCTGGAAGTACTGGGGGTTTGCAGAGAGAGGGCGGGTGTGCGAAATGATCACGTGGAAGGACTAGAGAATCATGCCATCCTTCATCGAATCTAAAATGCCGCTCACTGAAAGACACACCAATATTTTAGGAACCACAGGAAAGGGAAACCCTGCCAGTTACAGCAGGGCATGTCCTAGTGGCACATGTGAGACACACCCTCATTCCGGAGATACATAGTGAAGATGGGTGCGTTCTAGAACCGATTACGTGGCAGGATAGCCTCATGGGTCCACAGAGAGACGTGACCCTGAAGGAAAGTGAAACTGGTCAGCACAGTTTGTTTTTCCATCTATGTTCTGCTGCAACGCATGTGGACATAGAGTGGATTTAAACAGTGTTTCTGGGACGCCTGGGTGGCTCAGTCGGTTGGGCATCTGCCTTTGGCTCAGGTCATGATCCCAGGGTCCTGGGATCAAGTCCCACGGTCCTGGGATCAAGTCCCACGTTGGGCTCCCTGCTCAGTGGGGAGCCTGGTTCTCCCTCTCCCTCTGCCTGCTGCTCCCCCTGCTTGTGCTCACACACACACTCTCTCTCTCTCTGACAAATACATAAAATTTTAAAAATAAACAAACAGTGTTTCTGCAGTGTGGATCTAAATAGAGTTCGTTTTTGCAAATGAGTACAGGAAAGCAAGGGGGTGCCCAAGGCAGCTGAGGAGGTAGATGTGAAGCTGGTAGCCAGAGCCCCAGGAAGAGGGGGAGTGAGCTGCAACTTAGGAGGGGTGCAGTGCAAGCATTATGCTGGAAGCGGAGATTTGTGGAAGGATTGCTTTGTCGGTGTTGATAAAGCCCAGTGTCTGACAAGGATACGAGCCGCGAGATGAGGTGAAGGATAAGACCATTGGAGAAGTGGCCAAGAAACGAGCCAAGACTTGCATGATCATCCACATGTGGAAATCAAGATAGAAAGAGGCAAGAGTGAGTGAGCCAGGAATTAAAACTCTCCGAGAATGCATAGGGGATGGAGTGCGGCAGGGAGGGGAGGGCGAAAAGGGAAGGATGACTCGGAGGTCAGTAAAATAACCAGGACCGGAGTGAGGGAGAGAAACAGTTGATGACAGCAGAGTGGAAAGCATGTCGCTCTGAGGAGGCAGCAAGGGCCGTCTGAAATGGAAGTGAGGGTCGAGAAGGAAACCTACCTAGATTCCAGGCCCCGTGGTACGGTGGGGGGGGGAGAAAACAGCTGTCACCTGAGAAGGCGGCAGGGCAGTCGGGGTCCTTAGGGAGGAGCCAGGCGTCCGTCAAAGCAGGAAGGCCCAGGAATGCTATGACTCCTGAACACGCCAAGGAGGGTGTTCTCGGGTCCCAGTTATTTCCCTTAGACTTGGCCGTAGCTTTTAGCCTCCAGTGTTCACGGCGAGCGGTCTGACGGCAGGCTGAGTCTTCTCCAGACTGTCTCTTCTGTTACTTCCTCAACATAAATAAATTTAAAGTTCCAATAAAATTTAAAATTCTGAGATACTACTTTGATGTATTTCACGTGTGACTCTTTGACCACAGGTCTTGCGCCGGCCTCTTCAATGAGAAGCCTCCTGCCTCTTCCAGCTCTGGGAAATTTTCTTCTACTACTTTTTTGCTTATTTCCTCCTCTCCGTTCGCTCTGTTCTCCCCTTTTGGAGTTTCTCTCAGATGACTAGCAGGCGATCATTATCTATGTCCCTACTCAATTTTTTATACTTCTCTTCATTTAAATGCCTTGTGGCGAATGTTGGGAAGGACGGTCCCCAGCACTTCTGTCAGGGTCACTGATTTGACCTTCAGCTGTGGATATTTGGTTCCACAGCTCCGCCACTTTTTTGTTTGTTTGCAGTCATGTTTTTAATACCCAAGAACTCCAATTCTTACTTTTGTCAGCCTTTTTTTTTTTTTTAAGATTTTATTTATTTATTTGACAGAGAGATCACAAGTAGGCAGAGATGCAGGCGGGGGAGGGGGGAAGCAGGCTCCCCACCAAGCAGAGAGCCCGGTGTGGGGCTTGATCCCAGGACCCTGAGATCATGACCTGAGCCAAAGGCAGAGGCTTAACCCACTGAGCCACCCAGGCGCCCCTCTTTTTTTTTTTTTTTTTAAAGACCTTATTTATTTGAGAGAGACAAAGCACAAGCAGGGGGAGGGGCAAGGGAGGAGCAGGTTCCCCGCTGAGCCGGGAGCTTGATGTGGGACTTGCTCCCAGGACCCCAGAAGGCAGATGCTTAACCGCCTGAGCCACCAGGGCACCTGCCTTTTTCTTTTTTTAAATAAATGCTTAATGAGAAATGACTCTCCAACGTTCTTTTAACTTTGTAACCTCATTGCTCCTTTCAGGAGTTGAACTGGCAATGTATATGTAGCTCAGTTCTGGCGAATGAGATGTAATTTTCAAGAGGTGATCCTTCTTCTCTAGAGCTTTGTTGATGATACAGAACAGCCACAACAGTCTTGCGACCCCACTGAAGATGAAACCAAGGCACAGAGAAGGGCAGAACCGAGAAAGCTGCAAGGAAGCAAAGAAGGAGCCTGACACCGGGGCTGAAGCTTAACCTTTTCTGGATTTCAGTGAGAAAATACATTTCCCTGTTGCTTATGAGCTGGAGTTTCTATTCTGTGCAACCCAAACGTGCGGACCTGGTAGAGAATATGGTTAAAGGAAGTGGGGTGCTTCCAGGAGCACTTCCTGAAGTGTATATAATTAGCAAGGTGAAGGAGCTAGAAAATCGGACAACGTGACCCCCAGTCCCAGGTTTGGACGACCTTGCATTTGGCTACGTTGTTACCTTATACGTTGGGACATTCGTGGTGCACCTACAGAAACGTAGTGTTAGCAAAATGGTAGGAAGAAAAATTAGGAGGTTGGACTATGTTGGCTATTTCTTGTAGCCCACGAGAAAGAGCTGTGTCCTGCGGAAGGTGACCTACCTGAAAACAGAAATCCCTCCTACGTAATAGCCTGCGATCGAAGTGAAGACCACAGGCCTTGAAAAGCTGAAGACTCTGCCCCAGGAGGTGGAAGACAAAGGAGGAGATAAGACTGAGAAAAAAAGATAAACTTTACTCTGCCTTTCTCAGAACTGTGGGACCATGAATCATTCCTTCCTACCCAAGGCTGTTGTTTCATATCGCCTCAGGCCAGATGTCGTGAAGGAGAAAGTCAGAGAGATGAAGAGATTACAAAAATGAAGCCTGGAATGAACACGGTCTCATTCTCACACGGCTTCATCTGAAATATTACGTCACAAATGACCAAAAAAAAAAAAAAAAGCAATTCAATTGGTATCCTTTTAGAAACAGTACAGTTGCAATTATGATGAGTTTTGTTGACTATAAATTTAATACATTTATTCTCATAGCTTTCATAATCATTAGAGATGGGGTACCAGGCAAACTTTCTTCCCTGTTATAAAATCCCCCTCATTTCCACCCCACCATTGTAAGTGGTAGTGGCTCTGAGCTTGGAATTTCTCTGAAAATTTTCACCCTGTGGTCTCCCTCTTTGTTTTCATTGTATTCTATTCAAATTTTTCCAATTTCATGTGGTTTCTATCTTCCAAGAATTTCTAAAAACTTCTGGGACACAGAGGCCTGTGTTCCAATGCTGTTACCGAATTGTAAAAACATACATTTTAGGAGGAGAGTGTGCTCAATGTGCGAATCTCTCTCTGCACTGATTTCTTCAAGAAACTGTTTTTCTGTGGCCCTTAAAATAAGTGCTTCTATGTGGACTCTGGAGCGAGACTGACTGTTAGGGACCGAATGTTTGGGTCCCCACGGCCCTCCACCTGGCAAATTCATAAACTGAAGCCCTAACCCCCAGTTGTAGCTAAATATGGAGTAAGGAAGTAGTTAAGGTTAAATGAGATCATTAGAGTGGCCCCTGGTCCATGAGGATTAGTGTCCTTACAAGAATAGAATGCCAGAGAGCTTTCGGCCTTGCACTCTTTCCCCCACACCCCCCGCCCCGCCTCCCCACACACTCAGAGAAAGAGAAAAGGTGGCCATCTCCAAGTCAGAAGAGAGCTTTTACCAGAAAAAGAACCCTGCTGGATCTTTGTCTGGGACTTCCAGCCTCCAGACTGGGAGAAGCAAATTCCCATTTAAAATGTCAGCCCCCCACCGCCTGTGGTAGTCTCTTACGGCCAGTTCAAACCCCAGCCCTGCCTGTAATGGATTATGTGACTGTGGGCAATTTGTTTGTTTCTTCACCAGTATGATCTTCTATAAATGTACTATGACTAGTATCCAGCTCCTAAGACTTATTAGGATTAAATAAGTTAATATTTAGAAAGGGCTTCGGACAGTGCTTAACACAGTAAACACCAGAGTGTTGGTTAAAGAATTAATTACAGCAAATGCAGTCCTAATTTCATGAGTAGTGTCTCTAGATAAAAAGCTGAAGGCATACCAGTAAAATGTTAGTTAAGGCCATTCTGCAAACTATCAAGAAGATGTTATAAATGTTCTGAATTCCACTTGAATCTGAGGATACCACTTTACAGTGACTACAAGAAGTGACCTTCTTCCTAAATGTGATGAAGTACTGTTAGTGCTTTGTGTTTCGTTCAGTCACAACAGATCTCTTGTTTTCTACAAGCTTTGCTTTCTCAATCTTTCACATTTAGGCCTATGATCTATTTCAAATTAACTTTTGAATATGATAGGATATAGGACTCAAGCGTCATTCCCCCCCCCCACACACACATGGATACTAATTACAATAGCAACGTTTACTAAAAAGATTATTCTATCGGGGCGCCTGGGTGGCTCAGTGGGTTAAAGCCTCTGCCTTCGGCTCAGGTCATGATCTCAGGGTCCTGGGATCGAGCCCCATGTTGGGCTCTCTGCTCAGTGGGGAGCCTGCTTCCTCCCCTCTCTCTGCCTACTTGTGATCTCTCCTAAATAAATAAAATATTTTTTAAAAAGGTGATTTTATCTCTTTGAATTACATGAAAGTGAATGTGTATGTGGGTGGTTATTTCTGGACTTGTATTCTGTTCCATTGGTCCCTGTCTGCCCCTGTGTCAATCCCGTTAAAAGCTGTTACTTTATGTTAAACATTGAAGAGTAAATTCTTCAACTTTGCTCTTCAAGGTCCATCCTTGTTCCTTTCCCACTTGCCCTTAAATTTTAATGTCAATGTGTCAATTCTCTCTCTCTCCTCTTCCTCTCTCTCTCTCTCTCTCTCTCTCTCTCTCTCTCGTGCGCGCGCGCACACACACACACACACACACACACACACACACCTCTGCTGGGATTGGGGTTGCACTGAATCTACACATAGCCCAGTACGAGTAAAACTGGCATAACAACACTGAGGCTTCCGATCTGTGAGCTTAATGTATTCATATCCGTGAGCTAGCTCATTCTCTTTCTTTCTCTCCATACTTTCAGGTCTCCTTTAACTTCTCTTGGCAATGTTTTGTAGTTGTTTTTTGTTGTTGTTGTTGTTGTTTTTAAAGATTTATTTATTTATTTGAGAGAGAGTAAGCGAGAGAGAGAGAGAGCGAGTTGGGAGGAGAAGCAAAGGAAGACGGAGAAGCAGACTCCCCACTGAGCAGGGAGCCTGATGCGGGGCTCCATCCCAGGACCCTGGGATCATGACCTGAGCCGAAGGCAGATGCTTAATTGACTGAGCTACCCAGGCACCCTGCTTTGTAGTTTTTAGCATAGAAATATATGATCTTTTGTAGGATTTATTACTAAATATTGGTTTTTTAATGTTAATGTTAGTGATGTTTAAGGAATTTCAGTTTTCCAACTGTACTATTGTATATAGATACAATTGATTTTTGCATTTCGATCTTTTATTCAGTTTCCTTGCTAAATTACCTTTTTCTGGTTTCTTTTGTATTTTCTGTCTGCAAATAAAGACATATTTGTTTCTTTTTTTCCAAACTTTCCATTTTCTCCCTTGTCTTATGGTTCCAACTTGTAGTAAAATATTGACCAGCGGCAGTGATAACATTCTTGTCTTGTCTGGACCTCAGGGAGGAAGGGTCTGCTATTTCTCCATTAGGTATGATAGCGAGAGGTTTTAAATAGTTACCCTTTATCAAATTAAGGAAGTTCCCTTCTATTTCTGAATTTTTGTCATAAATCTTAATACTTTCTGCATTTACTGAGATGATGATACAGTTTTTCTTATCATGTGAATGTGGTAAATTGCATTGATTTAAGAATTTTAACCCAGCCTTGCATTTCTGGAGTAAACTCCACTTGGTCATCATGCCTCCATCATTGTTTGTTGTTGTTGTTGTTTCAATATGGATTTTCTAACATTTTGTTAGGGATGTTCAATGAGAGATATTGGCTTGCAATTTTCTTGTAAAGTCCATGTCAAGTTTGGGTTGTCAGGATTATCCGAACTCCTAATATGAGTTGGATCACATCCCTTATCTAATTTCTAAGAGTTAGGCAGAAGAATTCATCAGCAAAGCATTCCGAGCCTGCAGTTATATTTGTTTTGTTTTGGGGGGAAACGTTTCTAATTATAGGTTCAATTCCTGTCATAGAAATAAGACTTTTCAATCTCTTCTTCTGTCAGTCTTAAGTTGTATTCGTCTGTTTCATCAAATTTATCCAATTTATTGGAACAAAGTTGTTAATAAGAGTTTATACTGTCTGGCTCCCTTATTATACAGCTTAAGGACAGGCAAAACTAATCCAAGGTGACAAAAGTTAGATGGGTGGTTCCTAGGAGTACTGCTTGGGAAGGAGCATGACCTTCTAGTGTGATAGAAATGTTGTCTATCTTGATCCGGGTGGTGGTTACATCGGTATAAACTTATAGAAAAAAGCCTTAGATTCTCTTACTGTTACGTTAATGTATCCATGTTATATTTACATAAAAGTTTAAATGTGAAGTTAAAAGTCAAACTGTCCTGTGACTCTGATGCCCACCTGCGGCTGAAGCTTTTGTATGCAAGTGTGGCCCGAGGCAGCCAATCTGAACGCTGAGGGAGACCGCGATCTCCAGAGTGAGTGGTTCCCCTGCAGGAAGACTTAGACCATTTCCTTGTAGTAAACACAGAACTAGCCCACTCTTACCTCCTCCAGTGCAAGTAGAGAAAAAAGTCATTTCTCTAAATCTGAAGGTAGTAAACGTTAGTGTTTAAAGGAAAAAGAGTGCACGAATTAACACACAGTTCTCCGTTAATCTCTTCCTTCTGATGTTTAAGAAGAGACCAAACAGGGCGCCTGGTGGCTCAGTTGGTTGAGCAACTGCCTTTGGCTCAGGTCATGATCCTGCTCGGCAGAGAGTCTGCTTCTCCTGCAGACCTCTCTACTCTCATGCTCTCTCTCTCTCAAATAAATAAAATCTTTAAAAAATAAAATTAAAAAAAAAAAATAAAAGAAGAGACCAGACAGGAGATACTTCAAGAGTTTTTATATTCTGTGGAAAGCCTCAAGGGTGAATGTTATTATTTGTTGACTGAGCTTGGTATCTTCCAACTTAAAATTTATCTTATTACAAAAAGATATTAAGAGGGGCGCCTGGGTGGCTCAGTCTGTTAAACATCTGACTTCAGCTCGGGTCATGATCTCAGGGCCCTGGGATCGAGCCTCACATCCGGCTCCCTGCTCAGCGGAAAGCCTGCTTCTCCCTCTCTCTCTGCCTGCTTGTGCACGCTGTATCTCTCTGTCAAATAAATAAAATCTTAAAAAAAAAAAAAAGATATTGGGACACCTGGGTGGCTCAGTTGGTTAAGCGGCTGCCTTCAGCTTAGGTCATGATCCCAGGGTCCTGGAATTGAGTCCCGCACTGGGCTCCCTCCTCAGCGGGGAACCTGCTTCTCCCTCTACCTCCTCTGCTTGCTGTTCCCCCTGCTTCTGCTCTCTCTCTGATAAATAAAATCTTAAAAAAAAAAAAAGATATTAAGATAAAAAGCAAGCATGAATGAGGAAGCAAAATTTGCCCTTCCCCACTCCCACCCAATCTGTCAATAACGAGACCAGATATTCATGAAGCCCTTACCATATTCCAGGCACTATCGAGTTACTTAACCCATAACACTTTAGTATCGTACCCATTTCACAAATGTAAAAACTGAGGATAAGAGTTTCAAAAACTTCTCTAAGATTATACAAAACAAAATATGGTAAAGCCAGAATTTGATGCTGCCTTAGGAGCCTGCCTTTTAAACCACTGTGCTGTATAATAACCCACAATCAGTTTTAGGTTTCAAAATATTTTTCTATACACTATATATAGACATATTTCTTTAATCAAATGGAATCTTACTATACTTTTCATCCATAACAATATTCCCCAAGAGATGGATGTTTATAGGATATTCATGCTTATTACTTTGTAAATAATGAGATTATTTATAACAGATTCTCAGAAATGAAATTGCTGTCAAAGTGCATTTTCCCTTCCTCAGGATTTTTAAATTTTTGTTATTCAGACCCTCAAAAATGTGTATTTTATTTTTTAAATTTATTTTTTTAAAGATTTTATTTATTTATTTGACAGAGATCACAAGTAGGCAGAGAGGAAGAGACAGAGAGAGGGAGAAGCAGGCTCCCTGCTGAGCAGAGAGCCCGATGCGGGGCTTGATCCCAGGACCCTGAGACCATGACCTGAGCCGAAGGCAGAGGCCTAACCCACTGAGCCACCCAGGGCCCCCAAAATGTGTATTTTAAACATTTTCTCTTTTTGACTTTAGTATCTGTACTTGTATATAACCAATTGTCCCAGCAAACTTAATGTCTGGTAGAGCAAGTCCAAATTCTTGTTTTTTTTTTTCCCAAATTACCTTGGCTATTCTTGGCCCTCTCTTCTTCTGTATAAATGTTTCTAGCAACTTTCTCAAATCGTGTATTAATGCTATTAACTTTCCTACAGATTCTCTTTGGTGTCCTATGTGGACAGTCATACAGTCTGCCATTAAGAACTTTTTCTTCCCTTCCAAACCTACTTTTCTCTTCCTTTCTCTCTCTCCCCCCAGCTCTTTCGTAACTGTGTAACAAAGACCTGGCACGAAATGTTGAATACCAAGTAGTAACTAATAATGGGTATCTTCGTCCCTTCCTGATCTTAAAATGAGCGTGTCTAACATTCTGTGCCAATATGTTCCATGTGGCTTTAGGTTTAGGTAATGATTATAATAGTTATGTAACAGAACCGAAACATCATTATTTTTTTAAATGAGTCTAAAATCATGAATTTTACTTCCAAAAATACAGAAGGAAATAGAGGGCTAGGATATGGGGAAAGTGGGCAAATTTCTTTTTTATTTGGTGATGGACTACAGCAACTCTTTTATACCTGAGGTCATTCATTCAAAAAATGGGCTTACATATGTCTTCCAAACATTTAAAGCTAAACAGGAACATTAAAAATCAACAGAAGGCCCCCAAACACGAATTTTAAAGAGAGAGAAAAGGAAAGTTAGTAGAAGGTGAAAAACAAAGCCGGCAAGGTGACACTGAAAAAAGAAGAGTATAAAATAAACTGACAAAAGACTAGGTAAGTTTGATAATATTAAAACTGGACCTAGTAGAATTAAAGGTTTAAAAAACTTGAATAAATGGAATAAAGATTATGAATCTATGAACCTGTAAGTCCTGAATGTAGCACGGACTATGTAAGACAAAGAGGATTAGGCGTATAAGGAAAAATACGTAAGAGCAGTGTGAGAATTTACATTTCTCCTTGAGAGAAGTAGAGCATAGATGGTAAGGATCTAGAGACTCTCACCACTATTCAATTAATAACATTGACCTAATTGTTACATGACACATTGTTTCAAAGGACATACCCTGTACCAGAGAACCAGGAAATATTTACAAAATGTGTTTGCTTAGCATGCTAAAAAGAAATCCTTAATAAATTCTCAAAAAGCAGCCTGTGTGCACTGGCTATACGTAATAGAAGCTCTAAGTTAATAACAACAACAAAAAAAGGTAAAAAAATAAAAAATGCAGCCAGCCACCTGGAAACTGAAACACACTATCCTAAATAATCCTTGGACCGAACGAGCAATCAAATTTGCAGCCACCAAATATTTAGAAAACAATAATGAAAACACACCATTCTCAACCTATGGGATGGAGCCATAGGAGTGAAATACTAAAAACTAGATATTCATAAGATCAGAAACAAGAATGCTCATTATCATATTCAATCAACTGAAAGTTGTTAAAACCATCAGAGAATTCCTAACAGTAACATGGTTTTAGAATTGGAGAAAGGAAAACAAGTGTATCAGTCAGTAATGGATCCTCAAGAGGTAGGAATAAGTAAGGGAAGTAGAAGAAAGGAATCAAAGTCAAAATGCTGAAATAAATGAGAAAATGAGGAAGAGATCATTCTTCTCTGGTGGTGAGAGAAAGAATGGAAGGACAAAGGTTGCCAGGCTAAGAGAAGACACAAAAATGATACATTATAATATAGATAATATTATGTTATAATGATCAAGATATTATAATAGATAATAAATGTATTTACAACACTGAGATTATTAAGTGCAACTATATATGCTAAAAACATTTTACTTCTTAAAAGATTTCATTTATTTATTTGAGAGAGAGAGAAGGAGGGGCAGAGGGAGGGAAAGGGACAAGCAGACTCCCCACTAGTGTGGAGCCAACAAGGGGAGGCAAAGGTAGGGGTTGACGGGGAGATCTATCCCAGGACCAGGAAATCATGACCAGAGCTGAAGTCGGATACTTAACCAACTGAGCCACCCAGGTATCCCAATGGTAAAAACATTTTATTTTTATTTATTTATTTTTAAAGATTTTATTTGTTTGACACAGAGAGAGAGAGAGAGAGAGAGAGCAAGTGAGATCACAAGCAGGGGGAGTAGCAGGCAGAGGGAAAGGGAGAAGCAGTCTTCATGTGGAGCAGGGAGCCCAATGCAGGGTTCAACATAGGTCTCAATCCCAGGATCCTGGGATCATGACCTGAGCGGAAGACAGCCGCTCAACCGACTGAGTCACCCAGGCACCCCAGGAAAACATTTTAAATATAAGGTAGACCACACGATGAATTTCCAGAAAAGGGTAAAGTACCAAGATGTACTTAAGAAACAGAACCCTGAACAGAGCAAGAACACGAGGAAGTAAAAAAACTGGAAAAAATCACCTTGCAGAAGAGTCAATGTCAATAAACAGATAATTCTCACAATATATAAACTATTCTAAATCAAGCATGAGATAGTTTCCCAGTTTATTCTGTAAAGCTATCAAAACCTGTTAATCAAAACCAGACTTGTCTCTTATGCATAAATACGAAATCCTAAATACAGGGTTAGTCAATAGAATACAGCAGCATTTTAAATGAGCGGCTCAATATTAGATTCTACTAACATAGTTTGTTTCTATTATCAGTAGCTCAAAGGAGAAAATCTATATAACGGTAGACATTGAAAAGTCATTTGAAAAAAATTTAATGTCTGTTCCTAATAAATGGGCTTCATGCATATTCTTAATATTCAATTTCTAATCTGTACTTAAAATTATACACAGGAGTGAAATACTAAAAACTGGATATTCATAAAATCAGAAACAAGAATGCTCATTATCATATTCAATCAACTGAAAATTATTAAAAATCATAATAAAAGTTAATGTGGCCAGGGGCCCCTGGGTGGCTCAGTGGATTAAGCCTCTGCCTTCGGCTCAGGTCAAGATCTCAGGGTCCTGGGATTGAGCCCCGTATGGGGTTCTCTGCTCAGCAGGGAGCCTTCCCCCTCTCTTTTTCTGCCTGCCTCTCTGCCTGCTTGTGATCTCTCTCTCTCTCTCTCTGTGTCAAATAAATAAATAAAATCTTTAAAAAAAAAAAAAGTTAATGTGGACAGTGTTTTAAAAAACCCACATGACACCTTTCTGATTTATGCAGTGCCCAGTTTAAAATATTACTGATAAGAGTCAACAAAATTTCTAAAGTCAACAAAAATATTTTTTGGAAACTTATTAAAAAAAGCAACATGTCAGAACTATGGTAAAGAAAATTTTGGAACTTTTAAGGAGGAACATGCAAAAAAAAACCCAATTCTGTGCTCTCAACAGAAAGACTTCTAAGTACATTAAATTTAAACACTTAATGTTTCCAGTTACGATCCTAAGAGGATACCATTGGAAAAGTGATCAAAATGATTCTGATAGTCACAGGGAAAAATAAACAGGCCAGAATAGAAACCTTTGAAAAAGGGACACTTAAGTTCCCTCCTACAACAGTATTACTGTCTGCAATGTACTACCCATTGTTCTAAGAATTGAAAATACAGTGATAAAAACATTACAATGTCAAATGCATAATTTATAAAAATATGATCCAAGCACACTTGTAACAAGAGAAATCAGGGTGTAATGTAACGGAAAGCCCAGAAACAGACCCCCAAAATACACAGATGGTATTTACAAACTAGGACTAGGATGTACGGTTCACCAAGGCTGTTCGTATAATTTACATATGTCTTCCAAACATTTTTTTTTTTAAAGATTTTTTTTTTTTTAATTTATTTGACAGACAGATCACAAGTAGGCAGAGAGGCAGGCAGAGAGAGACAGGAGGAGGAGGCAGGCTCCCTGCTGAGCAGAGAGCCTGATGCGGGACTCGATCCCAGGACCCTGAGATCATGACCTGAGCCGAAGGCAGAGGCTTTAACCACTGAGCCACCCAGGCGCCCTGTCTTCCAAACATTTAAAGCCAAACGGGAACATTACAAATCAACAGAAGGCCCCCAAAGAAAGCAACAAAGTTGGACCCTTACCTCACAACATCTAATCGATTAAATTCTAAAATGGTTTAGCACTAAAGGGCGAGAGTAGGAAGCCAGAGAAGTAAAACAAAACTTGTGTGAAAATTAAAATCATCTTGGAGAAAGCTTTTCTAAGGAGAAACCATAGGAACAGAGTAGAACTGATTACATATATATGTAACTGTTAAATTTTCCTACATCAAAACACACCATACAGTATTTTTAAAGTTATAGTTTCCATAAGGCTCTCTTTCTTATACAAAGAGCTCTTCAAAGAGACAGAGATAAACACCTAAAAATTAAACATGTGAATAGTTAATAAAAGATACCTGACTGACATGAAATAATAATGAATTTCATTAGCAATCAAAGAAATACAAATTAAGATGATTTATCACCTGCCCAAATGGCAGCTTTAAAAGTTTTAACAGAGTTAAAGGAAGAGTGATAGGAATGAATGCAAAACTTACAGACCTTTCCTGGGCAATTTGGGTTCAGCAGAGGTTTAGAAGGACACTCCTTGCACCAGCAATGCCAAGGAAATCATGGGTATTGTGTGTTTATGCAGATTTTTAGCACACTGTCATTTTTAACAGAAAAGTTAGAAATAGTTTGTGTCCAGCAATGAGGAAATTTTAGGTTATGGTTCTTCTATAAAGGAATAATTGACAACCATCAAAAAGAAGGTAGAATGTAATTATTGACAGAGAAGGATGTTCACAATGTATTATTAAATGAAAAACCTAAACCACAAACTTATGGGCAATACAAACCCATTTGTTGTAAGAAGAGTAGATACTCATTTATATACATCCAAAAAGGCTAAATATTAATGGTTATGACTGGATGTGTTCCTACATTTTCAGATGTGTACCAGGCTAAAAAGGGAAAAATAAGTGTTCTTATCCAACTGAGCTGCCCAGGCGCCCTGGGAATTCAGTGTTCTGGGTTTTAAGCTTTGTCCCTACAACATGGCACAATGGATAACAAGTTCCTTTTTGTCAGACGAGATTGTTCCTGAAAGTCTGTTCTGGGTACAAGCAAGAATAAAACAAGCTAAAAATGGCCTGGAATTCTTATGGCAGTTTATTTACAGACTATCATATACAGCCTTTTTTTTTTTTTTTAAACAAATGGCTTATATTAAACACATCAGATTTCACAGTTACAAGACTTTTACTAAAAGTTCTTGCAAGAAAGCACAACACCTTTACAACAAACTAACTGTAAAAAAAAAAAATCAAAGGGTGATTCATTTACAGGGCCTCATTCTGAATGCAATTAGAACTAAAAATTCTTTTTTAATAGGACATTTGACATGGTGAAAGGAATAAGACCCACAAAACTTGTTAGTCTACATAATTCAAAGGACAAGTTTTTTTCCAATATGGTCAATATTCTGTTTTCTCCATCTTCAACTAGATCACTTGATAGCTTATTAATTTGTTCTTAATAGCTTTTATTTTTAATTAAACTAAAAACACTTTTAAGAAATTATCTGAAGAGGCTTTGGTAAATGAGAAACTGTTGCTTTCTCCTAACACTGCTGGAAATTAAATTAAAAATTTAATTGAAAGAATTTAAAAGCAATGTTTGCAGAGGACTGCTGATTTTCCTCCTACAAACAGAAAACAGATTTAAATGAAAGATTTTGTCTTACTACCGAATTGTCATATTTTAAATAACTACTGTCTTAAAAAAAAAAAAAAAAAAGAGGAACCTCCTTTTTAAAACCTAGCCATTCTGCTATAGGCTTCTAGTTTTCTATTTCTCTATTTTTTGTTTTTAAAGTTGACTTTTTGAAGCCATTTGTGTTAAACTCGTTGTTCAGTTTATAAATTTAATTATTTTAGACACTGGTAACTATTTTAAGTCCATTTTCTTGTTAAAAAGTTAAGTGTTTCCTGCAGAATTTAGATAAGGCTTAGAGGGACAGCCCAGGCAACCCATCTCTGAATCTTTTTCTTAGCTATATAAAGCGAGGGGACGTATCGTATGATACTAGATTATTAGAACATACGTTTCAGACTTTAAAAGTACCCAAACCAGTATCCCTGAGGATCAGTAGATCTCCATTCAGAACTTGTATTTCAGGTTTACTTTAAAAAAAAAAAGAAAGAAAAAAGGACCTATGGTGGAAAGTTGCCTAAGATTGGACTGTGCTCCCAGCAAACACAGCAAAACTTTTGACTCACAAGTTCCTGTGAGTAGTTTGGAAGCATTTAACCCATTTCACCTTCCACCTTTCTTAAGAAATCCTGATCTTTTCTGCAGATTGGCTTTTTACAAACTGGCCAGATGCAAGTTAAAATTTGTTTTCATGATAGAGTTTCCAGTTGTTCTATTTCTTTCTGGAATGTTATTTCTCTATTCCAATTTGACTGTAAAATTTCACGCTCACATTGTCATCTCTTACATTCACTTACGTATAATTTAGATACAGCTGAGTAGCCTGTCAGCCCACCACAAGTATGACTTAATGCCCTTCGCGGTTACTGACATACCAAGTACTCGACTGTACTGACGCGTCCCAAGTACTCGGCACTGGGCAGGCGCTGACTGTATGTTCACTGACAGAACGAAGCCCTGAATCACAGCTAGAGCATTATCCTAATCCACATTCCCCCAAACCATTTTCATCAATCACCCCTTACAATGAGTCTCTGAGAATTTCATGGGTGACCACAAGTCTCCAACAGATAGGAGACTTGAGTTGCATGCAGGAACTTCCTGGGTCAGGAAACACAAAAGGGAACTTCACAGGGGAGACAGTAAAATGTCGTTTTGGTAGGTCAGCCTTCTGAGCCTTCAACTTTCAACTTTATAGTTGCCATCTGACTTACCTGTGTCTGTCCCCAAAACTTAAGTAATGTATTATGTTCCTGAGATTTCACTCAGGAATACTCAGGGATTACGGTAATTATAATTTGGAATTAGTGACTTCCATCCCTGTTCTTTTTATGAAACCAAATTTGCTCAAGTATTCAATGGTACGGAAGGGATGCATGAAGATTTTTACTACCGTATTTCATCGATTCCTCTGTAGACTAACATCTCTGAATTTGGGAAGTGTCTTCTAATTCATGCATCTTAGCACTGTGTCGTCGTTTAATTGGCAACAGTTTTTTTCTAAGTGGTACGTAAAATATTGGTATGTCTCACAATTAACGATGTCTTAGGGTAATATTAGAAGCTGTAGTTCAAATTTCCAATTTCAATCAACAGTTTCCCTGTCCTCCCAGCCACTCACCCAACATAAATACATAACTGAAATGTTGGAAGAACTATCCAAACACAGTTCAATTTTATATAAAATATTTAATTTTTAAAACACAGGCTATTCATGTCACATAAATATCTTCAATTTTAGGTTAGCTGCTATGGTCAGCAGAATTATCGAGTGTGACTATTAAGAATAACTTAGATACTGTCACTTATAGGAAAGTCTAAAGCGCTAAGACTCACCATATTAAAATTTCAGATACTTGAATACTGTAGCTATTTTGCTAAATTTCAAAATATTTCTTCACTTCCTGCAATGTAGTTTTATTATAAGTTGTTAGTACGCAATATTCAAATAAAAGCAAAATAATTTTTCTTCCATTCATTTCTTTCTCCCCAACAAAAAAAAAGTTCCATCGAAAAAATAAAATGATCAACTGACATCAACTCATTTTATAGCAGTAAAATGGTAAAATACCCACTTTAAAATATCCTTACTGTCACCAAACTATAATGTTTCCCATATACTGTTTTGAAATGAAGGGTCACAAGTCAGATAGAGGGCGTGGGGGTAAAAAGACTGAGTTTAGAACTGGAGCAATTTCCATTCTAAAACAGTTCTTTCAATTTACAATTCCAATCAAAAAGTAAGTTACCAGGAGAACAGTTAAAACAAAATGGCTAATTGGCACGACTCTCATTTCCAGAGTTTATTTTTCCATTTAGTGATAACGGAAACACTGGTTCTTCACCTTTGGTTCCTTTCGAGAATTATTATAATTCCGTGTGCGCGTGATTGTGCACAAAAAGTTAGTTAGACTTGACACCATTATGGCTTACATAAGGGTTAGTCTGTCATTTTTTTTATGCTTTTAAAAAAAGAAAAAAATGTTAAAAATGAACTAAAGTTGCTCTAAGTCTGGCAGAAGTCGTAATAAACCTCACAGAAGGTAAGAGGAGGGAAGATAAGAGGTTTCCTCTCACTACTTTTTCCTTTTAGCATCAGTAAATTCAATCTAGGCAATGTTTCTGGTTAACAAACTGAACAGTTAATTTTTTCTTAAAATGGCAATTGCATAACTTAAGATATATGATGTTTACCACCCCCCCACCCCGATAAACTTTAACAGAATCAGGGAAATTCTGTTTCTGAAGCCTTGCGTCTACACTACTGCCTTCCAATGATCCATGACAAAAGGAAACAGGGACAGTACGGCAGCCCGGAAAAAAATGGTACTCGGAAATTCTCATTTAGCTATTACTTTCAACCACTTAAATGACATAACTTTGTAGAACTTCTTGGAAGTAACGAGGTCCTGACTGGAGTTCTAGTCCCTTTCTTTGCTCTCACTCTCCTATCAAGACGAGGTGACAGTGGAAGGTAACACAGCCCAACGACAGGCAGGAAAGAAGAAAGTGGGACAGGCAGAGGGAATGGATCTAGCAGGAACTGACAGGCAGCCCCGAAAACGCTGGAGAGCTCCCTGCCTCTTCAATACAGTGTACTGATTCCCTTTAGACAAATGGGTGTAAAGGTTAACTGCTTTTTCAGACCTTAAGCTTACCTGTTAAGGCACTTACTTACCCTCCCCACCCCATATTTTTCATATAAAACCCACTATTTCATTTGAATGCATTTTGCTCGGCTATGATAATCTGCAAAATAAAACAAAAATAACGTTGACCATTTTTTTTTTTTTATAAAACTGTTGCATCAAGAGAAAGGTTGTGTTTTATTTTCTGAAGTGAGCACAAAGTACACCTTTCACAATAACACTGAAAGCAGGTGCAAAGACTGACAGTGACCTTTGACTAAAGGTAGCTTTGTAAAAAGAAAATACCAAATAAATCAGTGCCCTTTCTGATTGTTGTAAAACTGAGGGGGGCGAGGGGGGGGGTTGGTTGGTTGTTACATAAAAGTTGGTCCAAACTTACAAAAAAAGCACAAATGTGCATAGTTCAGAAGATCTGCAAGAGGGCCATAAAAGACTCTTATGTCCCTAAGATTAGCATCCACTTAAAACTGCAAGAATACAAAATAAAACTGTTAACTAGAATTTGTGAAGATGTACAATCAACAGATCTAGTTTTTAGAACAGCATGAATTTAAGCAAAGGTTTTTTTTTCTTTTTTTTTTTTTAACTATTGTATGCAAGACCCTTTTCCACATAAAAATAAAGCTGTTGTTGAATTAATATTATTCAAGTCTCTTGGATTGCTGCCTTAAACTGCAGCTAGAAAAGTCTTTCCAGATAAAAATGATGTGCCTGAGGAAAAACAGATACTCAGTATGGTAACCCTCTGCCTCGACCCCTGCCAGCTGGTGTGCTCATGTGTCCCCTGTATCCTTGTGAATATCCAGGTCCTTGGGCAGGAGAAGTCCAGGTCTGCCCGTGCATGAGGCCGGGGCCACCCGGGTTTTCCTGTAAGTTACCACCATAGTTATAGTTGTGCATCTTTGCTGGCAAAGGATGAGTACTCTCTGGCCCTGCGGGAGGGTCACTGCTGTTGGCCAGGACCGCAATGGGGCCATGGCTATATTCAAACCTGTGGTCCTTGTCTCCACTAAACAACATGGGACCGGTATTGAGGTAAATGTCTCCATATCCAGCTACTGAACTGGGAAATGACTCGGAAAAGGCTGAAGGCTGAGGCGGACCACCAGAATGAGATGAAGCAGTACTGTAGTTATCCAAAGACTGAATATCCGAGTTTCCAATGAAGCTCCGTCGTTCCAGTGTTGGAGCGGAGCTACCTCCCAGCCCGTCACTGCTAACGTAGGGAGCGGAAGAGAAAGAGGAGGATCCAAAATTGTCCTTGTAGTCGGAAGTGGGTACGTAAGTGTCTCCTGCCTGGTAATCAATACCACTTTCTCTTTTGGGGTCATCCTGGGGCTGATGCTGGGCGAGCAGCTGTAACAGGGCAGCTTTCACTCCGGCGTGAGGGTCAGTTAACGCAGAGCTAGTGGTGGGAACATGCTGGTTTTCTGTCCGATAATCCAGATCTTCTTCGGTGACCGGTGGTGGTTCAGGGGGCTCAGGAGGTCGCTGATCAGGAGGCAGAATACGAGGCCGGTCTGGTTCTGGTGTGAGCTCCAACATCCTCATATCTTGATGCTGAATGAGGTCATCTTGCCCTAAGTGACGCAAAGCAAAAAAAGAGAGTTAAAAGTTATCATGGAAAACTAGAAGTTCCAAACAGTCCATGTTTCCTATGGGTGGTTGTAATGAACATTAGAAGTTCCATCTCTGGAGAAAGGGAAAAAAAAAAAAGAGAAAGGAAGGAAGGAAAGAAGGAAAAAAGGAAGGGAAGGGAAGGGAAAGCAAAAGAAGGAAAAAGGGATGGAAGTACTAATTTGCGGGCTACCACTTAAGTCTATGGTGACTGAAAAATTTAATTGCATTTGACTTCTCAAAGGTATCTCACATCTACCTATTTATCGCTTGAAGAACAAAAGCTCCTATACACAGAGTCTCTGCCTTGGTCAGTATCGTCTTGTAGTTGGAGTAAAGACTATTTCTCAACTACAGGTCTACGTGAGAAAACTCTACGGCATTCATAATGAGCCACGTCACACGTGGAGAATTTGTTAAAGAAGCTGCTCCTAGAAATAAACGACTAAGGAGACAACCTATCACCGGTGACCTGGGATTTCTCCGAACCCGTCTACCGGCGATGCCACCGGACACTCCGCGTCACCGCTGCCCCCCAACACCACGCATGCGGCGCGGGCGGCGCGTGTTAGAGGTCGGCCATCTGCACACTCACCGGACGCCGGGGTGCTAGGTTCTGGAGGTGGCCTGAGTTGTAACGACGCTTCGTGTCCTGATCCATTTTCCCTCTCTTCTAGCAGCACATCCTTCTGCTTTGACTGCTGGGCCTTTATTAACTGAGTCAGCAGAACTGCAAACGCGCTCTGCACGGCCGCCTGCGCAGCGTCGGTCTCCACTTTAGGCTGCACGCTCTGAGAAGGCTGAATTCCTCCCAGCGGTTTCGAAGACTCCTGCTGTGGTGTGGATGGATCTGTCTGTTTTTCACCTGTTGCCAAAATTCCAGCAGGAAGGTTTATTTTATTTAGCTGCTGTTGAGTCTCAGAGTTTACCTTAATGTTCAACACTTGGACAAAATCAGCCATATTAACACTTGTTTTAGACTGCAGTAGGTTTAGGAGAATTGCCAATTCACTGTGGTTTAACTGCTGTCCAGGGCCTGTTTTTACTAAAGACAAAATTTGCATTAATTAGCATTGCCGTAATTCATAGCACACCCCGCCCCCCAAAATGGCCCTGTGTGACCATATTCAAATGTACATTTGTGGGACACAGTTTAAGAAACACTGTGAAAAAGGCATCTCAGTCTAGTTCTAATTTCATGGACGTTTAAGATGGAACTGCTCTGAAGTTAAAACAACTGAAACTGTGGCCCATTCTTCAGGGGGAAATACTTCAAAAAGGAAATATGAGACTATGGCTGGAAGCCCATCCCCTACAGAGAAGCAGGAACCAGGAAAGCGGAGGAGGAGGACACCTACAGAGTCAGCGTTCTCTAAGTATTTCACATCCTTTACTCCTCACCACAACCTTAAAGCCATGATCTGTTATGAGTATGCGCCGCCCCCTTTTTTTTTAACTGAAGAAACTGACCTCCCGGACATTAACTCACATGCCCGAAGTCACACACTCTAAGTGGCTGAGTTGAGGTGAGAACTTGGGTGCTCTGATTCCAGACTCGCAGCTCTACTCACTGTACTGCTCGTCTAAAATAATGCTTTTTATATCTAAGGACTGCACCTTATTTTTGCAGTAAATTCACACTGGGATGTTGTAGACTCTTTCATAAATGTATTTTATTCAAATTACCATTTTTTAAGTTAACTCACTTTGGGAAGTTCGGACCTCCTACAGAAACATGCTTATGATGTGGACACAAGAGGGTTTTAGCTCAGCACCAGCAAAACACTTGTTTTTCTAGAATTTTCCGTTTAGGCTTGTGATGGTTACACAGGTTCTTGTGCAAGCCTCTGTGAGTCACATGGAACAAGGCTCAAGGGTATATACTACTATGGAAGCTCAGTGATAACTACATCGATAAGCAATTTCTCTAAGAATAAAAGGCAAATAGAAAAGAGACTTCAAGAAGATGAAACACTGATGATTAAGGCTATCCTTTTATTTTCTCTCTTTATATATCTTTTTTCTTTTTTTTAAAATATTTTATTTATTTGACAGAGAGAAATCACAAGTAGGCAGAGAGGCAGGCAGAGAGAGAGAGGAGGAAGCAGGCTCCCTGCGGAGCAGAGAGCCCGATGCGGGGCTTGATCCCAGGACCCCGGGATCATGACCTGAGCCAAAGGCAGAGGCTTTAACCCACTGAGCCACCCAGGCGCCCCTCTTTATATATCTTGAGATACTTTTATTACTTCTTAGTTATTTTTAGGTTAACTTGAAACAAACTTTTGCAAATTCTTCTCGTGACCTGCAGGCATTAATAAGGAAGGAGCCAAGCTTGTTTGCTGTGGCGCCAAGAACCAGTTTCCCTCATTCTCCAGTTCATGTCTCTTCAGAGGTTCTGTAACGATGCTCTCTCCTCTACAGAAAGGGCATTTTCTTATTTTAAGACAGCTGATGACGACAAAAATGGAGCACAGAGGATTAATTTCTATTTCACAAAACCAGAATTCTCACTTAACAGTGACAGTTATAAAAAGGGGCGGGGGGGACAAAAAATGAAATGCTGACCAACAAGTAACAACTGGTTTTGGTTTGTAATGTAACATGTATGAGCACTTTAATGTAGTCTGACCAAGGTCAAGTATAAGCTTGCAGCTTACATGGGAAAGCATTAAAGGTAATCTTTCTCAGACTTTCTCAGCTAATCTACTCTATATTTATACTCCACCACCAAAAGTTGAATCTGATCAGATCTGTTTTCATCAACCAACTGACCTTTAAAACTAAATGACAGAATGAGTTTAGTAAGATTTCCAACCACACTGAAAAGGTTTCATTCTCAGGAAGAAGCTGACTCTTCGAACAACTGAGTCAGAGGAAGGAAGAAATCTGTTTCCCCCAAAAAGCCTTCTTCATCATACATCAAGTCCTTTCTGGCACAACAGGAGAGTCCAATCTTTGAGATTCTAGAATATAATGGGACGTATATTAAGAGTGATTTGTGGACATCATAAACCATATAAAAGAGCTTCATTTAGGAATTTGGCTGTTTCCCTGCATCTGTCTACGACTTCCCGCACTAGGGCAGACAGGAAGTCAGGAAACCTGACCGCTCACGGATCGCTCTCTGCCGAGTCCACCTTAACCCACGGTGGCTTCCTATTGCGGCACCGGGGGGCAGTGCGCCATCTGCGCAGGCAATTCCCAGGGAAGTGTCGAGTGCGGGGAATAAACCTGAATGTTTCGGCCACAGATGCTTACACTAGAGCAGTCTCATCACCGTGAGGCCAGAACAACGGAAGAACACCGACCGCCACGCAAAGCACTACTGACCAGGTGCGAGACTCGAGTTGGCCTGAGGTTTCAGCTGCGAAGATGGCAGCGCGCCCTGCGGGGTGCTGGCCCTGCTGTCGTCGAAGCCGAGAGACAAGTCCTTCCTGGGGGCTTTCACTGTGGACACATCATCAGTCATGCCCATCTGCTTCTGTCGTCTTCGCTTCTTACTCCACAGCTCATGACAATCTTGCCATAAAGGAAGGCTGGAAAAAAAAGTATCCAATTGTGTGCAATGTTACTTCTTAACAACACCCCAAAACTGCTAACAGTCACTACAGAGTTGCTCCCCACCCCCCCCATCCCGCCAGTCGTTCCTGAAGACTGCAGACACATGCTGTGTGACTCCTCAGTAAAAATCAGCCTTGACGCCCACCCCCCAACTTCAGGGCTTCACCTCTACAGCCAGACTATTTTTCTGTGACTTCTGAATAATCAGTAAATAATCATTTAGTAAAACTATGTACGAAGAACACAAGTTCATAAAAGTATGTTACTATCATCCTTGGTGCAACCTTTTAAAGCCAGTTCTTCTCACAGTCCACCACACATTGAACAAGACATGGGAAAAAAGGGAAAAAAATGCCATTTGCAGAAAATGGAAACAGGATTAAAAAGTAGTAAAAGCTAGGAAATAATGTCTGTGAAAAACTTCCTAGTAAAAGCGTCTTACTTTTTTAATGCCCTCTTATTTACTTCCATAATGAAGTGCTCTAAAATTAAACTATGCTACAGAGAAGTTTCAAAAATAGGTAATCCAGGCTCATGACTACCCATCAACAAAGAGTTCTGAAAAACTAGCAACTATCAAAATCACCCACAATTCTGAAACAATTCTGCCTTAATGTGATTTCATAAAACTGACAACACTATACAGTAACTTTTGCTTAAAGACATAAATGTTTGATTTATAAGTTGATTTCTTCTTATCCTAATAAAAATTCCAGTGGGAAGTTACTATTATATCTATTTTAAAGATGAGAAAATTGAGGCTTGGAAAGGTTAATAAACTTGCCCAGAATAACTACAAATGTCCTTACACAGCCCCAACCTGGTGATAGATCTGCCATCTTTAACCTGGATATGTTTCCCTCTAGGGATGCTCTCCAAGGGGTACACCTGAAACTGCTGTAAAATAATTCGCATCTCTCTTTGTCCTCTTTTCCTGACTTCGATCCTTAAGAGTGGCCTGCACAGCAAGTTCGTTCACACCTCCTCTTCCAGTTACTCTCACCTCAAGTTATAAAGTAAGGGCATATGCAACAATATGGTCCAATCTTAGCAATATAATATTAAGTAAAAAAAGGCATTCCCAAAAGATTACAAACAGCATGACACCCTTTTAATAAATTTTTAATAAAATTAAAAACAACTAAAATTTTTAAATATAACTTTTTATGAATACATATAGATGGCAACAAAAGTATATACAAAAGAAAACAGGGATGATGGTTACCTCAGGTGGAGGGAGGCAAGGGGATAGGTTGTAGGGCAGGGGGTGGGGAGAGGGGATGATATGACTAACGGAGGTTATTGTCAAGGTTCTAGCTTTTATTTGGTAGGTTCATGGCTGCTTATTAAAATCATTTAAAATAACTAAGTAACTAAAAGAAAAAAAAGAGAGCCATGCATGGACCAATGATGAGTGACACAAGGATTATGATTAAACCAAGTCTATGCACCTGAGGTCCAAAAACAAAACAAAGGCATACCTCTCAGCCATCTTACTATGGTGCATTGCCTCAGCGTGTAAAAACCTCCTGGAGTAACAAACAAAGGTACAATTTGAAATATTGATATTGGGAAGCTTTAAGGCATCATAAACCCGCCGAAGACTTTCCTTTCTGTGCGCTGTGCGTGTGTATGTATCTTAAGATGTGTGGCCTTAGTCCCTGGTGGGATATTCTGAATTCAGATACACAGCGGAGTAGGGAAACTGGAGTGACTTCACTTCCAGGCTCTTGCGGCAAAGCCCCATGAGAGGAAAGCAAGCAAAGAACTCCACTAACAAGGGCTTTGGTTCCCTCCCACAGTTTAAAGCTAAGAGCTTCCTCTATGGATTATCTCAGCACTCATCTCTAGGAAAGAAAAGCAATACCCGACAAACAGCTGAAACGTACAGGTTAGTGACGCTGACTCTGGATTCACCAGCAATGTTTTCCAGGATGACCAAATTGTTATTTGCTTTTCTGAAGGTTCAAATACTGGCTCAGCCACTTACTTATTGTGTCTCATCAGGCAAGTAACTTGACCTCTGTGCCTCAGTTTCCTTATCTTTAAAAATGAGATTAGCAATACAATCTACCTTATGGGGTAGAGGTAATACATGTTAACATACGCAGGCGCTGACAGTGCCTCTCACACAGCAGGCACTATATTCATGTCTGATGCCATTTACCACCATTCAACACGATAGCTGAAAACTACCTTAATCAAATCACATCATGAAATATTTATTCCAATTACAGTTGATCACATTTTATCTTAGAAATTGTTCCGTGCTTTTTACTTGCTGTTAAGAAAAAATAAAATTATAGGCTAGCTGTCACTCTAATTCACTTTTTAGCAGTAAATGCCTTCTTTTCGTTAAATCAGAAAAATATTACACCACGTCTCATACAACTAATGTAGTTGTTTTGGTTTTATAATATCCCATTCTCATTTGATTATTCCAAAAAAATGACACAAGTTTAATACATACACAGAGCTCCCAAAGGAATACCACGCCAATGCTTTTCTTCACAGTCCTCACCTCACAGATAATTGATCATTTTAACTACCTATTACATATTACAAAATAATGAGATGCTTATATAACTCTTAATTTATATATTAAATCGATAGCATTATAATTTCAACCTGACTGCTTTAGTGATATATCCCTAATTTATTACTGGGTTACAGCCTGTTCACCAAAATGTGTATTAACATCCTTATTTTTAATGGAGAAATGCAGTCAGTTGTGTTCCGATAAAAATTAAGTGAATTTAGGTGATGTGTTTGACAATATGAAGAGAGTTTCCAATTAGGTTACGTGGCAAGCGTTTCCCATTAATGGGATGTATCTACAGTTCCAAGGTTTCCACAAAAACATGTAATAAGAAAAACAATCTAACATACGGACTGGCCAAGTTGTACTGACATTACATGTTGACTTCCTAAACTTTTCTACATATACTAGATGAAACAAGCACTAATAAAAGAAAAAGTACCAAGTGTAAAAAGTCATTTAGGGGCATCTGGATGACTCAGTTGGTTAAGCGACCAACTCTTGATTTAGGCTCAGGTAATGATCTCAGGGTTGAGAGATTTGAGCCCCATGTTCGGGACTACACTGGGTGTGGAGCCTGCCTAAGATTCTCTCTCCCAGGTGCCTGGGTGCCTCAGCTGGTTAAACGGCTGCCTTTGGCTCCAGGTCATGATCCCCAGGTCTGGGATTTCTCTCTCGCAAATAAACAAAAATCTTTAATAAAAAAAATTCTCTCTCTCCCTCTTCCTCTGCCCCTCCCCAGCCCCCTACCCCTGGTTCATGTGCCCTCCTCTAAAAAAAACAAAAAAAAAAAAACAAGAAGTCATTTAATAAGTATTGGTAAAGCTTCTTTAGCTTACTTTCTCAAATTTTGAAAAAAAATGATTAATTACTGGATTAAAAAAAAAGTCTCTTCAAGTCACGTGGTTTCCAATTCTTTACTATCAAGAAAATTATGAGAAAGAATCCTGAAGTTGACATCTGAAAGATCATTATGATAATTTCTGATGACAGGGGCGCCTGGGTGGCTCAGTGGGTTAGGCCTCTGCCTTCGGCTCAGGTCATGGTCTCAGGGTCCTGGGATCGAGCCCCGCATCGGGCTCTCTGCTCAGCGGGGAGCCTGCTTCCTCCTCTCTCAGCCTACTTCTCTGCCTACTTGTGAGCTCTGTCCAATAAATGAATAAAACCTTTAAAAAAAAAATCTCTGATGACAAATCACTATGTGATTTTTGCAAGCCATGTGGAAGAAATGCAAAGAATTCAGTGACAAAACTATGACAAGAGTCCATCTGTTCGTGAAGGCTTATTTACAAGGGTACTTATAAAAATAAAAAATAAAATTATAATTAATGTGGGACTTTGTCATTCTAGAATAAGGAGTATTAACTGATAGATATTAAAATTACATGGGGGGGATCATAGCCCTACTATTTCATTAGGTTGCAGCACCAACCAAATTTACATATACATACATACATATACACACACACATATATATATTCATTTTTTATTTTTTAAGTAGGCTACACACCCAGCATGGAGCCCAACATGGCTTAAACTCATGACCCAGAGATCAAGACCTGAGCTAAGATCAAAGAGTTGGACACTTGACTGACTGAGCCACCCAGGCACCCCTTTCTTCCCTTTTTAAAAAAAAAATTTTAATTGAAGTAGAGTTAACATATAACATTATATTAGTTTCAGGGGTACAACATAGTGATTCAACAATTTTCTTTCCATTTTTAAACTTAAATACATACTAGTAATATTTGCAAAGATCATTTGATCAAGAAGAAAAAAAAGGCTTTGTATTTTCTAAATGACTCTTGGTGAATATCAAAATGCTAAGATATTTTGATCCCGCTGGACACATTTATAAGAGTGATGTAACTGCCCGTTTGAAAATGTCAACACTCACCATACACTGAAATTTATATCTTTTGCAACTATTCCAACCCTTGATTAAAAAAAGTTTATACACCAATTAAAAAATGTGCTCAATATAGCTTTCCTGTGGACCAATTAAACCAAGAGATCAACTTAGTATTACCTTGGGAGAAAAATGACCTTATATTCCTCTTGACAGGATAAAGCAAGAAGCTCACCTCACTACCTCAGTAGTATTCTTGACACATACACAAGGATACTCTAATTCTGATCACAAGAAAGCAATCAGAGCTAGATTACAGAATGTTTTACAAAACAGGTAGCTTCAACTCTTCAAAAATGTCAATGTCATAAAGGCCCTACCCAAAGAGTAATTAAATAAAGACTGAAGAGACACTGCAACTAAATGAAATGTGTGAGCTTTGAATGAATTCTTCATCCAAGACAAAAAAAAACAAAAAAAAACCCCAAAATCCAGACTATAAAGGAAATTACTGGGCCAACTGGAAAAATCTGAATATGGACTATCTACTAGATACTGCAATGTTAAATTTCTTACGCTTTATAATCATACTGTAGTTATAAAGTCCTAGTTCTTACAGAAACACAGCAAATTACTGCTAAGTGTGTCACTCTCACAATATAATAGTTCAGGGAAAAAGGCTTATTATATATAGTGATAAAGCAGATGTCAGTAACTACTGAATCTACATGAAAGGTATACAAATGCTCATTGTACTATTCTTCCTGTTTTTCTGTAGAGGTGAAATGTTTCCAAATCAAAAGTTGAAAAGAATTCTTCTTTGAAGGAAGAAGAGTCAAAGTTTCAACAGAATGATTCAGATCCTTCAACATTCAAATGATAGATCCTTTTTGTCTTTCAAACCATCCAATAATGGCAATTCATATATAGTTCAATAAAAACTTAATAAAGCTGAATATGAAGGTCTTAGAAAACATAATAAGCCCAATCTAAGTGATAAGTGGAAGAGCCAGGATTTGGAACTCCAAAGCCCACGTTTGTTCATTCATAATATGCTAATTTTATTACATGGAAACATTTTATTGTAGAAATAGGCTTGCTTTTTTAACAATTTTTAAAGTTATCCCTACAAAGTTTCTAGAGCCTATCAAAAAGAACCAAATGGACCGCTTTGTTCCCCCCCTTCCCCCCCAAATAAATCTAGAGAAATTATAGGAGCCACGAGAGAATGAAGGGTCAAGAACCCAGCTACTGTGACTCCCAAACTCTATACATTTTCTCTCAATCATACGATAAATTCATTCTATACTGGCTTTTGTTACTAACGCTCTTAGGATTTCCTACTGGCTAGTCTGCCAAGGAGCATTCCAGAACTGCTCTTTCTTCCTGAACTCGCTGGCTCCACCCTGAACTAGATTTGTATTCTTGGGCAAGTTTCTTAACCTCTTTGAGCCTGCTTCCTCCTCTGTAGAACAGTGACAATAATAATACCCACCTGATAGGAGGGAATACAAGAAAAATGCTTAGCAGAGCACTCAAATTTTTAACCATAGGAACTAGAAGCAGGATGCACACTAGGTCTGGTGAAGCAGTACCACAATAATACTGGCGGCAGGAATATTAGGGTTGAAATCTAGTAAAATTAGAAAGAGGAAGGCTGCTTTTGCTAATCCCGGTTAGCTGAACATGAAACAAGGTTCTGCCTTCTAGATGTACGAATTATGTGTGTTACTACTACTCTATTTCTTTTGATTCATGCTATTTCTTTTGACCTAACTAATCATGGAAGAGCTTCTGATTGTTTTATAGCGATGCTATTAAAACTGGCCAGATGGGATCTAACGTAATGAAAAGCCACTTACTCTGGTGGAGGCATTTTTGAGGGTTCCACGTCCCGCAGGAACTCGCACTGGAGCGCCTGTTCTGCGGTGCAGCGCTTACTGGGATCCAAGGCGAGCATGTAATCAAACAAGTCTAGTGCGGCTGCAGGAATACTGGCAGGAGAGGACGACAGAAGTCATGCATGGTCTCTGACACAAGCTTAGTGTTTCTTTAAGCTGACATTTCATAACATGTTTGCTCTACTTTATTCCAATAAATTCCAAATTTTCCTTTGAAGAAACAGTCATCTTCACATAATTTTTTAAACTACTATACTAAATAATTTGAAATTTGGCCAACAATGGTGTATCTTATTACTGTTGGAAATTTGCGATTATGCCGTAAATTAAGAACTGAATAGAACAGTTTCCTATAACAAAATAAAAACCTGAGCTCAAATAACATGAAAGTTGCTTCACTAAATGGTGTTCCAGTTCTGTCATGTAAGCTCCAAAGGAAACACACACCCCTAAATCACTGATACCATAACGACAGTGAGATGGTAATTTGCATGTAGCAAAGGGAAACGCAAAAGTTAAGGTCATAGAAGAACTGTGATAGGTCTACCTTGGGTCAATAGAGGACAGAGTGACATTTAGAATTCTTAAGAAATAAATAAAAAAAAAGAAAAAAAATTCAATGCGATATGGACACTTAAGCATCCCCTTCTTACAAAACAAATTCTTCTCTTAACTTTCGACGATACTGCTTCTTTGGTTTCATGGTGTTGAAATATGGTAGTTTGATTACATCGGGCCACACTGCAGGACATGGACTCCCACATATACGGCTAAACAACACACAAAAAGAGGTACATCAATATAAACTCCACAGAAGAAAAAAATACAGACAACTGCTATATAAAAATCCCCTCATCCTCCGACACAGAAAAGTTGGAGTCTTGATACAATATATAAGAAATTTCATCAAATATTTTAGCATCCCAACTTAATTACTTGTTTTAAGGAATCAATTTATTTTCAGTGGATATTTCTAACACTCCAAACATTCCAATTTCTAAAAAGAAAACCTTCACATTTGCAAAATCAAGTCTTAAAACACAGGTAACACTCCAAATATGCCGACCATATCTTGAACCAAGATGAAAAATTTTATGCCAATAAATTAAGGAACCAGAGTGTAGGTTTATGTCTTTCTTTGGTCTTATAGGTACCTGTCATTACTTCTGTGAGAACCACGGAAACAAATGTCCTACACCCAGGAAGGGAACTATACTGTCATGTCTGCTGTTGCATTCCATCAACAGGAGGACCCTCAAAGTAACACTCCTGTGAAGTTCTTCAGCTTAAATAATGCCACTGATTTCAAGGTATTGAGAAATTTTAACTGCTTTACTCTGTGCTTATCTGTAGCTTGAAACCCCTTTTTTTGTACTAAGTCCCTGTTACAATAATGTGTAGAGGTAACTCCAGCTGGTAAGCATTTAAAAATTCACTCGCCAATACGTAGATGAAAAATTTGTTAAATATGGTTAACTTGCATATACCGAACCTCAAAAATAAATGTACATTGAACATAAAGTCCTCAGCTGATCTTCACATGTGAAGAGGAAGTGTCCATGCATCACCAACTAAAAATAAAAATGTTCTGTACGTAATAAATATAAATGCACCAGTGTGCATAAACAAGGGATGACTAACGTTGTCCAGCCATCCTTTAGCTGAGCTGTAGAACGCTATCTCAGAAACATACGTATTTACATAAGACAACTGCTCATCTTTTTTAAACTATGTCCCTAAAATGTACTTTTTTGGTTTCAACAGAGTTTACGATTTTTGGAAACACAAGCTTCTAAGAAGGTAGTAAGAGCCTATTCTTTGCACATGGCCAGTCTCTTCTTCCTCCCAACTGGATTTTTACAACCTACTCAAAAATACAGTGGCTCCCTTAGGAAACAAGGCTGACCCTGGGTCTCAATCTGCCTTCCAATCCCCAATTCCTCTCTCCCCGCTGCCCAATCACACTCTTCCATGTCCGTGATCAAATTCTCTCTCCCTAGATTCTAACTAGTGGAGAATCTTTCCATTGCTCAAGATTCAGATCAAAGGTAATCCATTCAGTGCAGTCTTCTGTATCCCCATGGCCACTCAGAAGGGTCCCTTCGCATTCTACTTGCTTCTTTGGACACTTTTTCGTATTTCATGCTGCTTTGGGATCTTGGTTGACCTGCCCGTTTCGCTCACCAAAGCGAACCGAGTCTCTCACTGTTTTGTGTACTTCTCCAAGTAAGTATATAAATATAAATAATCCCTGGCAGACTGATGTGTTATTACAGAAGTAGGAAGTTCACTGCAATTTTTAAAAATGAAGGATACTTTCAACTGCAGAAATACAGGAACATGCACTCAAGATATGGAAGAGGTGCGGAATTTTGGCTACAGCTCCAAGGATAAGCAAGCAACAGACAGGTCAAAAGTAAGTAAGGGAAATGTTCCTGGCAAATAGAAGTGCACAGACAGAGTCATGAAGTAGTCAAGGACAGACATGTGGGAAGAAGACAAAGGAAACAGGTGGAACTTGGGGCTCAGGGAGGGTTAGCTGAGAGGACCTACAGGAGCCACACAGTGTTTTAAAAGGCAATTTGCCTAACTATAATGAAGACAGACTTTGAAAACAAACTTTAAAACTGAATCCTGTCTGTGATACTGGTCAAACTGCATTGCTGAAGAATCCGTTTCTTCTTTTGTAAAAGAGGTTCATTTCCCTTCAAAGCTGTGAGATTAAATGAGCTGGCATCTGGACTGTTCAAAAGCCCTTCGATAAAAGTAAGTTTCATTACCTCTTAGCTAAAGAGCTTCAATTATTTTACTCTGTGTTGTGGGAAGATAGCTGAGTGGTTATCTAGCTGGTAGTAGCACACAGGACGGAACAGACCCACTGAGGCAGGGAAACTTACTAGGAACTAGGGAAGCAGGACAGCAATTGATGGTAATTGCATATTAGCAAAAACTAGCCTGATGGCCAGCCAGTTATCTCAAAATCACTTACCGAAGAGGTCTTGAGATGTATCATACACTAAATCCGCAAATACCTGAGGTCTATTTTGGGAATCTATTCTGATCTATGTACTCTGGTATCAATACCATATGGTAGCTTTTAATTTTTGTAAGGCCAACAGGACAAAGCCTTCTATAATCCATTCCTCTAATTAAGTCTCCTCAGCATTTTCCTAGGATGAACCTAGCATCAATGCTGTCACACTCCAAAAGTAAGAGCATCTGTTTGGATTCAACTGCTGCTCTGAATTTATAGATTAATTTAGAAAGGACTGCTATCTTCAGAAGGCTTAACACTTCTATCCCAGAAATACCCCATTTTTCTATTTCCCTCAGTTTTATATTTACATTTCTTCAATTAGATCTTATATATTGCTTTTTATCAGGTTTTTTGGGGCGTTTTTGAATGTATTCTTATTCCTACTATACAGTCTAAGCAGTAAATAGAGGAGTTTTGTTATAGAAGACATCTTACATATGACATACGAAGTTTTAGATAGCCATCTAAGATCCTATGGCTCCTACCATAGTTTTAACAGTTTCTTTGAGGCTTTCCAGGTTTACAATCTTACCACCTATAATCATTTCTTCTCTATTTTTTCAAACATGGATACTTCTTTTTCCTGATATGGTATGATATGTGGCAATTTCTAAACAAGGTTACAATGCTAACGATGCCACACAATATTGGGTAGTTTTGTTTGGTTTCTAACTTTAATGGGAGTACTCCCTCTCATTGTTTACAAACGGGAAGGATGATGACTTTTGTTTTGAGAAAAACAACACATAATAAAGATAATCACAGCCACACACACAAACTCACACATATATCCTGTTAAGAATTCATTTATTCCTTTTTACTGTGGGCTTTATTTTTGTGACTTTTAAATTTTAAAGGATACATCAGTTTTGTTAGTTTCATTTTTAGAAACTATTATAATCATCATCTGCATTTTCCCCCCTGAATAACTAATGTCATGAATCATACTAAGAGCATTCTTAATACCCACGCTTACATTCAATAGAGGAATACTTCCTGGCCTTAGTAAAATACTATCATTTTAGTGTAATGCTATATCCTACTTGTTCATTTAGATGTTGTACATCAATATTCCTATGTGAGATTGGTATACAGGAGTTCTCAAAAATAGGGTTCAGACTCTTCAGGTGAAAGGTGTTATAATACATTATTTGCCTTTTCCAGTGTGTTGATTTTGCACTGATGGTACAAAGCCAATGGTGGAGAATGACTAGCACCTTAGCAAGATTCAAGGCAGTGGCACCAAACTATCAGGCAGTAAATACTCTTCACTACTATACCATCTCCTGGGGTGGGGGCGGGGGTGGGGGAGAGACACACCACATGCCACTTAAGAGTGTACTTGTTGAAGTGGTAAAAAATCATTAATGTTATTAAACCCTAACACTATTTGGAACAGTATATATCTTCTTTATATTCTCAATGATGAAACAGAAAATACTCATAAGCACTTCTGCTGCTCAAGAAATTCTGATAGCTATCCTGAGAAGCATTTGTGCAATTATTTGAGCTGCAAGCTGAAGCAGCCGTGTGTTTTTCATGGACGGTCATTTTTACCTATATGAACAAGCAACACACTATGGTCACTCAGACTTGGGTGTCTGCCAGACATTTTCTCACATGTGAACGAGTCCGCTTGTTACTTCAAGAACGATGATTGCAGTATTTATGTTCAATTATAAAATCCAAGCTTTCAAGAGAAAATTAGAATTACTAGGAAGCTTACGTCTATGCCATAGACTTGACAGCTTCACAGTAAACATCTACGGGCTTTTCTGATGAGATTAGTGGTGATAACCAAAATTATATAAAGAAATGTTACATTTAGAAGATCTGCTGAAATAGGGGACCCACTATTTTCCTTATTACCAGTGTTACAAAATCATCACAGATCCAGAGTGCAAGACAGACTAATGCATTTTAATATATTAGAATACAAAATATCCCTTCATATGTTTTCAGACTGTGTATTACAACTAACCTATAAGAAATTACCACTTATTTAGTGTAATTTCAAAGAAGAATATACACAATGACCTGAAAAGACGACCGAAAACAGCATATCACAGAGAGGGAATCCAGATGTTATTTTATTAAGCCAGACATTTCTTTTAATGTCTTTTTATGTAAAAGATATGTAAAATATCTTTTTATGTAAAAATGTAAAACAGTGCTACTCATTTCACCAACATTTATTTTAGTTTGGAAAATACAGACGTTTTATAATTAAACAATGTTAACATACTGTTTTAAAATAGGTATCTTTACTTTCTCAGTTTTAATTTCTAGTATGATAAATATCAATAGGTATAACTAGCATAAACAAAGCTCCTGGGACCTTTCACAATTTTTAGCAGTGCAGAGAAACTCTTAGCGCAAAAAGTAGCAATTTATAGGATTTTTTATGATATTCTATGAAGACACACATGCTTCATTTTTAAAAATCTGGGAGCTTCCCTTCTTTACCTATATTCTAGAACAATCAAAGTCTAAGCCTTTAAAGTTATAAAAATCTCACCTGTGTGACCATCTAGATCTCAGGCTTTGTGTGTATAGGGCCGGGGGAAGGGAGGGGAGATCAGACAGAAGAAGGGTTCTTTTCATTCCAATCTAATTTTTTCCACGATGGTAATTTTTTAAAAATTTCATAAGCAATGTATACCGTGTGATATAAAGGTTCTTTCTGGCTGCTAGAAGGCTTAGCGTTATAAGTGCGACCCTTATGTTAAAAACATTTTTTTGCCTTTATTCATCCCATCTTGTCATCACCTGTTTTTCATTTTCTTTTGCTATCACTTTTTTTTTCTAAGATTTTATTTATTTGTTTATTTGACACAGAGAGAGCGAGGGAGAGAAAGAAAGCAAGCACAAGCAGAGGGAATGGCAAGCAGGGGAAAAACAGGCTCTCTGCTGAGCAAGGAGCCAGGATGCGGGGCTCAAGCCCAGGACCCTGGGACCATGACCTGAGCTTAAGGCAGACACTTACTGACTGAGCCACCCAGGAGCTTTTTGCCATCACTCTTTTTTTTTTTTTTTAAAGATTTTATTTATTTATTTATTTTTTATTCATTTGACAGAGAAAGATACAGCGAGAGAGGGAACACAAGCAAGGGGAGTGGAAGAGGGAGAGTCAGGTTTCCTGCTGGGCAGGGAGCCTGATGGCGGGGCTCGATCCCAGGACTCTGGGATCATGACCCCAGCCGTAGGCAGATGCTTACCGACTGAGCCACCCAGGTGCCCCTGCCATCACTTTTAAACCCCCTCTATTTCTATCACAAAACTTCTGTACTTTGCCTAAAATAGTGTCTGGAACAAGCTAAGTACAAATAACTTGATCACTGCTGTGTGAAACATTTTAAGATAGATTCTGATTAGTATTCCCACCTTTCATTAGTTCATACATATTTCTGTGCCATGCAGACTAGAAGTCATCATTCCTGGGGCTTTAGATTGGGGATATATCCCAGCATTACTGCAGGTAAAGTGAGGGGAAGAAATATGTAGGAAGCTTACATTTATTGGACTCCTGTAACCCTAAGAATATGATTAGTCCTGTTTTACTTGTGAAGAAACAAACTGAGAGCACTGTGGAACTTACCCTAAGTCCCAAGGGCAGGAAGCAGCTGAGCTGGCATTAGAACCCAGGTCTGTAAGATTCCAAAGCCCACCCTTTCAATTAATACACTGCTGCCTCCTTCCTAACAGGGAGAAAACTATTTCTTTTGTCAGAAACTTAACTTTTTCCTTCATGTTTTAAAAATACTTAATGCCACAGAATCAAAATTGCAGCACTTTTATATTATTATTATTAATATTTGGTATTTTACCAACAAAAACATGCTGAAATATATAAATTGGAATGTAAAATAGTCCTCTTCGCAGCCCTCTCACAAATCCATGCTCACATAACAACTCCAGACTCTTCTGATGTGTTTGTTTTACCTAGATGGGAGCAAACCAAACACAGCCTTCTATCTAGGGGCTCATCATGAAACGATGTTGCTTTCCTGTGTCAGCATTCCCAGGCCTACCATTTCCTTTTTTATATCTATACAGTATATCACCAAGTGGATGGATTGAGCTTTCTTTTTTCTATATAGTTCACTAACAGACTTAACATGTTCATAAAATAATCCAAGTACACTCATGCCTCAGGATGGTTATTACTTTGTTGTTCCCTAACTTCACTCAAATGATACCTCTGGGAGAAACTCCCGGACTCTCTCTGTAACACTGCCTCCTATAATTTTCTATCTCCTTACCCTTATAAGCACCTGATGTATTTTATTAATTTGTCTTGTCTCTCCCAATTAGAAACCGGAAGAAGTTGTGTGCTAGTTACTAGGCACTGAGGATACAACCCCCACCCTTCATTGTATCCTCAGTGCCCCAGAACTGGCACACAACCAGAAACCAATGGATACTTGTTCGATTAATCCCCCTTGACTTGAAATGACTTCTGTATCATATTCGGAGGTCCATATAAACTTGCTTTACTTCAGGACTTTCCCTGTACTGCCACCACTTCATCTATGTATCTTGTGGTAAAGTGGTTTTAGTTGCTATAATTTTAACATACAATATGCCAAATTTTCCTTCTTTTTAAGAATTTTTCTGGTTATTTTAATGTTTATCTGGAGGGAGACTATCATTTGAAATCCGCATTAGGACTATAATGTTTATACAGGTTGAACTGTCATATTTAAAAAAGTTAAGGTTTCCAACCAAAAATGAGATATGCCATTCCCAAGAGTTACATTAAATCTACTTTACAATTTTCAGTGAGACATTATAGTTTTCAATATCCCTGGAGTATATATGGTGGTGCTTTTGTTAAAGGCATCTTCTTCCTCATGTACATTTCTAACTGGTTATTACTGGTACATATTTTTAAGAAGCTATTGCTTTTAGTATGTATGTATTCGTATGTTATATTAGGATACTGTGTTCATAAGTTTACACACAATATACACGAGCACATATTTTCTCAACACTTGTCATTTTATTAGACTCTTTCACTTAAGGCGTTTCAGGTAATTTCCTTGCAGGCTGCCTGTATGCAATGCTCATATACAAATTATGACAATACTCCCTCATCCGGCCACTCTTTATACCAGTTAACTAGTTAGTACTTCTAAAACACTCCTAAAATAATGATACTAGAAGACGCTTTCTATCATTCTTGTCTTACACCTTCTAGTATTTCACCACTAAATATTATTCTGGCTATTAGTCTACAATACATATTTTCACCATGTTAAAGAAATATACTTTTACACTTAATTTGTATTCTAGCAAATGCTTATTCAACACCTACTAAGAAAAACATATTACCTTATTTCTATTAAAGTGGTGAATTGTAATAATGGATGCCCTAAAACTGCAACATTTGTATATTCTTTGAATGACTCCTACTTGACTCATCAAGTTGATTTTTAATGAAAAGCTAGATATGACTGGCTAATCTTTCCTTCAGAATTTTTGGATTAATATTCTATAGAAATTTTTCAGGATGTTTTTGTCAATTACTGATGTATGTGTCATACTAACCTAAAAGCTTCAGGAAGTCTTATTTCCTACATGATGCAGAGAATTAGTTAAAATTTAGCTACTAAGGTAGAACTGTCTAAATTCAAATCTCGATTTTGCTGCTTGCTAGTTATATGACCCTAGACAAATTCTTCACTTTCTAAGGTTCCATTTTCTTAATTATAAAAAGTAAATGGAAGGCTGTATGAAGCTTAACTGAGGCTAATTCAAGTGAAATTCTTAGAAAAATGCTTGCATCATGTATAAATAAAAGTTAGGATCATTAATAGAAGCCCTAGTATCCAAAGAATCAGGACCACTGCCTTAGTAAGTGAAAAAATGGGTAAGAGGGAATCATGAAAAAAAAATAATAATAAAGAAACACAGATACATAATTTAAATATTTTATTGTAACTGAAAAATTTAGAATATACATTCTCCAATTTTCTGACACAGGGCAAGGCCTCTCTTTGAACAGAGGATTTGTTGAATGGGACTCTGCATTAGCTTTCCTGAACAAACCACATTATCAAGGATTTAAAGCAATTTGAGTACTAAATTCTTCTAAATTTTTATGACTTACCTTTCTAACTTAAAGTAACTTGCCTCCCACCCAGTTAATCTGATAGCAACTTTGTTAAGTCTTTGCAAGCACCGCATCTGTGTATGTTTAAAGGACACACATATAATAATAAAAAGTTGGTATACAAAATTGGAAACAACCATCTCTTAGTCATTACACTTCAACGGGGAGGATAAATACATAGTCTTACTAGAGAGTAGTAGTCTACCAGCTGCAACCATTCAGCGTGTCGTGTTATCATGCTACTGTTACTTACAGAGGGACTGGAGAGCATCAATTAATCCAATAAGTCTGTTGAAGGGAAGGTTCATAGTATATTGGTATCTGTGCCTCATACCAATATCTTTCCTATAAGTTCTCATCCATATTTTGAGACACACACAAAACTTAGAAGTTGCAAATTGACATTATTATATATGAAAGCCAAAGCTCTTTTTTTAAAAATAAAAGAATTATTTTAAAACATTACATGAAGAGAAAGGTGATTATGTATGTCCTTATGACTCAGGCACTACGATAGACTCCAAATAACTAAGACTGACGCCTGTAGGTACATACACGCGTTTCCATGTATAAACATTCACATATAAACATGTATGCATATGTGTATGTAAAACAGTTTGTCTTTACAGTATCCCCAAAACACTAATTCTTCCATCCTGCCATACTAAAAAAAAAATTTATCTACCATTTATTCTCTCCTTCCTCATATTTATTTACTCTTTCTTCCTGGTCTTATTTTTTGGGCCCCCCACCCTTTCATTTAATTGCAAAAAGATTTAGGGACTTTGAGATCTTTAATTTTACTAGATCAAGTATCAAGAAGTACCCACATTCTAGTTTCTCCTCCATGCAGCAATCACTAGCCTTCAAGAAAACCATGCTGTTCTCCTAAAGACACAAACTTGAAAGACTTTAAACTTCCTATGAAGTATTACACACCCCCCCAACAAATATTACAATCATGAGCTTACCTTATTAACTCTAGTTGTGCAAGTTCTTGATTTGCTTGAAATATAGGTTTTTTTGTGAAGAGTTCACCAAGGATACAGCTAGAGGAAAAAAATATGCATCATTATAAAATGATATGATTTTACTTTACTACCAAAAAATTTCAAGTGAACTAAGCCAGTCAGTCAGCCTATCTTACCCACAGCTCCACACATCAATAGCAGGTGTGTATCTTTCTTCTCCCAACAGCAGTTCAGGTGGACGGTACCATAAAGTGATGACCTTGTTAGTATACGGCCGACTAAAAAACACAGAAAGCACTCTTTTGAGTTAATATCTGTTAATAAGAGAGATTCTCTTAAGAAATATTATTTTGGCTCATCAAAGCAATCCTACAATCCTAACTAAAACCAATTTCATCTGCCTACTAAATTCAGACATGCTATTACATCTGACATATGTGATCAAAAAATACATTTGAGAGCAACATGATTAACTGAAAATTTCCTTAATACATAAAAATGAGAAGTAGTTGGCTGATTTTAAGTGTCACCTGGTCAAAAAAAGGTCCCAACTGTTCAGTTCTGTTTTTCCTTTCCATAACTTTAAAGGGGATTAACTGACTTGAAGTTGATTGATTTTGACCAAATCTGGCAAATTACTAATGTGTGGCAAGATATAGTACAAATTGGAATCACCTAACAAAAATTTTCACTTGGGCATATTTTTGACAATATTTCACTGACTGCAACTCCACTTCAGTATGCACATACAAAGTACATAAATGTAGACTGTAGTCGTTGAGGTCTATTCTGCAAAGTACCACTGGTAATAGGTATGATACTTTATCAAGATGATTTCTTTTGTCACCTTCTAAAAGAGAGGATAGACACATACTGCTACCTCTATTTGCCAGTGGGGCTTATCTGGTGGACCAAATAGGCTGTAGAAAACGGAACTGAGATACTTCTGTAAAAGGCTTGCCTGCAGAGTCACTCATGCCAGGGATGAACACAATGCAGCTGTTTGAAAAGCCACTAGACTGTTGTGAGGAAGATTCATTGGCTGATCTTAAACCAGCCACAAGAGGGGCAGGGGCCTGTTGGGGCTCTGTCCAGGGACAAAGGTGCTGCCAGGCACCACTGCTGCAGCTTCCCTCTACTCTGATAGCACAGGTGGTGCACTCCCACCCTGCACTCTCCTATGGCCCCACTAAAGCTGGCAGGTGCACCCCAGTCCTGTATTCTCCCCCAGCTGCACTAAAGCTGTTGGTCACACACACTCCACAAAGGAGATGCTCCCTGATCACCTGGCTCTGGTGGCCAGGGGGACCTGCATTTCTGGGTCCCATGAGAAAGTAATAATCAAACAGTTCTTGGCAGGCTACCATGCCCAGGGCATTACACAGACTGAAACACACCCCTAGTCTTTCTGGGCAGAAGACCTACTCAGATGTCCTGGAGCTTCAGCCTAAGGGGCAGACTTCAGGTTTGCCACACATCTGAAGTCTATAGTGGTGTACTCAGGGAAAGTAGGGCAGGGGACACCATCCTTGCATTCTCTACTGACCTCATTACTGGTACCTCTCAGAAAGGAGCTTTTTACTCATCTTATGCTCTGACTTTTCCAACTGTAGTCCAAGGGATATCTCCAGATTAACCTGGTCTGCAGGCCAGAGGATTTACAATCGTGGTCCCATATGACTATATATATTTGCATACATTAAAAGCTGCTGCCTGAGGGTCTGGCTTCCAATCAGCCTGAATCTAGGTGCTGACTGAGAGCCCAGCCTTTGCAACACTGATGGGTCTTGGAACATCCTCCATAGTTGGTTCCTATCAAATATAAATCAGACTGCTTAGACAAACACAAAGGTTTGAGAAACAGAAGAGCTAGAGCAAGGCTGAAAGATAAAGATCATCTCCTATACAAGCCCACTCCTTCAAGACTAGAAGAGATAGCTGTTTTCCCTAAACATAGAAATAACCACAATCAAGCAAAAAGAGGAAACAGAAAAAATATGTCCAAATGAAAGAAAAAGGTAAAACCTCAGAAGAAGAAAAAAAAATAATGAAACAGAGATAACTAATTTATCTGATAGACTAAAAATGGTTATAAGGATGTTCACCAAACTTGGGGGAAAAAAAATATCAATGAACAAAAATAGATAGAAAATGTAAGAAATTATCAAAGAGAAGTCACAAAGCTGAAGAAGACAGTAACTGATCTGGGTGGGGGGGGGGGAAGAAACTAAACTAGAGGGATTTAATAGCAGACTACATTAAGCAGGAGCAAAGCATTGATCTAGAAGATAGAGCAGTGGGATTCAAACGAGCAGAGAAGCAAAAAGAAAGAAGAAATTAAACTGAAAATTGCTTAAGGAACCTATGGAACAACACCAAGCAGAATCACATCCATATTATATGGGTACCAGAGGAGAAGAGAGAGACAAGTGGACAGAAAACTTATTTGAAGAAACAGTGGCTGCAAACTTCCCTAACGTGGAAAAACAGATATCCAGATCCAGGAAGCCTAAAAGAGCCTATAAAAATGAATTCCAAAAGATCTACACCAAGACACAGTACAAATAAAATGTCAAAAGTAAAAGATAAAGAGATAATCTAAAAAGCAGCAAGAGGAAAACAACTGTTACATACAAAGGACCTCCCCTCCCCCAGGTCTGCATAAGACTCTCAGCAGATTTTTCAGCAGGAACTTTGCACACCAGAATAAAGTGCACATTATATTCAAAGTGCTAAGAGGAAAAAACTCCCAAACAAAAATACTCTACCCAGCAAGGTTATCATTCAGAATTAAAGGAGAGATAAGGTTTTCCAGACAAGAAAAAGCTAAATAATTTCATCATCTAACCTGGCTTTACAAGAAATGTTAAAGGGAATTCTTTAAGCTGAAAAGAAACTTTCTTTACTAATTAATAACTTTACTAATTAATAACAAGAAAACATGTAAGTATAAATCTCACTGGTAAAGACAGACTAATGGCAGTGGATTAAATCACATAAAGCTACTATAAAGGTTAAAAGACATAATTAGTAAAAAGAACTGTAATTACAATAATCAGTTAAGGGATATACAAAGGAAAAAGATGTAAAATGTGACATCAAAAACATAAAATGCCAGGGTAAGTAAAAATGTAGAGTTCTAGAATGCATTCAAACTTAAGCTGCTATCAGGATGCCTGGTTGAGGGTCCAACTCTTGGTTTCAGCTCAGGTCAATGGAGTCCTGCACCAGGCTCCACACTAAGCAAAGTCTGCTTGAGATTCTCTCTCCCTCTGTCCCTCCCTCTGCTCCAATGCATGCTCTCTCTAAAACAAGGATATCTTTAAAAACAAAAACAAAAACAAAAACCTTAAATTGCCATCAACTTAAAATAGATTGTTATATATAGGCTGTTATGTGTGAGCTCATGATAACCACAAAGCAAACATCTATAAGAGATGCACAAAGATAATAAAAAAAGAATCTAAGCATAACACTAAAGAAAACCACCAAACCACAAAGGAAGAGAGCAAGAAGGGAAGAAAGGAACTAAAACCCAGCCAGAAAACAATGAACAAAATGGTAATAAGTACAGATCTATTAATAATTACTTTAATAGAAATGGATTAAATTCTCCAACCAAAAGACACAGAGTGGCTGAATAAATAAGACAAACAAACAAACAAAAAAACAAGATCCTTCTATCTGCAACCTACAAGAGACTTGCTTCAGATCTAAGAATGCACACAGCCTGAAAGAGATAGAAAAAGACGGTTCATGCAAATGGAAACCAAAAGAAAGCAGGGGTAGCTTTACTTATATCAGACAAAATAGATTTTAAAACCAAGAGTGTAATAAGAGACACTTATTAGTGGGAAGAGGGATGCCTGGGTGGCTCATTGGTTAAGCATCTGGCTATGGCTCAGGTCAGGATTCCAGGGTCCTGGGATTGAGCCCCACATTGCACGCCTTGCTTAGTGGGAAGTCTGCTTCTCCCCAGCACCCCCATGCTCGCGTGCTCTATCTCAAATAAAATAAATAAAATCTTAAAAAAAAAAAAAAAAAAAGAGAGCGAGCGAGACAAAGAAGATCTTATGATGATAAAGGGGTCAATCCAACAAAAGGCTATAACATTTTTCTTTTTTCTTTTTTTTAATTTTTTACTTATTTATTTATTTGATAGAGAGAGAAAGAGAGTATGAGAGAGAGAGCGAGCATGAGAGGAGGAAGGTCAGAGGGAGAAGCAGACCCTCTGCTCAGCTGGGAGTCTGATGGAGGACTCAATCTCAGGACTCCAGGATCATGACCTGAGCTGAATACAGTCGCTCAACCAAATGAGCCATCCTGGCGCCCAGATTTAACATTTCTAAATGCTTAAGCACTCAAGATAGGAGCACCTAGATAATGTAAATATTAACAGACCTAATAGGAGAAATGGACAGCAATACAATAATACAGGGGCTTAATACCCCACTTCCACCAATGGACAGATCATGTGGACAAAAAACAGCAATAAGGCAACATCAGCTTTAAGCAACCAATTAGATCGTATGGTTTTATAAAGATATATACAGAATACTCTATCCAAAAGCAGCAGAATATGCATTCTTCTCAAGTGCATATGGACATTCTCCAAGATAAATTACGTTAGGCCACATAACAAGTCTCAATATATTTGAGAAGCTGAAATCACATTAAGCATCTTTTTCAATCACAATGGTATGAAAATAGAAGTGAATGGAAAAAAACTGGGAAATAAATCACAAATACATAGAGATTAAACAATATGCTACTAAACAACCAACGGGTCAATAAGGAAATCAAAGGAGAAATAAGTAAAAACCTCAAAACAAATGAAAATGGAAAATGCAACTTACCAAAATCTATGGGATGCAGCAAAAGCAGTTCTAACAGGGAAGTTCAAAGCGATAGAGGCCTACCTCAAAAAAACAAAATCTCAAATAAACAATCTAACTTTACACCTAACGGAACTAAAAAAAGAAGAACAAGCAAAACCCAAAGGTATTAGAAAGAAGGAAATAACAAAGAGCAGAAATAAATGAATTAGAGACTAGTAAGACAACAGAAAAGATCAATGACACCATGAGCTGGTTCAATGAAAAAAGAACAACAACAAAAAAAAACCAAAGGCAACAAACTTTTAACTAGACTCAAGAAAAAAAGAGAAAAGGCTCAAATAAAAATTCCTAGAAACATATAATCTTCCAAGACTGAATCATGAAGAAAAATAAAATCCAAACAGACCGATTACTAGTAAGGAAAATGAATGAGTAATCAAAAACCTCCCAACAAACAGGTCCATGACCAGACAGACAGCTTCACTGATGAATTCTACCAAACATTTAAAGAAGATTTAATGCCTATCCTTCCCAAACTCTTCCAAAAATTGATGAGGAGAGAACACTTCCAAACTCATTTTATAAGGACAGCATTACCCTCATAACAAAACCAAAGACATCACAAAAAACAAAATTACGGACCGGTATCCCTGATGAATACAGATACAAAAATGCCAGACAACGATGCCCACTCTATCCATTCTATTTGTCATAGTATTGAAAAATCCTAGCCAGAGCAATTAGTTAATAAAAAGAAATAAAAAGGCACTAAAACTGAAAAAGTAGTAGTAAAACTGTCACTATTTGTGGATGATATGATTTTATATATAGAAAACCTAAAGACTTCACCAAAATACTGTTAAAGGTAATAAATTCTATAAAATTTCAGGATATGAAATCAACCATACACTAACAATAAAGTATGAGAAAGAGAAATTAAGAAGGCAATCCCATTTATAACTGCATCAAAAAAAAAAAACCAAAAAACCTAGAAGTTTAACCAAGAAGATTAAAGACCTATACACTGAAAACCATGAAGACACTGATGAAAGAAACCAAAGTCATATATAAATGGAAAGATGTTCCATGCTCGTGGATTGGAAAAATTAGTATCATTAAAACGTCTACACGACCCAGAGCAATCTATTGATTCAACGAAATTCCTATCAAAATCCCAATGACATTTTTTTTATTATTATGTTCAGTTAGCCACTCCATAATACATTACTGGTTTTTTACCAAAGGCATTTTTCACAAAAATAATGCAAACTACCCCCAAATTTATACAAAACCCAAAAAACACTCCAAATAGCCATGGAGGCACCACACTCCCTAATTTCAAACAAATTTACAAAGCTACAGTAATCAAAACATTACAGTATTGGAATAAAAACAGACACATAGATCAATGGAACTGAATAGAGAGCCCAGATATACACCCATGAATAGACGGTCAAGTAATTTATGATAAAGGAGGCAAGAATATACACTGGGGAGGGACGCCTGGGTGGCTCAGTGGGTTAAGTGTCTGCCTTCAGCTCATGTCAGGATCCTAGGCTCCTGGGATTGAGTCCTGCATTGCGCGTCTTGCTTGCCAAAGAGCCTGCTTCTCCCTCGACCTGCTGCTCCCATTACTTGTGCTCTCTTTCTCTGACAAGTAAATAAATAAAATCTTTAAAAAAAATAATATATACTGGGGAAAGAACAATCTCTTAAATATCAACGGTACTGGGAAAACTGAATAGCCACATGCAAAAGAATAAAAGTGGACTACTATCTTATGTCATACACAAAATTTAAATTGAAATAGATTAAAGACTTGAATGTTAACACCTGAAAGTATAAAACTTCTAAAAGAAAACACAGGCAACAAGCTCCCTGACATCAGGTGTTTGTTTGTTTGTTTGGATCTGACTCCAAAAGCAAAGGCAACAAAGGCAAAAATAAGTTGGGACTACATCAAACTAAAAAGCTCTTGCACAGCAAAGGAAACCATCAACAGAAGAAAAGACAACCTACTGAATGGAAGAATATCTGCAAATCATTTATCTCCTAAGGGGTTAATATCCAAAATATATAAAGAACTCATACAACCAAACAGCAAAACAACCCCCCAAAATCTGATTAAATTATGGGTAAAGGATGCAAAGAAACATTTTTCCAAAGATGACACACACGGCCAAAAGGCATATAAGACACTCAACTTCACTATTCATGAGGGAAATGAAAACCACAATGAGATCACTTTACACCTGTAAGAATGGCTGTTATCAAAAGGACACGAAATAATAAGATTACCAAGCATGTAAAGAAGGAACCCTTGTGCACTGTTGGTGGGAATGTAAACTGGTATAGTCACTATGGAAAACAGTATGGAGGTTTCTTCAAAAATTAAAAATGGAAATCCCATATGACCCAGCAATCCTACTTCTGTGTATTTATTCAAAGAAAATGGAAACACTAATGGAAATACTAATCTGTACTTCCATGTTCACTGCAGCATTATTTATAATAGTCAAGATATGGGATAACCTAAGTGTCTATAGGTGGATGAATGGATAAAAAAGATGTGGTACACATAGCAGTCCCCCCTTACCCATAAGGGATACCATCTAAAACCCCCCATGGATGCCTAAAACCACAAATAGTACTGAACCCTATATATACTATGTTTTTTGCTAATCCATACATAACTATAATAAACCTTAATTTATCAATTAGATACAATAAGAGATTAGCAACAATAACAGAACATTTATAATACATACAGTAATGAAACTTGTGAATATGGTCTCTCTCTCCCTCAAATTATCTTATTGTACTGTACTCATCCTTCTTGTGATGATGTAAGATAATAAAATGCCTATGTGAGGAGATGAAGTGAGGTGAATGATGTGTAGGCACTGTGATGTAGCATTAGGCTACTATTGACCTTCTGATGATACATCAGAAGGATCATCTGCTTCTGGACTGGGGTTAATCGCAGTAATCTGAATCTGTGAAACACAAAACCCAGACAGGGAGATTACACATATACAATGGAATACTATTCAGCCATAAAAGACAATGAAATCTTGGTATTTATGACAACATGCATGGCCCAAGAAGGTATTATACTAAGTGACATAAGTGGATGGAAAAAGACAAATACCATATGATCTCATTTATATATGAAATCTAAAAATCAAACAAATAATAAAAAACTCATGGATATAAAGAACAGAAAGGTGGTTGCCAGGAGGAGGGAGAGCAAAGTGGATGAAGGGGGTTCAGGAGGCACAGACTTTTCATTGTGAAATGAACAGATCATAGGGATGTGGTGTGAGAATGGTGATTACAGTCAATGGTACTGTAGTACATATTTAAAGGTTGCCAGGAGAGTGGATCTTGAAAGTTCTTGTCACAAGAATAAAAGAGAAATTTTTCTTTTGTAACTTTTTATAGTGACAAATGATGACTAGACTTATTGTGGTCATTTCACAGTGTATACAACTGCCAAATCATTACATTCTGAGATTATTTTTTTTTTAAGATTTTATTTAAAAATCTTTATTATAGGGGTTCCTGGGGTGGCTCAGTCAGTTAAGCATCTGCCTTTGGCTCAGGTCATGATACTGGGGTCCTGAGATCCAACACCACATCCCACTCCCTGCTGAGCAGGGAGCCTACTTCTCTCTCTCCTCCCTGCTCGTGTTCGCTCTCTTGCTATCTCTGTCTCTCCTTCAAATAAATAAATAAAATCTTTTAAAAATAAATAAAATCTTTAAAGATTTATTATTTTAATTTTTAAAATAAGATTTTATTTATTTGACAGAGAGACAAAGATCACAGGCAGGCAGAGTGCCAGGCAGAGTGAGAGAGAAGCAGGCTCTCCGCTGAGCAGGGAGCCTGACGTGGGGCTTGATTCTGGGACCCTGGGATTGTGACCCAGCAGAAGGCAATGCTTAACTGACTGAGCCACCCAGGCAACCCTAAAGATTTATTATCATTTATTTATTTGAGAGAGAGGCAGGTGGCAGAAGCAGAGCCCCAGAGCAGCACAGGCTCTGAGCTGAGTGTGGAGCCCAACGTGGGGCTCAGTCTGATGACTCTGAGATCATGACCGTCAAAGGTCAGACGCTCAACCAACTGATCCACCCAGGTGCCCCACTAATATGGTGCTGTATGTCAATTATACCTTGATCAAAAAAAGTTCACCTGTTTATGCCTTAACTCCTTTCAAATTTGAAATCCCCTCCCTATTTTTCTCATTTAATCCTACACCTCCTTCAAGACATAGTGAAAGACCAATCTCTGTAAATTCTAATCTCTATTATCAACAGATTTAATTTCACGTTCTTATTTTTTAAATCATACTTAAGACTATATTCTATTTTAGGTTTTCTATCTTTCCCAGAAGACAAAAATCCCAGGTGCCATTTTTTGATATGACCCCCATAGACAAAGCCCAGAACAACATACTTTAATGTATATGGCCTTTAGAGGTGTCTGGATGGCTCAGACGGTTAAGTGTCTGCCTTTGGCTCAGGTCATGATCTCTGGGGTTCTGGGACCGAGCCCCACATTAGGCTCCATGCTCAATGGGGAGTCTGCCTCTCCCTCTGCTTCTCCCTCTGCTCACGCTCTATCAGTCTCAAATGAATAAATAAAATCTTTTTAAAAAATATATGTGGCCTTTTTTTTTTTTTTTTAAGATTTTATTTATTTATTTGACAGAGAGATAGATCACAAGTAGGCAGAGAGGCAGGCAGAGAGAGAGGAAGAAGCAGGCTCCCTGCTGAGCAGAGAGCCCAATGCGGGGCTCGATTCCAGGACTCTGGGATCATGACCTGAGCCGAAGGCAGAGGCTTAACCACTGAGCCACCCAGGCGCCCCTATATGTGGCCTTTTAAGTTTAGTTGACATACATGCATTAGCTGGGTGGGAGAACAAAGTTTGTGAAAATTCTAATTACCAGTTTTCAAAAAACATTTCAAGGATCTGTAAGCATATGAAACCTATGGTCTTGTTAACTCAAGTGTAACTGAATACCTATGGTCTCAAGAAAATGTTTAAATTAATATAAATCCTTATGTAAACAGTGAATACTTTATCTTTTTGAGTGTTTTAAAATATATTTTTAAAAGTAAAAATATGTTAAATTATATAGAGAAATCACACAAATTAAAGTTATTAAATTTTATTGAAAAGAATATCTAAAATATTATTTTATATACTATGTATTAAGTTCTAGCATTTAGAACATAGTTATCTTTAGCAGCTAAAATTAAGACTAGTTTAATTTTTTTAACTCTTCTATCAAATTCAGAAGTGAAAATATTTAGTGCATTATCGAAAACGATAGGGGCGCCTGCTAGCTCAGTCAGTTAAGTGGCTGCCTTCGGCTCAGGTCATGATCCCAGTGTCCTGGGATCGAGCCCCACATCAGGCTCCCTGCTCAGTGGGGAGCCTGCTTCTCCCTTCTCCCTCTGCCTGCCCCTCTGCCTACTTATGCTCTATCTCTGTCAAATAAATAAATAAAATCTTTAAAGAAATGATTAAACACAAAACTAGATGAAATATACTTCTAAGTATATGGCGAAAGTATTTCATGTATACCAATTAATGGCTTTTTCAAGTTTTTCTAAATTCTTAGTTTCTGCCACAAGAACTAGGTAAAGTCAGAAAAAGCATTCAACTGTAAAATATGACATACAAAGTTCAATTTTATTTATTCGTTTAAAGATTTATTTATTTATTTGACAGAGAGAGAGAGAGCACGCACACACAAGCAGAGGAAGCAGGAGGGAGAGGGGGAGGGAGAAGCAGGCTCTACATCCCCCACCCCTGGCCCCGCCCTGAGCCGGGAACCCACTGCGGGGTTCCATCCCAGGACTCCTAGGATTGTGACCTGAGCCAAAGGCAGACGTTTAACCAACTGAGCCACCCAGGCACACCAGAGGTTCAATTTTAAAACCCAAATATTTCAAAACTGTGGAAATGCTTTCATTTGTAAAATGAATAAAATATTCAGACTGATACATACTTTTAATAAAACAAAGTACCATCACTGAATTTTCAATGTATTTTTCTTTACATCCAATGATGTATCAACAGAGATCAAAGACAGATCTCAATACTCTGCCCTTAGATAATCCCAGGAATTCAAAAGATGGGTGGATCAGGGGAGATGAGAAATAGTTACGGTATTCCTTACCTTCACCCCCAACAAACAAAAGTACCACCATAAGGGTGTGTTCCCCAGGCTGGCAGACAGCTGAGCCTGCCATTTGGTCTAAACAGATAAAAGGCAAAAAGCAAATGCTCAGAGGAAGATCTTAGGCCCTTGAGGTACTTGGGAGATTCTGGATAATTAAAATACACAAACCAGAGATGCTAATCTTAAAGAACTTTACAAGAAATAAAAAAAGAATTATATTAAAGGAAATACCTAAACTGCTCTAAATGCTTCATTTTTTTCAACATATGTAATAGTCTATACTTCTTTTAGACTATAATATTTTTAAGAAAAACATGGGAGAGCGTTCAGCTAACAAAATTTATCATATGCACAAATGCCATGTCTTCCCTCCGAATCTACTGCAGAAACACCTACCAAACCTACAAAAGAAATCTGGGGTCTGATTTTAACACTCATGCTTCAGAAGTCAAAAATCTTCTGTCATCTTTGATTCTCTTTGCTTCAAATCTCACATCTGATGTATCAACAACTTCCATCATTTCTACATCCAAATAGATCCTAAATCCAACAATTTTCCACAATTTCAGAAAGTGTACGCCAAGATTATCTTTTGGTCTGAGCCACGAGTATCTTTTCATTGGTACTAGTTTCTCTGCCGTACCTATCCCTAGCCTGCCTTCTCCATTTTTTTTTTTAAGGTTTTTTTTTTTTTTTTAAAGCATAGAACAAGCTCATATTACTGTAACTACATAACATTTAAACTTTACCTCAGTGGGTAAGACCATATTCCCGAGTGTCTCATTTCCTATTTTTACACTGGGCAAATGTTTAGCCCTTAAACTTTCCCAGTCTATTCCCAAGCTTTGCAGCTGCTGAGCTCCTTCTACTTGCAATGTCCGTGGCCTATGCCTTCATTAAGTCATCCCATTCTCATCACTCAGGTTGGTCCTAGCTCAATTTTACTTCGTCAAAGGTCTGCACTAACTACCTTACCTAAAAATTACCCACATGCCTAGAGTGTTCTTATAGTCACTATTTTATTTGCTTTGTAGCACTTACGTATTTTAAATTCTTTATTCCATAGATTTGTTGTCTACCTTCTTTCACCACCATGTAAATGCGATCAGAGACCAAGTCTGTCTGTCATAGCTGTAGTTCTAATACTTAACCTGTAGGCATTACCTCGGTTGGTGTTAGGCACAAAGTAATAAGCACTTACTGATATTTTTAATCAACTGACCTATGCCATAAATGTTATATAACACATTTTTCCCTTATCTTTTGATATTTTCCTTGAAAAGTAACTCTGAAATTTCTGTATTATAACATTGGTACAGAGAAACCAAAGTAATTTTTTCCCAACTGAAATCCTCTTACAATCACTTTTCTGTTTTTACTACTCATGTAAATTTAGAAGTCCTATAAGTACCCGTATCTAAACACATCCAAAAGGACATTTACCATTTTTTGCTACCCACTTGCTGCCTGTTTCCTATTTCAGGAAACATCATCATCACTTCCAGCAGAGACTACTACCTGTCTTCCAAAATCTGTTCTTTTCTTCAATGGTAGCTGCCCACCTACACTACATTTCCATCCTCCCTGTAGCTGGGTGTGATCACATGACCAAGTTCTCACCAATGGAACATGAATGTGAGTGGTAAGTGCCATTTCTAGGTCTGGCTCATAACACCCCTACCTCCTTTTTTCTAGTTTCTGGCTGACAAGAGGTGGTATACCTTGAAAGGCATATGAAGACGGCAGATCTTCCAACTTGGACCCCCGAATGACTGTATGAAGTCGATACCCCCTGATCTAATGATAATGAGATGGTTAAATACTCTTAATTGTCTACTGAGGTAAGCAACAACCACTCCTGATCCTTAAGTGAGAACTACATATAAATTTCATATTCTTTATGCCACTGAATTTTGAGGTTTTGTTTGTTGTAAAAGCTTAGCTTACCCTAACAACTATGTAGTCAGTTGCTTAAGCAGAAATCTTACAGTAGGGGTACAAGCTGGGATGTGTTTAACAATACATATTCAACCATCAAGTTCTAACAATTTTATATCTTATGATATAATTCATCTTTCTAACATCTATGCCCATTCCCTAATTCTAACCATAATCATCCTGCCTAGGTTTACTGAAACAGCTTTCTAACGGACTGCCCTTGTTTCCATACTTACAAGGTCAATCCACTTTTCAAAATAAAGTCAAAATGATAGCATAAAATGTCAGTATCTTATACCTTTAACACACACTGCTGCCTCCTAGAGCACATGCACACAAGGCCCATAAAAATATCTGTTACTTGGTTCTTGCTCCAACCACAATGAGCCATCAGTTCCCTTTGAAGGTTGAGCAAATGTTCATTTTCTATAGCTAGGAGAAAAAGCCAGGGAGACAGCAGAGCTGGCAGGAAAACTTTCAAGAAGACAGTGGTGCTATAATTATGTTTTAAATGTTTGAGATAGGCATTTTTTAAATAAACATTTTATTTTATTTTTTTTTTAAGATTTTATTTATTTATTTGACAGAGAGAGATCACAAGTAGGCAGAGAAGCAGGCGGAGGCGGCGGGGCGGGGGGGGAGGGGGGGTGCCGGGGAAGAAGACTCCCCGCTGAGCAGAGACGATGCGGGGCTCCATCCCAGGACCCTGGGATCACGACCTGAGCCGAAGGCAGAGGCTTAAACCCACTGAGCCACTAGGCGCCCCTTAAATAAACATTTTAAATAAGCTTTTTAATAAACTAGTTTATAATAAACTTTCAGAAGTTAACATTGACAAAAGATACTGAAAATGATGGTTTTATTGTCAAGAAAAAAACACATGATTTATTCAAGAATTTTGCAAAATAGGTATCCTGCCTCACTTTCCACCTTAGTGTTAAATGAGAAGGAAGGAAACACTGAGAAAGTATACAGACAGAAAAAGACATTAATCATAAAAGCAAATTCCAAGGTAGATGGAGTTAGCAAATAAAGCCAATTTCAAATCACCTAATTCACTAATTTAAATGGTTAACAAACAAGTATTAATGAAAATATTCTATGTTACGATCATGAAACTGTTTTTACAAACATAATGATGAAAATAAAAATAACTGAAACTATGTTCTGAAACTAGGTTGTTTGGGGCACCTGGGTGGCTCAGTCATTAAGCGTCTGCCTTCGGCTCAGGTCATGATCCCAGAATCCTGGGATAGGCTCTCTGCTCAGTGGGAAGCCTGCTTCTCCTTTTCCCACTCCTCCTGCCTGTATTCCCTTTCTCTCTGTCTCTCTCTTTCTGGGTCAAATAAAGAAACAAAATCTTGGAAAAATAAAAAAACAGTAAGTTTAAATCTCAAGAAAACTAAAGTACTGTTGTAATATGAAAACAGATCATCCAAAATTAGACAAATATGTGAAAACCCGAAATCCCCAAAAACAAACCTGTCAAATTTGGTTACTAAATTTAGCTACACATTATCAACATCCTAAAGATGGTCTTACTTAGATCACAAAAATGCAACTGATGTGACACCTCATATATGATACTTTATTTTTCTTTCATGGATTTTTAAAAAAATTACATTCTTGATATCTCTGCCCAGTATTTCCATAAAAAGTGAATTTATAACTATGAAAAAAGAAACAGGAATGAAAAACAAAGAGGTTCTTAGATGGTACAGAATAAATACACTTTAAAGAAGACAACCTGAGTTCCTGGGTGGCTCAGTTGGTTGAGGGTCTGACTCTTGGTTTTGACTCAAGTTATGATCTCCGGGTCCTGGGACTGAGCCCCACATCAGGCTCCCCAATCACTGGGGAGTCTGCTTGAGATTCTCTCTCTCCCTCTCCCCTTCCTCTTGCTTGCGCAGTCTAAAATAAGTCTTTTAAAAGAAAGAAAGCCTAGGCACCTGGATGGCTCAGTGGGTTAGACCTCCGCCTTTGGCTCAGGTCATGATCTCAGGGTCCGGGGATCGAGTTCCGCATCGGGCTCTCTGCTCAGTGGGGAGCCTGCTTCCCCCTCCACCCTGCCTCTCTGCCTACTTGTGATCTCTCTCTGTCAAATAAGTAAATAAAATCTAAAAAAAAGCCAAAAAATGGAAAATAAACCACCCCATTTACTCCCATAATTAAGTTAAATTCCCAAGTAGTAAATTCCATAACCTGGCAAAACAGACACACATGCAATCCCTCTGGCATTAAATTTAAAAAACCAAACAGTAATTCCAATAAGCTATTATTCTTAGTAAAAACTAAACTCTGTAAGGATCCAGAAATAATGGTATCAACAGTAAATATTCTGAATTTTAATTTCTACTGAATATCTTCAGTTTTTTAGAAGAAAGCAGACACCATCTCTTTTCTGCTAGGGGGAAAAAACCCCAACACTCTAAAAACAACAAGAAGAATACTCCCTTTGTTTTGTTATGTTAAAACTCTACCTTAATGTGGTCAACAAGGTATTAAAATGTAAGTCATCAGTCTTGTATATAATAAAACTTCCATGTGAAATCTCAGGTTATTTAAAATATCTGATGCTATCAAAATACTTCTCAGTTACATCTTTCTCATTTGGTACTTAAGGAGCTTTACAGGAGATTCAGAAATGGAAATATCATACAACTTGCTGGAAAACTAAATGAGTATCCTTCAATGGGCAAAAATAAAATATATTATTTGAAGGCCAAGAAAATAGAGACAATAAAATTCAGCAACTGTTTGTTTTGACAACTGTAAAAACCTGCCATCAGCCTAATGGTACCTCCAAAGCAGACTCTAGATGCCCCTAGAATTCAGCACTTAGAAGATACTTTTAGAAGTGGGAAATTTAAAAAGAACATACTTTTAGGAAATCAAGGTTAGATCCAGAGTCTTACCGAAGCAGCACTCCAGTATAATGAAAATAAAAGGCTTTCTGTCAAAAGATTTTACCTCTACCACTAATTAGGTGATCTTGAAAATATACTGAAATTTTGTAAATTTCAGTTTCATTATATTTAAAGTGTACATAAGAATGATATCTACAGGGGGACGCCTGGGTAGCTCAGTTGGTTAAGCAGCTGCCTTAGGCTCAGGTCATGATCCCAGCGTCCTGGGATCGAGTCCCACATCGGGCTCCTTGCTCATCGGGGAGCCTGCTTCTCCCTCTGCCTCTGCCTGCCATTCTGTCTGCCTGTGCTTGCTCTCTCTCCCTCTCTCTCTCTGACAAATAAATAAATAAAATCTTTGAAAAAAAAATGATATCTACACCACCTGTTTCAGAAAAACTGCTGCTTTTGCTTAAAATAATTCTTGTGAAAGGGGACTATATATAATAAACTACCATGCACAAATGCTAGTTAAGTTTGTTCCTTTTTTATAACAACAAGTATTTATGAAACTCTGAGCTCGGTACTGTACTTAGTACCAAAAGATGGCTGGCCGAAAGAGTCAACCACCAACACGGTTGGAGCTGTTTAAAACCTTAATTAAGAGTCTGGTGGTAATAGAAATTATAATAATACATTTTAAGTACTATGTAAATTAATGAAAAATGTATTCGGGACACATAAAGGAAGACGTGCCCAACGCTGACTACAGGAATCAGGGTAAATTTTTCCGGAGTGGTAGTGACTAAACTGAAGCAAAAAAACAAATTTGTCAGATTGAGATAATGCAGAGTCTAACTCCATATAAAAGTTAAGAACTTATGCAGATTCAGAGAGGCATTTAACTTGTTTAGGGAATAACAAATAATTCAAGGGTTGCTTGGTGGGGGGGGGGGTGGTGGGGGGGGTAGCAGCAGGCAGGGGACAGTAGGAAGAATGACATAAGAAAATAATGTTAGGGGAAAAGACCAGAAGCAAAAACCAATGTAATTCTATTTACAGTGGTCTACAGGAGACATATCTATATGTGAGAGTGACTGGGTATCTTCAACTAAAATAGGAAATAACGGAAAAGGAGCAGACTTGTTTCTGGGGAATGTGAAGACAGGCTATGTAACAAGATGTTTAACTTACAGTACCTACATCACCTGGGTGGAGCTGTCCAGTAAACACATAGGTTTAGAGATCAAAAGAAAGATGAAGTCTTGAAGTTGAGATTCATAAATCTTCAGCATTAAGGGAATGGATCAAATTTCCCCTACGTGAAGAGGGGGCACACCATACCCTAGAGAATTAAATTGCCTTTCCCATTTTATATGCTCAAAAATGTAAGCTACTCCATTAGGGCCAAAGGAAGTACAATTTAATCTTGATCTTATGATTAGGTCAGCAATCTAAATGAGATTTCTATTCCTAAAGCTTGTTTAGTCACATTAGTCACATTATTTACTATTATTAATATGTTATTAATGACCTTATTACTATGGTTTTAATAACTGGCCCAGAAGATCCTCTAAATTATCTACAGTCCCCAAGGCTCCCCGCACTAACTGATATCAGGAGGGTCCTCCAGATCAGAATGACCTTCTCTTGGATCAGAACTGATCAAGCAATTACTGTGAATGTGTTTTAAACTTTAGGGTAAAAAACATAAACATTTAAAATATGGTCCCTGTTTTTAAATCGACTAGAATTCTAGCTTGAGTGTAAAGACAAGAACACAAGTAATAAGTCCTGGATATAATTTCATCTAGTCCTTGGATAAGGTAATACTTTCTCCCTCTTCCACTCATACCTATATATAGCCTTCCTATATATAGAAAAAGTTTAGTTTTGCTTTTAATGGCAATTTTATGAAAAGCCACTAGGTGGTGATATTGCCTTAAAAATGTTCAAGAAACTTACTTTGATCTCAGTAACTTGTAGAACTGCAAGAGATGTTTTCTAATACCCTTTAAATAAAGATTTTAGAGATTTTAAATCCTTCATCTTATAGTTGAGAATGATAAGATAGCGATTAAGTGACTTGCCAAAGATTCCACAACTGCTTAAATAAAGGGCAATGACAGGACTAGAGCCAAAGTCTCCCTGATTGAGCCCTAAGGGTGTTATGTTCCTTTCATTAAAAAATGAGCTAAGTTCTAATTTATTCTCTAGAAAATGAAATTATCTTCAGTTTATGTGGAAAGCACGTATTTACTCATATGGAATGGTCACATAAAGAGAAAAAGATCCTGTAATTTGGAAAAGCACTGGAGCAATGACTTGGTAAAATAAAAACTGAGAAATGGGTTATATATTACTGTGGCTAAAAGTTTCAGGAAAAGTTGATTTAAAAATAGCTACTGAAAAAAAATGAACAGGTATAAAGAAATGGGCAAACACCTCTGCTCTCCAGTTCTGTATTTTCCAAGGCCAGATGGGACAGTGTATAAATACTGATATACAAAATAAGAAAATGATTATTAAAGTTTAAAGAAATAATTTCCCCCCTAATTTTAACCCAGTGGCTCTCTTTTCTTCCACTTAGCATACATGACAGAGGAGATCCACATGGGTCTCACCACCCCCGATCCTGAATTCCTAAGTATGGACTAGGTCCATTCCTAAGTATGGACTGAATTCCTAAGTATGGACTCACACTCCATCCAGTTCTCAAGTTCAAAAAAATATCTGAAATCAAATAAGTGAGAATGTAGTTAAGCTATTACAGTAGTTAGGTGAAATGTGTTCTGCTTGGGAACAAACAAAAAACACTGCAATAATTTCTTGAACACTTCAGTTACTCTATCTGTAATAGCTAATTACATAGAAAATACTTCAAAGTGACTTAACATTTGGATGGGTGTTATTACGATAAAGGCTTACCCTTCTTCCTGCTTATAAGGACAAAGAAATATGAATGAAAAGTCATTTGTCACGTTTATTTCAAGAAATATCTAGAAAAGTTGGGACAATATTAAATCTGCTAAAGGCAGTATGGCAAAAATTGGTATGTTATTAAGATTTACTAGAACAATGCATGTATTTTTAAAGTCATTCCTTTAAAATTAAGCCTACTTCTCTAATTTTAAAGAATTATTCAAATCAAAAATCAAAAAGAAAAGTTTTAGGGGAATATATATAAGCCCCTAAAAGACAGGATATTTGCTTACAAAACAAAATAATACACCCAAATTTTTAGCTTACGAATTTGGGTAAGCAGGAAAACTTAGTATATATTACCTGAAGATGCAAATTTTAAATTTTCTACTTTAGTAAGCTCAAAATTCCTGTATCAATTCAGTAGAGCAATGGGCATCATGGCTCAATGAACATATCACACCCTTGGCACTCCATTGAAACCCAACATTCCATTTTTAAAAAAGGTAAAGTAAACAGGGAAATGGGAGTCTAATACATAAAATTTGACTTTACAGTCAGTTATCCTGGAATGTATCTAATATCTGAATAAATATCAGCAAAAAAGGAATCTATAAGATGAAAACAGTAATTTAGCTCTTCTCCATCTCCACTGAAATCTATCGTGAAAACAAGAAGGGATTTACATTCAAGAATGACAAAACATATACCTGTATTAAGGATGATCTAAACTACAGTGAAATCTCAATTAACCAGCTACGCAAATAGAATCCTTAATTAAGCAAAATTCCCCCCACCCCAAAGAACAGTTATTGAAATTTGGTTATTCAAATATACAAATATACACCAAGAGAAGTTTTCAATTAAGTGCATATTTGACCAGTCTGTTTTTTCCTTCAATTTCTACCAAGAAGTATTATTATATAAGATGGAAAACAAAACAAAAAACAACCTGATAGCTGGAAACTTGAAATTACACACTCTTGATTCTGTCAACAAATATTTTCTGATCTTTAAATTCACTCAACCCTTCCTAGGTCTCAGTTTTCTCAAATACAAAATGAGGGTTACAGCTTTTGTGCTTTAAAACAGTTTTTTTAAAATTAATATATAATGTATTATCTGTTTCAGGGGTACAGGTCTGTGAGTCATCAGTCTTACACAATTCACAGCGCTCACTATAGCACATACCCTCCCCAATGTCCATCACAAAGCCACCTAAACAGTGTTAAACTTAAACAAACAAACAAACAAACAAACAAAAAACCCCCACAATGGTTTCTTTAAAAAAAGTATTAATTAAAAGTGTAGCAAGTAAAACAAATAAAAGTGGAAAACTCTGGCTAAAGGAAGTATAGGGGACTGGAACCCTGTCCAAAACAACTGTCTACACCACAGTTTTCTGAAGGGTTTAATGAATTCTAATGGATCTTAAACACACCATTTTAAAACCTCTCCACACTAAATAATGAAAATAATTTTCAGAATGAAATGATGACATGGCAAGATTCAAAAATAAATTTTCACTGTAAAAAATTCAAACATGAATATTTTACCAACTAACCAGAAACTGGCCAACATTCAGTGAAAGTAAACACCTACTTCTAAGAATTCCAATTAACTGATGCATCATTGCATTAAATTATGGTTACACTGAAGAAACTACAGAATTGACAAACATAAAGTACTTCAGAATATGTAAGTAAAAATAAAGAAACAGTACTGTTTGACAGGAAAGAAATGGGCCACACTAGAGATATATTAAACCCAATCAAGTCTGCAATATATTTACATAAAATCCATTATATATCACAGAAGTATTTTATTTTGAAATTCCGTATCAGTTCTTTTGTTTTTTAAAGATTTTATTTTTAACTAGCCTCTATATCCAATGTGGGGCTCGAACTTACAACTCCAAGATCAAGAGTTGCATGCTCTACGGACCGAGCCAGCCAAGTAACCCCATATCAGTTCTAATAAGGCAAGTCATATTTCACCACCACCATGTCCAAAGGAGCCAAAGGAATATACATCCTAACTGCAGCCACAGAAGCTCCATAAAGGAGAGTTATGCAATGGAAATTCTTCACAATAGTTTGTCTAAGTAAAAGGCTCTAATGAGATTAAAACAAATATAACTGTAGATAAAAGTATAGTTTTAAAAAAACAGAAGTCCATAATAATAACTAAAAGTGTGTACATTTAAACATGCATTAAAAAAAGCATATATTAAGATTTTTCACCAAACACAAAAATCATACACATCTTAATATCTGAGTCTACATTAGAAATTTAAGTATGAGTTTTTTAAAAAGAAATTATATTTACCTCTAAATGCCAAAAACCAATTATTTTTAAATTGAGATAAATGCATGAAATTGCAATTAAAATAGTCAATCCAATATGGTACAAAATTATATTATTTCACATATTTAACAACGAAAAGTAAATTTCCCTTTTCTTAAAAAAATAAAGTATTAATAAGGTATTCTTAAAACTGGTCTCTATTGTCTTTAATAGTCGCTTGAAAGTACTCTTACCTTTCTTCTGAGCTATATAATCGAGCAAGTCCAAAATCTGCAAGTTTTATTTGCCCTCTGGTAGAAGACAAAATGAACAAAAAGCATTAGTCTACTCTGAAATCAGACACATTTGTATCCATTCATTGATATCTAATTATACACATTCATATTCTATTCCTAAAACTAATAAAAAATATGTAAACTTTAACTTTGATCACACAGCAGTACCCTAAGTCCTAAAAGAAAAGGCAAATAGATAAACTCACAACAAAGTAAAAAAGTAGTACTTCTCCTTTGGTGGTTTCAGCTACTATTATTCTATCTAGAACCACCACCACCACCACTATTTTTATTGTATTAGTATTAACAGTATTTTAGTACTACCTAGTTCCTATTTAGAAAAGTATATGACAAGGAAAATAAACGGAGATAATTTCTGCTACTTAGTAATTAGACATATTACTTGTTCAATTCAAATCAATAATGCATAAGACTAAACCACATTATTTTAAATCTATGTTTAGTTTTCCAGTTCTTAGAGGGACTAGGTACATAAAATCCTTTCGCACACTAAAGTCGAACTAGGCATGCCTCACTTAAACTAACAAGTAACACCAACTATAACAGAATTACCAGAGCTCAGGTTATGTTGTCAGTAAAATGTTTTTAACATACACTTTAAACATCCATTTATGCAGGGGCACCTGGGTGGCTCAGTCGATTAAGTGTCCAACTCTTGATTTTGGCTCAGGTCATGATCTCAGGGTCATGAGATTGAGCCCCCTGTCCGGCTCTATACTGGGTGTGGAGACTGCTTAAGATTCTCTCTCACTCCCTCTGTCCCCACACCCTCCACTTGCACTTTCTTTTTGGAAAAAAAAAAAAAAAATCAACTTATGCATATGTGTGTGTATACACACGTCAGAAAAGCTCTTTTTAAAACTGTGATACTGGTGTAAAAACAATTTCTAAATAAAAAATTCTTAGATCTATTCTTAACCTAAAGCTGAAATCACATTATTAATTACTAGAATATCCATTCACATTATTTGGAAGAATATCAAATGATAAATTCAATTAAGTATTATTTTATGTACATTAAAAACTATCATTGGAAATTAATTAAAGTATATTTAACACAAGTCCAGATATACCTCAAGCAGTAATATTGCTGATTATATTGAAACAGTTTGAGCAATAAAATAAATTTAAGTCTTTTTAACAGAATCAAGGCATATATTATACAACACTGATTTTAAACACATATATCAAACTCACATCATACCTATTATTTAGAAGAATATTTGAACATTTAATATCTCTATGCAAAAAGTTCTTCTTATGACAATAATCCAGACCTTCCATGAGCTGTCTCATGAATGACTTTATGTGATTTTCATTAAAATGAACCAAGCCTGATTCCAGTAGTCCCATCAGATCATGGTCCATATATTCAAACACCAGATAAAATGCACCTAAGAAAAAGAATAATTAATTCATTAAAGTTTTTATTCTTATTACTTTTCTTTTTTTTTTTTTAAAGATTTTATTTATTTATTTGACAGAGAGAGATCACAAGCAGGCAGAGAGGCAGGCAGAGAGAGAGGAGGAAGCAGGCTCCCTGCTGAGCAGAGAGCCCGATGCGGGGCTCGATCCCAGGACCCTGAGATCATGACCTGAGCCGAAGGCAGCAGCTTAACCCACTGAGCCACCCAGGCACCCCTCTTATTACTTTTCTATAGGTTCAAAATTTTTAAAAATTAAATGCTGTGGAGAAAATTATTCCTTGAAAAGAAGTCCTACTTTGTCACTTCAATAACATTCATCTTTCTCTCTGAATTTAATATCAATAAATGTATTTCAAGGAAACATCTAACTCAGTTTTCTTCTTTTGAAGAAGAAAACTGTTAAAATATCAAATCAACTCTACAATGCATAGTTTCTGGGTGGTGCTTAATGTAAAATAAATTATTAACTGTTTTATATATTGAACAAACTGTCTCTCAGCAGAAGTTGAATAAAATCAGTGTAGTTCATCAAAGAAAATTTTAAAAGTGTAAAAACAATTGTGTTTAATAAAAAAAAAAAAAAAAGACTCTGGGCCCAGTTGGGACTTTAGATGATTTCTATTAAGCCTTCAAAAAACATATAATTTCATTCTGTTTATACAGCTCCAGAGCATTTGAAAGCGCACAAACTGCAACTGTATTTTGTAAGACCAGCTTAATCTTGCTACCCAAACCTAAAATTGCACATAGTACATACACAACAATCGTGATTCAAAAATCCTAACTGAAGCTCATACAAACTGAAACCAAAGCTGTATCTAAAAATATTCCAATCAGACTAAGTTTAATTTATCAATTCAAGAATGGAAAAACTAACAAAATTCAACATAGCTATCAAAGAAAAAAGCTATTTATATGCCAAAAAAAGTCATCTGAAGAAAGCTAACAATCAGTTCCTAATTAAAAACAAACATCTCACTCACAGTAAACTTAGAATGATTCTTAAAAGTTGGGGATTAAGAAGTATACTTGTGATGAGCACTGGGTGTTATATACAAGTGTTCAATCACTAAATTCCACACCTGAAACTAACACTTGAAACACTTGTATGTTAACTAACTGTAATTTAAAAATTGTTTTTTAAGTTTATAATGGTACCTCTCTCAAATCAACAACCAAGTCTTATTGAACAGTAAAATGCCAGTAAAACATGACAAAAACATTCACTACTAGTAACTGCTCTAAAAGTTTAGTAAGCAAAATTATTGTTAGTAAATAAAATTAAAGACAATGTATGAACACTGAAATAGAGAAAAATATAATTATTGATAAAGATGACTATTTTCCTTGAAATCCAACAGAATAAAGAGAATACCTGGGTTAGAGAAAATCATATATAAAAAGCAAAAAACTTCATCTATGCAATTAACAACTCATTAGAAAATAAAATTTAAATTAACTCCACAAAAGGAAAAAAAATTACTACAAAGGATTAGGAATAAACTTTAACAAGAACATACAAATTCATTAAATTCAGAACTGTAAAATTCTATATTTTAAAACAATTTCAATAAGAAAATCAAGGATTTGCTTCTATTTTCTTTTGCTGAGAGGATACTTCACAAAATAATTCTAAAGTTCACCTTAAACAAGAACCAAAGTACCAGCTAAAATGTTCCTGAAAATTAACCTACCAGAGATTAATATGATCTGTAGGGACAAATATGAAAGTATAACACGATATATACCAGAAAACAGAGCCTAAATATACATCTAATAATTATGAAAGCAACCGTCAGTGAAAATAAAGAGGCAAATTGGTAATGGGACGAATGTGTGACACCTTAGGAAGATGGGGAGTTATAACAAAGACAAAACAAAACCCCATTAAAAAACAAGAAATTTTACTAACTAAAAATTTAGAATAAAACGTATATAAGTAAACAATATGGAAGAGAGGGAAAGGTAAATGATAAACCAGAGAAACACATTTGCTACAAAATGGGTTAATATCCTTAATATAAGACAAAGTCTTAAAAATCAGTACAAAAGAAGATCAATCCCACAAGAGAAAATGAGAAATAAAATGAACTGTCAACGTGCACATGATATTTTTGTACAAAATACATGAAAACCTGTTTAATTCCACTATTAACCAAAATATACAAAGTAATATAATACTTTTAACTAAAGGGAAAAGATTTCAAAAAGAAAGACAATAAATACACAGTAGTAACAAATACTGTGAGGTAAACAGATAATGTTATAGAGTGCTAGTAAATCAGAAGATTTATAAAATTAGGCAATATACATGAAAGCTTTAAAAATTACATAGCCTTTTACATAGCAAGTACATTAATAGATATTTAGCATAAGGAAATAAAGATTGCAAAGATTTAGCTATAAGCATGTTTACTAAAAGCAATGCAGAATTAAATATTTAAAAGCAAAACAATAAGCAAACAAAAAACAAAAAACCTGGTTATTATGGTACATCTATACCATACCATGCACTTTGAAAATCACTGTAGAGGTATAATATTAATATGGAAATGTATTATTGATATTGAGTTAAAGTAAGTAGATTATAAAATAATAGCTACTTGATAGATCTATCTTTGATGGCATTAAATAACGAGAAAGTATTTAGAGTCTACACAGTGCAACAAAGCCACACCAGCTATTGAATGCTTCAAATGTGGTCAGACCAATGTTCTGGAAGTGTGACGTACACACTAGATTTCAAAGACTTCCTAAAAAAAAAGAATACAAAATACCTCAATAACTGTTGTATTGATTATACTGATCTATTAGATATACTGGATTAAGTAAAAATACCTGAATTAGCAATTGATTTTTTAAAATGCGGCTAAGAGATTATTTTAAAATAAAAACAGAATGGCTTGCATTCTATTTCTATTAGAACTGCATTAGAGGTATAAGAACTGATATAGGAGAGCTAAAATTCTCTCTCTACGCAGATAACATGATCTTTTGTTCCCCAAAAAAGATATAAATATTCAATGAAAAAATTATTAAAAACAGTATCACAATTTAGAAAAACAGCAGAAAATATACAGTAGTCATTAACATAACTACCAATTAAAAGACAAAAAGGAAGACACCATTTCTAGTAAGAGATTTTTTAACTTAGAAATGTACCAAATCCTTCAAAGATAAACTAAGAAGACAGAAAACTTTACACAAAAAAATGCATAAATTCTTAGGAAGGCTCAACCTGATAAAGATGTCAAAAATTTTCCCCTAAATAATTTATAAATTAAACACAAGCCCAATTTCTACTTATTTATTTAAGATTTTATCTATTTATTCAAAAAAAAAAAAAAAAGGAGAGAGAGAGAAACTCTAGCAGGGAGAGGGGCAGAGAAAGGGAGAGCGAGCGAATCTCAAGCAGACTCTGCGCTGAGTGCAGAGCCCCAAGCAGGGCTTGCTCAATCTCACGACCCCAAGATCATGACTTGAGCTGAAACCAAGAGTCAGATACTTAACTAACAAAGCCCCCCAGGTGCCCCCACAGCTCAATTTTTAAAAATACAGTTTTTTCCCTAAAATTAAACATGAAGTCAATGTTATAACCACATAGAAAAATAAAGAAAGAAGAAGAGCAATGAAAACACCTAAAAGAGAAAAGGGGATCTAGGCATGAGGCTCTACCAGGTATTAAAGTCTATAACTAAAAAGCGTAATATTGCTAAGTGAACATGAAATAAAACAAATCCAGAAATATGTCCAAGCATGTATAGAACTTTAATATAAAGACAGCATATCAAGTCAATGGGACAAAAGATGGACTTGTTAACTAGCAATATTTGAGGAACTGAATAGGCAGAAACAGATAAAACTGATCTGTTTCTCACAACATATACCAGCATAAAAAAGCACATGAACCAGTGCTAAATATTAAAAAATAAAGTCATGAAAACATTTTTTAAAAAACATGAATTTGGGGGCACCTGGGTGGCTCAGTGGGTTAGACCTCTGCCTTCAGCTCAGGTCATGATCTCAGGATCCTGGGATCGAGTCCCACATTGGGCTCTCTGCTCAGCAGGGAGCCTGCTTCCCGTCCCCCCGCCTGCCTCTCTACCTACTTGTGATCCCTCAGTCATATAAATAAATAAAATCTTTAAAAAAAAAAAAAAACAAAACAAAACACACACATGAATTTCTTCATAGCCCCAGAGCAAGAACTTTCCTAACTATGAATCAAATCAAGCAAAAATAAGAGGAAAACACTTCAATAATGTGACTAGGTAAAAATAAAAATCTAATGGGGCGCGCCTGAATGGCTCAGTGGGTTAAGCCTCTGCCTTCGGCTCAGGTCACGATCTCAGGGTCCTGGGATGGAGCCCTGCATCAGGCTGTCTGTTCAGCGGGGAGCCTGCTTCCTCCGCTCTCTCTGCCTGCCTCTCTGCCCACTTGTGATCTCGGTCTGTCAAATAAGTAAATAAAATCTTATAAAAAAAAAATCTAATGCATGGCTAAAAACACTACAAATTTAGCAGAGTAAAGCAAACTGGCAAATATTCATTTGAAACTTATATTCCAGATAACTTAATAATATCCATCATAAAAAGTCCCTGTAAGTTGGAAAGAAGAAGATTAACAACCTTACAGAAAAGTGGGCAAAAGAAGATAGAAAACTCATGGGATGGTGGGGGGAGGGGGGCAGGAAAGGACAGTAAACTGCCATTAAATCAATGGAAAGATGCTTAACCTTACGTATAAAAAATTTATTTTTCAAACTGAAACTTCACCACAATAACAAACTGACAATAATCCAAAAGAATGACACAAGACTCTACTGCAGAAGCTGCGAGAAACCCTCATACACTGCGAGGAATTTGGCAATATGAAGTTTAACCACATTTAGCATTTCCCTTTGACTTAAGCCCAATTCTAGGAACCTGTCCCAAAATTCACTGACAAAAATACAAAATGATGCAGGCACAGAGCTATTCAATGCACCATTCTTTTTTTTTTTTTTTTTAAGATTTTATTTATTTATTTGAGAGAGTGAGAGAGCGACAGCACCAGCAGGGAGAGGGGGATAAGCAGACTCCCCACTGAGCAGGGAGCCCGACACAGAGCTGAATCCCAGGACCCTGGGATTGCGACCCCAGCCGAAGGCAGACGCTTAACCAGCTGAGCCACCCAGGCGCCCCCAGCATTACTTCTAGTAGTAACATACTGAAAACAATGCAAATGTCTATCAGTAGGAGACTGACTGAATACACGGGCACATCCTCGCAGTGGAGTACTGTACAGCCATAAAAAGGGATGACGACAATCTCTACTGACAGGGAGTAATCTTCAGGATACACAATACAGCATTTATTATTATGCTGCTTTTATATACAGAGGGGAGGGTGAATATATAGGAAAGGAACTAAAATGATGAACTGAAACTTTTCAAAAATAAAACCCAGTTGCCCATAGGTAAGGGAGAGAACAAAAACAAGAGAAATGAAGTGGGACTATTCTGCATGTGGCCTATTATAAAGTTTTGAGTTTGGAATCATGTAATATTTTACATGATTAATATATATCATTAAATCAAAAGGGTAAAAAAATAAATGCCTAAAAATTGGAAACAGATGAACCTAAATGTGTATCAAACTGGCTGCGCATGGTCTATATCATAGTATTTTGACTAACCATCCCCAGTGGGGTATATTCTAAGTATAAAAAGAAACACTAAGAAATCTAAAACTTTATTCAGTAGTCTTTTTAGTAATTAATATTAATATTGTTATCTTAAAATTATTTTATGTATATTGTAGGTCTACATTAATATCTTGGAATTAAGATTTTTAGTATAAAATAAAGACAAGTTTAAGATAAAAAAAACAGAAACCCTGTTCTTTTAAATTAAAATCATCTATGGTAGGGGTGGCTGTCTGGCTCAGTCAATAGAGCGTGCGACTCTGGATCTCAGGGTCATGAGTCCAAGCCCATGTTGCATGTGGAGCCTACTTAAAATAAAAAGTAAGAGTTTCTCTTAAAAAAAAAAAAAAAATCTATAGTAGCAGGCCACTAAGATGGCCCCAATGCTTCTTATCTCCCAGTATCTATGCCCTCACACAGTGATTTAAGGACAGTCTGTGTGACCAACAAAGTATTGCAGAAGTGATGTCACTGGGTACCAAGGCAAGGTCACATAAATATTGCAGGCTCCATTTTACTTTCTTGGATTAATATGCCCTGGGAAAAGCCAGCCACCAGGCTGTCAAGGTAGTCAAACAACTCTGCTGAAAGGCCCATGTGAGGAACTGAGACATCCCACCAGTAATGGAACTACAACCTGCCAGCCATGTGAGGAAGTTGATTCTCCAACTCAGTCAAGCCTTCTTGTGACTACAGCCCTGATCAACATCTCATGGCAAACTCATGAGAGAACTTGAGCCAAACAAAACTGCCCAGCCAAGATGCTCCCAAATCCCTGCCCACAGAAACCACAAGAGATAATGGCTTCCAGCATCATCTCTGAAGTATAACTGCCAAACAACTGGATTGTATCTAAAGAAGCTTCTAGCTCTACTTACTGTTCATAAGAAATATGCGAGTTAGAACAAGCTAAAAACACTAAAAGGAAGCATTTAGCCAAATCCAAAATGTGGCCTATTCCTCAATGAATAAGTGGAATGAAACGTCAAAAAAGCAAGAGAAGATACTACAGATTCTAGGAGACCTAAAATGATAAGTAACCACATATAATAAAGATCTTGTTTGCATCCATATTCAAACAAAGCTCCTATAAAAAATATAGGATAACTGGGTAAATGTAAACATTGACTGTTAGATAATATTATAAAACTGTCTATTTTGTTAGGTATAAGGCCTCTTTCTCTTTTAACATAAACATAATTTCATTATTATAGACAGATGATTATCAAGTATTTATGTTCACAATATGATGCCTGGGAATTACTTAAAAATAGTCAAGAAAATAAAAACAAGTACGGAGAGATAAAACAAGACTAGTAAAATGTGGTAACAGTTAAATGTGAGAAATGGTGATACTGGGGTTCAGCATCCCATTTTCTTTATTTTAAGCATGTTTGAGTACTTCAATAATACTGTTTCATTTTTATTTTTTTTTAAAGATTTTATTTATTTGACAGACAGAGGTCACAAGTAGGCAGAAAGGCAGGCAGAGAGAGAGGAGACTGTCTGAACAGACAGCCCGATGCAGGGCTCCATCCCAGGACCCTGAGATCGTGACCTGAGCCGAAGGCAGAGGCTTTAACCCGCTGAGCACTCAGGCGCCCCAACAATATTGTTCTAAATGTCCAAAACAAAAATGAATAAAAATTTTAACAGGCTTTCAAATTATCCTGAATTAATCGATATATTGTTCCCATATTTTAACTTTGGTTTTACTTTTATCAAAGTTTATATTTATATAGTTTTAGGCAATGTTTCAAAGTCAATATTTCCAATTATTTCAAATGTTTCAAACTGTGTCATGTAATCAGTTTAGTAGGTCACAACCCACATTTTAATTTTTATTTATTTTTAAAGATTTTATTTTTTATTTTTTAAGATTTTATTTATTTGACAGAGAGAGAGAGGTCACAAGTAGGCAGAGAGGCAGGCAGAGAGAGGGGGAAGTAGGCTCCCTGCTGAGCAGAGAGCCCGATGTGGGCCTCTATCCCAGGACCCTGAGATCATGACCTAAGCCAAAAGCAGAGGCTTAACCCAATGAGCCACCCAGGCACCCTAAAGATTTTATTTTTAAGTAGTTTGTACATATGATATGGGGCCCAAACCCACAATCCCAAGATCAAGAGTTGCACGCTCTACTGACTGAGCCAGCCAGGCATCTCACAACCTGCATTTTTTTTTTAAAGATTTTATTTATTTATTTATTTGACAGAGAGAGAGAGAGAGAGAGAGAGAGCGAGAGAGAGGGAACACAATCAGGAAGAGAATGGGAGGGAGACGCAGGCTTCCTGCTAAGCAGGGAGCCCAATGCAGGGCTTGACCCCAGGATCAAGACCTGAGCCAAAGGCAGATGCTTAATGCCTGAGCCACCCAGATGTCCCAACAACCTGCGTTTTTTAAAAAGCTCATTCTATTGCATATTATTTTTCCTTATATTGTATTTAAACATTAATAAAATCATATGTTGGGGCACGTGGGTGGCTCACTGGGTTAAAGCCTCTGCCTTCGGCTCAGATCATGATCCCAGGGTCCTGGGATCAAGCCCCGCATCGGGCTCTCTGCTCAGTAGGGAGCCTGCTTCCTCCTCTCTCTCTGACTGCCTCTCTGCCTACTTGTGATCTCTCTCTGTCCAATAAATAAATAAAATTTAAAAAATAATAATAAAATAAAATAAAATCATATGTTATAGTATTTTTATAATACAGCATGCCAAGTAAACTTTTATTTTGGTAGGAACTTATATACATACATAGAATTAGAAAAATGTCCAATATCAAAATTCTAAGAGCAGTTTATCTCTGTGTGAGCAGATGGGTGGTTTTTACTTTCCTGTTATGCTGCCATTTTCTGACTTTTCTACGGGGAACACAAACAGTGATTTTTAAATATATTAACAACTACATCTAATATGCAGTTTGATAAGGAAAAAATAAACAACCGAACTGAAAGAAATGGCAATGTCATAAAGAATGCACATAGGAAATCAAAATGATAAACATATGTAAGATGCTCCATACCTCACTAGTAATCAGGAAAGTACAGTTTCACCTATCAGACTGACAACATCCAGGGATTTCCGGATGAAACTCATACACCACAACTTTTTGGCAAAATAATCTGATCACCTATTAATTAAAAATACAAATGTCTGTTGACTTAGCTATCCCACATTTGGAAATAAACCAAAGGAAATAATAACACCAGTATGCATGTATACATGTATAAGACTATTTCTAGCACTACTGTTTGTAATGGAAAAAACAATGGGAAAAATTGAACGCTCATGAAGAAATGGGTTAATAAATCTGTATATCCAGAGTATGGCACGTTATACAGCTATGTGAAAAAATTTTATCACCTAGAGATATGCTGTATTCTTTAGTAAGAAAAGTAAAATACGGACACCTGGGTGGCTTATTCGTTACATGTCTGCCTTTGGTTCAGGTCATGATCCCAGAGTCCTGGGATTGAGTCCCACCACTGGGCTCTGCTCAGCGAGGAGTGTGCTTCTCTCTCTCTCTCTCTCTCTCTAGCTCTCACTCTCTCACAAATAAATAAATAAAATCTTAAAAAAAAAAAAAAAAAAAGGAAGAAAGAAAGAAAGAAAGAAAAAGAAAAGTAAAATAAAGAGAATAAAAAAAAAAAAAAAAAAATTAGCGGGGGCGCCTGGGGTGGCTCAGTGGGTTAAGTCTCTGCCTTTGGCTCGGGTCATGATCCCAGTGTCCTGGATCGAGTCCCACATCGGGTTCCTTGTCCAGCAGGGAGCCTGCTTCTCTCTCTGCCGCTGCCTGCCTGTGCTCACTCGCTCTCTGACAAATAAATAAATAAAATCTTTAAAAAATAAAATAAAATAAAATCAGTAACCTAAGGCACCCACACCTCAGGAAAAAGGGCAAATTAAAGTCAAAGTAAGCAGGAAAGAAATAATAAAAATTAGAAGCTAATTCTTTGAAACGGTCAAATAAAATTAGTAAACTTCTAGCCAGGTTAATTAGGGGAAAAAAAACAGAGAAGGTGCAAATTAATATTAAAAATGAAAGAGAAGACATCACTATTTCTCTGAAAAACATTTAAAGGATAGTAAAGGAACAAATGATCAACTCTATGCCCACAAATTCAATAATGTAGATGAAATGGACCAGTATCTTAAAAGACACAATATACCAAAAGTCACACAAGGAAAAACAATCTAAATAGGCCTTTACCTTTTTTTTTTATTTTAAAGATTTTATTTTTAAGTAATCTCTACACCAAATGTGGGGCTTGAACCCACAACCCTAAGATCAAGGGTTGCACACTCGGGGTGCTTGAGTGGCTCATTTTGTTAAACATCAGATCATGATCTTTGGCTCAGATCATGATCCCAGGGTCCTGGGATCAAGTCCCAAGTCAGGTTCCTTGCTCAGTGGGGAGTGTGTTTTCTCCCTCTCCCTTTGCTCCCCCTTCCCCCAACTCCTGATCACTCACTCACTCACTCTGCTTGCTGTTTCTTACTCTCAAATAAATAAATAAAATCTTAAAAAAAAAAAAAAAAAGTTGCATGCTCTACCAGCTAAGTCAGCCAGGCACCCTTAAATAGGCCTATATTTATTAAAGACCTTCCAAGACCAAAAGCACCAGGCCCAGATGGGTTTACTGAATTTTACTAACAATTTAAGAAAGAAATATCAATTCTCTACAATCTCTTCCAGAAAATACAGAGAGACAGATTGCTTCCTAACTCATTTTACAAAGCCAGCTTCACTTCAATACCAAAACCAAAGTCATCACAGGAAAGAAAAACCACAGACCAGTTATCTCTCATGAACATAGATGCAAAAATCTCACAAGGGCACCTGGGTAGCGGCTCAGTTGGTTGAGTGTCTGCCTTCAGCTCAGGTCATGATCCCACAATCCTGGGATCAAGTCCCTTGGGCTCCCTGCTCTGTGAGGAGTCTACTTCTCTCACTGCCCCCACCCCAAAATCATTCTCCCGATCTCTCTCAAAGAAATAAAGTTTAAAAAAAAAAAATCCTCACCAAATTTAAGCAAATCGAATCCAACAATATGTGAAAAAATATATACACCATGACCATGTGGAATTTAGTTCAGATATGCAAGCCGGGTTCATCATTCAAAAATCAATCAATGTAACCATGACATCAAGGCTAACAAAAAAAAATTAATATGATCATAGCAAGAGAGGCAGGAATAACATCTGACCAAATTCAGCACTCATTCTTGATTTAAAAGAACCAAAACTCAACAAACCAAAAATAGAGAACTTCTATGAAAGAGTATCTATAAAACCTAGAGCTACCAACATAGTTAATGGTGAGAGATCTCCCACCAAGAAAGAACAAGCCAAGAATAGCCCCTCTTATCACTTTTATTTGCTGCCGTACTGTAAGACCTAGCTAATGCAGTGAGACAAGAGAAGGAAATAAAAGGTATACACTATTAGAAAGGACAAAATAAAATGTCTTTGCTCACAAATTACATGACCGTATACGCAGAAAATCCCAAAGAGTCACCAAAAAAAGTCCTGGAACTAATAAGCAATTATAACAAGGTTGCAAGATATAAAAGTGATGTACAAGGTTAGCGCCTTTCCTATATACCAGCTATGAACGGAGATTTTCAATTAAAAACATTATACAATTCACATTAGGAACAAAAATAATTAAATACTTAAGTTATAAATCTAATAAAATATGTACATGATCTACATAAGAAAAACTATAAACCTCAATGTAAGACAGAAATCTAAATCAATGGAGATATTCCGTGTACATGCATGGAAGACACAAGATTGTCAAGATGTCATTTCTTCACAGTCACATCTATGCATTTATCACAATCCCAATTAAATCCTAGCAGGTTGTTTTATGAATACTGACAAAGTAATTCCACAGTTCATAGGGAGAGGCATTTCTGATAAAGGACTGCTATACAACGTACAAAAAAGTCATTAAACTCAACAATAAAAAACAGACCAATTAAAAAATGGGCAAAAAATATGAACAGATACTTCATCAAGAAAAAGGAAAAAACCCAAAAAAAGAAAAAAGAAAAAGAAAACCCCCACACACAGATGGCACATAAGCATATGAAAAGATTCTCAACATCCTATCTCATTAAAGAATGGTAAACTGAAACAACAATGGGTTCCATATATACCTATTACAAAGGCCAAAATCCAAAACACTGACAACACCAAATGCTTGTGAGGATACGGAACAACAAAACTCTCATTCATTTCTTGTGGAAACACAAAATCATACAGCTAACTTCTGAAGAGAGTTTGAGGAGGAGCTAAAATAGCGGAGTAGGAGGACCCTAGGCAGGTCCTGCCGGTGAAACACAAAGAGGTAATGATCAAGTCATCCTACGTACCCCAGAAATACGCCTAAAGACTGACAGAACAAACTCTACAACTAAACGGAGAAAAGAAGCCTCGTCGAAGGGTGCAGGAAGGGCAGAGGTGTGGTTTGGGGGACAAAGGGATCGTGACTGTTGTGGAGGAAGGAGACCCTTGGTTGAGGAAATGAGAGAGAAAGAGAGAGACATACAGAGACAGAGCAAGCAAGAGAGTCCGAGGAGCACAGAGGGGAACCCACAGGGAAAACATTTCCCCAAAGTCATTTGCTGGGAAAAAGAGGGGGTGAGTTTTGTTGAGTTCTTTCAGCCAGCGGGGCTTCAAGCCTGGAGTCTGAAAGGTCAGTGGGCTTGGCTGGCCTAGAGCCCTGAGGGTGCTGTCCGGCTCCTAGAGAGAAGGCAGGCAAACACCCCGGAGGCAGAGGGCATGGGAAAAGCCGTCTGAAGAGAGATTTGCCCTTCCTGGAGGAGCTGGAGAGGTAGTATTCCTGGAGAGCCCTCAGTGGACACACAGAAGAGGGCTGGCGCCATTTCTCTCCCCTCCCTTCAGCAGAAACACAGATGCAGCAGCAGGAGACGGCACTGAGACAACAGAGGCTGCCTCACTTGCTTCCAACAAACCCCACTTCCCTGCACTCTGGTGAGACTGTCTTTCCAGGTCAAGCTCACCTCAGCCCCAGCGCAGACCCAGAAGACCAGCACAGACCCCTGCCCACATCATATCCCTGAAGGCTGGAATCTGAGAAGTCAGCAGGCTCGACTGGGATAGAACCCACAGGGCAACTGCGCTGCTCCTGGTCAGGAGGAAGGCCAGCAAGCCAGGGACATATGGCCTGGAAAGAGCAACATGGAAGAGCCCTGGGACACATCAGGGGGAGATGATTTGTTCTTCTCAGAGAACGTTCCTCAGAAGCCGACTGCTCTCCAGGGACAATGGGGGTGGCCAGTGCCATTTTCCTCCATGACCACAGAGTCACCTGAGGTGGTAAGCAGCACAGCAAGAACGTGGGCCGCTTAACTTGCTGATGCCAAGTCCCACACTCTGGCGCTCTGGCCCTGCTGTCCTTCTCCGTCAAGCTTGCCTCAGTCCCAGAGTGGCAGGCCCCCTGCCCAAAAGAGCAGCACAAGCACCCGCACATACGGCATCCCGACTAGAGAGTTCTGCAGGGCTGCAATTCTAGCCAAGTAGTGTCAGGTCCCATTTTACAAGCAGAGCAGAGCACACCTAGTGCAAACTCGCCACATTCCAGCCAGAGACCAAACACTGTCCACAGCCGGCCAGGAGAGCCTCTGCCGATGACCAGCCTAAAGCCTAGAGCAGCCAAACCCCAGCAGCAGAGTGCATGCGGCGCACGCACAGACGCCTGCTCAAGTGCCAGACACCAGGCACTGCGTACCCTCTGCTTCATAAAGCCACTGCTCTCCAAAGTGGGGAAACAAATGAACTTTTCTTGCACCCAGAAGGCAGAGACTCAGACAAAATGCCAAGACAGAAGAATTCATCCCAAATTAAAGAACGAGAGAAAGCCATGGCCAGAGATCTAAGCGAGACAGTAACACACCTAATGGAGAACTTAAAGCAACAATCCTAAGGATACTTGCTGGGATGAAGAAAAGAACTTCAGGGAAGCCCTTACCACAGAGGTAAGAATTAAAAAAAAAAATCAGTCAGAAATGAAAAATGCAGTAATTGAGACAGTAAACGTTTGATGCAATGAACATGAGAATGGAAGGAACAGATCTCTCCACAGACACGTGGCAGGCCAGAAAGGAGTGGCATGATCTATTCAACGTCCTGAACGGGAAGAAAATTCTGATCGCAAATGGTAAGATTTCATTTTTTTGATGGCTGGATTTCATTTTTTCATTTTTTATGGAGGAATACTCCATAATCTGTATATCCATACACACACACACAATATGCACACAACATCTTCTTAGCCATTCGTCTGTCGATGGATATTTGGGCTCTTTCCATAGTTCAGCTATTGGGGATGATGCTGCTCTGAACACTGGGGTGCACGTGCCCCTTCTAATCTCTGTGTATCCTTTGGGTAAATAAATACCTAGCGGTGCAGCTGCTGGCTCATCGGGTAGCTCAGTTTTTCACTTTGGGAGGAAACTCCATGCTGTTTTCTGGACAAATGTGGATATTAAGAAACAAAAGAGAGGGGGCACCTGGGTGGCTCAGTGGGTTAAGCCCCTGCCTTCAGCTCAGGTCATGATCTCAGGGTCCTGGGATCGAGTCCCACATCGGGCTCTCTGCTCTGCAGGGAGCCTGCTTCCTCCTCTCTCTCTGCTTGCCTCTCTGCCCACTTGTGATCTCTCTCTGTCAAATAAATAAAATCTTTAAAAAAAAACAAAAAACAAAAGAGAGGATCATAGGGGAATGGAGGGAAAAATAAAACAAGATGAAATCAGAGATGAAGACAAACCATAAGAGAATTTCCACTATAGGAAAGAAACAAGGGTTGCTGGAGGGAAATGGGTGGGAGATGAGATAACTGAGCGATGGAAATCAAGGAAGGCACTCGATGTGATGAGCACTGGGTGCTATACCCAACTGATGAATCACTGAACTCCACCTATGAAACTAATAATATATGTTAATTCACTGAATTAAAAAAAAAAAAAGAATGGAAAAAAATCTGCATCCAAGAAGACTCTATCTAGGAAGGACACCATTCAGAATCGGAGGAGAGATCAAGAGTTTCCCAGGCAAACAAGCACTAACAGAGTTTGTGACTACTAAACCAGATTGTAATTATTAGTGTCAAGTGGTGTTCCTGTGAGATGTCATTTCCCAGGCTTTTTTGGGTGGTAATTATTTCACAGGATGACATCATTTTTTTGTTTTGTAGAATCTATTTAGTTTTCTGTTACCTAATGAATTTTCTTCTCTCTCTTGAAAAAAAAAAAGACAGTTTGAAAGTTTTTCACAAAACCAAATATACTCTTACTACATGATCCAGCAATCGTTGGATTAATACCAATCCTTGGTATTTAATCAAAGAAACTGAAAACTTGGATTCAAACAGAAACATGCATGTGAATGTTTACAGCAGCTTTACTCATAATTATTCAAAACTTGGAAACAACCAGTATGTCCTTCAGCAGATGAATGGAAAAATAAATGTAGTATAACCATACAATGGAATTTTAATTATCATTAAAAAGGAAGTGAGGTGTGAAACTATGAAAAATACATGGAGCAAACTTAAATGTAGATTACTAAGTGAAAGCAGACAATCTGAAAAGGCTACATACCATATGTTTCCAATTATAATGATGTTCTGGAAAAGGTAAAACTATGGAGACAGTAAAAAAAAATTAGTATTTGCCAGTTTCAAAAGGTGGCTATGAACAGGTGGAACACAAGGGTAAATTTTTAAGACACTGAGAGTATTCTGTGCATGGGATGTTAGATTCTCTGTGCCTGCGAGATTTTCTGTGCCTCTTTGTATCTCTTTCTCTGTGTCTCTAACAGTCTCTCTCAGACTACCAAAACTTGAATTCCCTGTATCCCTGCTTCACTGTTTGACTCTCTCTCGATTTATACATTTAAATATACTTTTCTATTTCTATTTCCATTTTTTTTTAAATGTTTTATTTTTATTTATTTGACAGAGAGAGATCACAAGTAGGCAGAGAGGCAAACAGAGAGAGAGAGAGAGAGAGAGAGGAGGAAGCAGGCTCCCTGCTGAGCAGAGAGCCCGATGCGAGACTCGATCCCAGAACCCTGAGATCATGACCTGAGTGGAAGGCAGAGGCTTAACCCACTGAGCCACCCAGGCACCCCTCTATTTCCATTTTTAAGCACAAAGCGTCTTGAAGGATATGTAACATGCTATCAACCCTGGATTGGGAAGTAGCAAGAAAAAAAAAAGGGAAATTTTTTCTTTATATATATTTATATTATTTCAATGATTAGGATAAAATCATTTTTACTTTTATGCTTATTACAGAACTTTATTTTCAAAAAAATATTTAAAAAATAGGGCCGCCTGGGTGGCTCAGCCGTTGAGCGTCTGCCTCCGGCTTGGGTCATGATCTCAGGGTCCTGGGATCGAGCCCCACATCGGGCTCCCTGCTCCACGGGAGGCCCGCTTCTCCCTCTTCACTCCCCGCGCCTATGTTCCCTCTTTTGCTGTGTGTCTCTCTGTCAAATAAATAAATAAAATCTTAAAAAAAATAAAGAATTTATAGTTACAAGACCTTGAATACAAGAGATTTTAAATTCAGTAAAAGCTAATCACAATAAGCTCTACACTCAAAGGCAAAGCAATAAAATGCAATAAGAAGAACAAATAAATTGGGGGGACTAAATTATACTTTGCTTGCACTTCTGATCCCTTTCACTGAATAGATAGTTGAGTCATTGCTGTTCATAGTAATTAGATTAAATCCTTAAATGTCTGCCACACCAGATCTGGAATAACCCTCTATAAGAAGTCAAGTCAAGAATCTGAGGCCTGAGGCCTGGGAGTCACAATTTGACCTGAATTATAATTGGCAGAAACCCTCTAATCAATCCCAGAACAACCCTGTGCTACTAGGGCATTCTAAGACCACAGGCTATTTTAAGATGGACCTCCCTAATCCATACCTACAAGCCAATGCACACTGACCTGAACAAAAAAGACAATTTATCAATCTTCTAAACATTCTTTGTTTCAGGTACAGAATGAAACAGAGCTCTCAAAGTCAGAGGGCAGAAGTCTAAGTTCCCTATCTACCCCTCAGGGCTAGCTCTACACACAGAACCCAGACTGTCATAAGGTGGTGGTTGTAGCAACAGCTCCTTCTTGCTCTCAGGCTTATACCTCACAGGCAAGAGGACCCCACTCTATGCATGAAATCTCAGGACTAAGTCTCAATCTCATGGACAGGAAAACCTTACTGTAACTGGCCAGTGACGTGCCCCTAAGGAGCTGGGAGTGGAGTTAGCTCTACAGCTACATGAATAGGTAAAAGGTGGAGCCTCAAAAACAAAAAGCCCATGGCTGTTACAGGAAATAAGGCATTAAGAAGTAGGGTAAACTGGTGGTAGGAGACACCAAAACTTGTCAAATATAGTATCAACCCCAAAGTAAAGCCAATATCAAGCTATATCCTAGAACTATGTTGTCCATTCAAAGGCCTCAGTCACGAGTGCCTATGGTGCAACTGAAACATGGCTAGACTCAATGAGACGAGATGTACCATGGATTTTGAAGATGGTACAAAAACATGTAAAATATTTCAGTAAATTTTAAATACTGATTACATGTTGAAATGATAGTACTTGAGGAAATTTTATTTTTATTTATTTTTATAGATAATATATTTCATATTTTAAATAAAATACTTATAAAATATTAATATATTATGTAATATATTAATATTATTTAAATTTTATTTTATTTTATTTTAGAGAGAATGTGTATGGGAGAGGAGGAGAGGATCTTTTTTTTAAAAAGATTTATCTAGGGGCGCCTAGGTGGCTCAGTGTGTTAAAGCCTCTGCCTTCGGCTCAGGTCATGATTCCAGGGTCCTAGGATTGAGTCCCGCATCGGGCTCTCTGCTCAGCGGGGAGCCTGCTTCCTCCTCTCTCTCTCCTCCGCCTGCCTCTCTGCCTACTTGTGATCTGTCAAATAAATAAATAAAATCTTTTAAAAAAAAGATTTATCTATCTATTTATTTAATTTATTTAAAAGAGAGTGAGAGTATCTACAAGTGGGGGAAGGGTGAAGGAGTTGGGGGTGGAGACTCCGAGAGAGAGAGACAGAGGCAGATACTGACTCCTTGCTGACAGTAGAGCCTGACAGTAGGCTGGATCCCATGACCCTGAGATCATCACCTGAGCTAAAATCAAGAGTTCAGGCTTAACCGACTGAGCCACCAAGGCACATGCACCTTGGGGTGTTTTAGATAAACTATTATTTTAAATAACTGGTGGGGCACTTCGGGGTCTGGAGATCCAGCCCACGCCCCACTCCCTACTGGGCATGGAGCCTGCTTAAGATTCTCTCCCTCTCCCTCTGTTCCTCCCCTGCCCAGCTCATTACGCTCTCTCTCTCTCAAAAAATCACATCTAGCACAATTTATAAAAATGCTTAAAAATTCTTACACAGTAAGATTATTCCTAATAGGGAAAACTATTCAAGAAAGAATGTGAAAGACCAATCTACTTTCAATTATCCATTCTAGAAATCATCTACATTAACTTAGATTCTACCTGTTCAAGGCTAATAAATCAGTAATGCCTAGAAGTAAACAAAAGGAACAGAAATAGTGAATATGAATGAGAAACTACAAGTTTCCATTTGTAAATCATAATTTATTTTTTAGTTACATATTTTATGTAAGCTCTTTATATGATCTCATTTTATAATTTTACCTGAGACATTTTTCAATAAAACAGTCAACAGAAGTTTATTGTTTAGAAGTACAAAGATGACTAAGAGTTGCTGACATCAAGAGCCTAATAAGGTAGCACTGCAGACATTAAGTAAATAAAGTAACACTACAATACTTCAATTGCTAGGCCTAAAATGCAGCTGGTATCCTGATTAGGGAATCAAGAAGAAACATTTTAAGTTGGGCTTAAAATTAGGGCTAGGAGCAAGCAGGGTGATGGGTACAGGAGGCACGCTCAGTTTGAGAAATGCTTGAGAAATGTCAGTACGGAGATATCAACTGAATATCCTGTAACTATTTGGAGCTCAGGTGTAGAAATATTTTTACAAAGTAATTGCACAGAGTCAGTGATAGTAACAACCTTAGCCAACAAGAGTATCTGGGAATAAGAGAGAAGACCACCAAGGACATAACCCCGAGAAACACCAACATTTAAGGATAAGGCAAAGAAAGGGCCAACAATTAAGACTATGAAGCCATAAAGAAAAGCAAATCTGACTAGAATTTTTCATACAAGCCAAGAAGACACTCAAGAAGCAAATCAACGTAATAAATGTTGCCCACATAAAGAAAAAAATGAAAAATTACCACTGGCTGGCAAGAGATCTTTAGTGACCTTATCTTAATAAAGTGGTAGGAAAATTCAGACCCACTTTGTGAATGAAAAAGGAAGTACAGACAGCAATTGCTGATTACTCTTTCCAAAAGTCTGGCAACAAAGGAAAGGAACAAGACAGAGTAATGGAGTCATAGTAGACTCCTATCAGAAAAAGATTTTTTGTTTTATTCAAGATAGAAGAGATCTAAGTAAGTTTAGTGCTGAAAGAAAGGAGCCGAAGAGGGAAATGGATGAAATGCAGAAGAAATAACAAGCAACCAAGATGCTAGGAACGTGAAGGAATCAGCTTTTCTATGAAGACTTGAAGAAGGAGCTAAGGGTTATCTAAGGAGCCTTGAAGTCCTAGTAATATAAACCAAAACCTAGGGAGGAAGAAAACCCTTACACTTCAGTGATTTTTCTCAAGCAAGTTTAGTATCAAAAAAGTGATCAAGGGGGCCTGGGTGGCTCAGTGGGTTACACCTCTGCCTTCGGCTCAGGTCATGATCTTAGGGTCCTGGAATATGAGCCGCACATCGGGCTCTCTGCTCAGCAGGGAGCCTGCTTTCCCCCTCTCTCTGCCTGCCTTTCTACCTACTTGTAATCGCTCTCCCTGTCAAATAAATAAAATCTTTTTAAAAGAAAAGTGATTGGGGCGCCTGGGTGGCTCAGTGGGTTAAAGCCTCTGCCTTCAGCTCAGGTCATGATCCCAGGGTCCTGGGATCGAGCCCCACATCGGGCTCTCTGCTCTGCAGGGATCCTGCTTCCTCCTCTCTCTCTCTCTCTCTCTGCCTGCCTCTCTGCCTACTTGTGATCTCTGTCTGTAAAATAAATAAATAAAATCTTAAAAAAAAAAAAAGTGATTAAGGTTGAAGGTTAGGGCAGACAGGTAGGACAGAAGGACAAATATCAAGAGGTAGGAGTTGACTGGCAAAAGTCATTAATTATGACTCCAAGTATCTTTACTTTCTGAAAATGTACAATCAAAAATAAAGTATAAGTTGTATAACATCCGAAATAATCAGGGAAGAAAAGTTTATGGAGATGATTTAACAGTTCTGACTATAAAACTAAGGACTGCAAGAAGTGCATTGTTTTCTTTCTTTTTTAAAAGATTTAATTTATTTATTTGACAGAGAGATAGAGAGCACAAATAGGCAGAGCAGCAGACAGAGAGAAAGAGAGAAGCAGGCTCTCCGCTGAGCAGGGAGCCCGATTTAGGGCTTGATCCCAGGACACTGGGATCATGACCTGAGCCACAAAGGCAGCCGTTTAACTAACACGCACCCAGGCACCCAAAGTGCATTGTTCTTAAAACAAGTAAAAGAATCGTACAGACTCAATTCGTAATGTATAAATTTTCAAGACTTTTATATAAAATTCAAAAACATTTCTACCTCAAATCTGCAAAGAAAGAAAAAGAAAGCAAAAGTATTTCTTCTTCTGGTCATCTCTGCCTTTAACCTGTAATTGCCAGAAAACATTTCTAGCTTTAACAGGAGGAAATTATTAACCTAACACCGGCATCCCAGCCACAGAGCATCACTGGGGTAGATGGGGGACACTGCTCCCCTCTCCTTTGATTCTGTCATTCTGTTCAAGCTGGAGCAGTGAAAAGCATCTTCTTCATTCCCCTATTCTGTTAAATCCTCCCCAGCCTAACCCCAATCCTCAGTTCTTATGGTAGAATATCCAAGACTGCCTGAGTCTTACTCAACTAGAACTTAAGCACTGTAAGATAGGAATCTTGTCTATCTAATTTACTGCCTATTCCTAGCACCTAGAACAACGCACGGTAGAAGACAGGTACTCAACAAATGTTTAAGTAATTTCTTCTGAAAGTATCCAGACAATCTTATTTCAGCATTTTTATTTACTCAAAAGTCACTTTTGTAGCTCACATTTCCCACAGGCCAAAGAGACAGAAAAATGTGTCTGGGTTAAGGGGCTGGTGTGTGGGTATTGACACAGAAGGCAGAAACCTGTCCCCCTCATTCTCATTGGTATTAGTGGTAGAAAACAAAAAACGGATATATACATGTTATACATTACAAGAAGCTGCAGCTGGGAGTGGCAGTCAGTAGCAATCAAAAGGGAAATAGATCAATTCTGAAATGGCAGAAGAGAGACTTTGTGCCAGCCTGAAACCAAATACCTCAAATCCAAAGATATTTATCTGGATTTGGCCCGAAGCTTCCAACTCTGAAAACCTGAGAGCTCCTGGCTCGTCACCTGAAGTTCTCCATTCCTCATTTCAGGCCTCCAAGGCCACTACCAGTGACAGTGAGCTGGGTTAGGAAACACGCACCCACCATGTGAAAGTAATAGAACCAGAAAGAGGAGAAATCCATTTAATGCCACAACTGGGAATGGGAGGAAACAGGTGTGTACCTGGCCTCAATATCTGTATTCCTAATAACTTTCCCCACAGGTATACTGTGATACATCACAGTTAGATTTTCCCACATCCTACTAAAATCAAACAAACTGAAATGACTATCTGCTTGAAAAGAAGTATTTCTAGTCACTATTTTTCATATATCAGGTATTGTGTACATCGGAAAGTGGTTCTGACCTTTCCTGTATCTCATTTCCTTGTCTCTTCCTCACAGATTTTTTATGAGGATTAAATGAAATCTTTAAAAACTGCTTAGGATAGTGCCTTGCCCACAGTAAGCATCATTATCATCATTATTATTTTACTAAATAAAACACTACTTCATCTTTCAAATATGTTAAATTAATTTTCTGAATAATTTTCAAAAAATATATTTGGCTCTACTTTTTTTTTTTTTTTTAAGTAGGCTTCAGCCCAGCATGGAGCCCAAGGGCAGGGGGCTTGAACTCACAACCCTGAGATCAAGACCTGAGCAGACTAAGCTACCCAGGCACCCCTTCACTTTACCTTTTTAGTGATGTTTTCATAATTTTTTTAAATCTACCTCAAAAAGAATAGTCTAGCATTCACACAGTCAAAATTATCATTTCTGAAGACTAGCACATCAACTGCTCCTGGGATTTTCAGATTAATTTAATTTATAACTTTATCATTTGTAACTTCCCGGTACGCTTAATCTTTCCTAAAGTTGCCTTGCTTTTTAAAAATGTTATCTACAACCTGTTTTACCTACAGCTATATTATCACCCCCTTAAAAGTATCTTTGTTATGTTTAAGCAACTTCTATTTACCTTAATCATGAGTGCTCCATTAAACTAACATCATTTTTTTTTAAGATCTTATTTATTTATTTGACAGAGAGAGAGATCACAAGTAGGCAGAGAGGCAGGCGGTATGGGGGTGGGGAGGAAGCAGGCTCCAAGCTGAGCAGAGAGCCCAATGCGGGGCTCTATCCCAGGACCCTGGGATCATGACCTGAGCCGAAAGCAGAGGTTTAACCCACTGAGCCACCCAGGCGCCCCTAAACTGCCATCATTTAAAGCAGCTTCTGCTGTGAGAGTTGGGTGGACAGTGAGAAGTCTGTGCGACCTCAATTACATTCTGGGACAAATATAATCACAAAGCATTTTAGGAAGAGCATGCCGGTCTAGGCTTTCTTATGCAACTGAATATGCTGGGAGAAAGGGAACAGCTTTAAAATAAAGAGTAAAAGCGTGTAGACGTATCAGTGAAGGGAATCCAGGCTGGCCAAGAGGCTGCAGCAGAAATAATATGAGGTGGTATAAGAATCTGAACTTGTGGAATTTTAAAGTTTACTGGTTCTATTAAGTCTAGAACATACTATAAAATTCCAATTCACTTTCAGAAAACTTATTATAACCAGAAACAAATAATCAAAAAAAAGAGAAGTGCAAAACTCATTCAATTCCTGTTACCCCAAATATCTGTAATAATGGACAAATCTTACGATTATACAGCATTTGTTAGAAAAATCCCACTATACACAAAAATGACCCCAAATCCCCAAATTAAAAGTCTGGTACGTGAAAAACTTAAGAGTGAAATGAACGTAAACCCTATTGAACAAGCCCAGTGACAGAAGCAGCAGCAGTCAGGAAATAATTACTACATTCACTAAAATAAAACACGGAAGTCAGAACATTAAGAGGATATCAATGCAACTTTCCATATCCTAAATTAAAAACAGTAATTCCATTAACTTTATGACTCAGCATTTTGGCTGCCAATTCCCACCTGTCCTAGAGACATAGAGTAACTTAAACAGAAAAAAGTTTGAGTAACTTTTACTTGCATGGCAGAGTAGGTATTTCTTGATCTTCTATTATATTGCAGTGTCTTCAGGTATCATGTGAGGCCAAGAACCAGCTTCTGTCTGACTCAGCTATCTCCCTCCCTCCTAACAAATCCCGAGTACCGAAAGTGGTACTTTTCTTAAGTTTCTTTTCTTTTAATCATATTCTAATTCCAGCACATTTTATGGTAAGTTTTTTTTTTTTTTTCAAGATTCTTATTTATTTGAGAGAGAGAGAGAGAGAGAATGCATGGGGGAAGGGCAGGAGAGGGAGAAGCAAGCTCCCTGCTGAGCAGGGAGCCCAACGCAGGCTCAAAGCCAGGCCTCCAGGATTATGACCTGAGCTGAAGGCAAGCACTTAACTGAGCCGCCCAGGCGCCCCTAAGTAGATTCTTAATAACCCTCCTGCATGGGGAAGTGGTTCACAGATTTGCAGGCACAGCACAGATTTGGGCCCACTGAGGCACTGAGGAAGGCCCCTAAGAGAGAGCCCTTCATGGACTTTAGAAAGCCATGGGAAGCCAGGCTTCCCCCTTACCAGATAGGAACAATCAATCGCCTCTTCCCACTATCCTACAGTGAGAATGAAACAGACACTGTGGACTTTGATGACATACCTAAGCCACTACTGAATCAACTAACCCTTCCTGTGCTATCCCTGGACCACTGCTTATGCAAGCTAATACATTCCCATGGGATTTAAACCATTTCAACTGAACTTCCTGTCACTCTGCTAAAATCACTCTGATACAGTGTGATGGTTAATTTGATGCGTTACCTTGACTAGGCTACAGTGACCAGTGTGAAGGTATTTTTAGATGAGATTAACACCCAAATCGGTAGACTCTGAGGACAGATTACTCTCAACAATGTGGGCAGGCTTTATCCAATCAGCTGAAGGCCTCAAGAGAAAAGACTGAGGTCCTTTAAAGAAATTCTGCCTTTAGAACGCCTTTGAACTCAAGACTGCAACACACACTCCTGCCAGAATTTCCAGCTTACTAGCCACTCTCACAAATGTCAGACTTGCCAGCCTCAACAATTCTATGACCCAGTTTCTTAAAATAAATCTCTATATGTGCATATATTCTACTGGTTTCATTTTTGAAGCAATAAACTCAATAGTTTTCCTTGAGCTTATTGTATTTTAACAGAACAAGAATGTTTTAAAGTTTTAATGTGTAAGTAGTTTTCATATGAGTAAGCTCCTCTGAGACTATGGCTACAACTAAGACACCCATCACCCTCAAAAGGTTTCCCTGTGCTCCTGGAGTATACTTTTAATACAGAAAATGTATTAAACTTTATATATTCCTTTGTAAGCTTTTTCCAGTTCATAATATATAGAGTGAACAATTTTCCTTATCTTGAACTTTTACACAATTTTAATGGCTACACAGTACTCCACAGTAATAATATGCCATAGTCCTGTTCAATAATCCTCTGTTGTTAGATATTTACATTATTTCTAACATTTTAGTATTGTAAGTCATACTATGAAGAACATTCTCATAGCTATATTTGTGTGAAGTCATGACTACTTCCTTCTATATTCCTAATAATGAACTGCTAAGTTAAAGAACACGTTACTTTTTAAGAAATAATTATTATAATATCAACATTAAATACTTACACATTTAGTGTGTGCCATGTACCATACATGCCCTTACTCTACAAAAACTATACCAATTTTCACTCTCAGGCACTACATGAATTTACCTATGATCTCATACACTGACAATTTTTTTAAAAAAATCCTTATCCTTCCCCAAATAAATCTGAACATTATTCCAGTCAAATCTCCACTGTTAAGTTTTCACACTTCATAAACATCTAAAATGCATAAAATAAGCAAGTGGAATTTGGGAGGAGACCTTTATCTAACAGTAATTAAAATGTAGTATGAGGCTGCAATAATTAAAACAATGTGTGCTAACAGGACATGCAAAAGGATCTATAGAACAGGAGAGCCCAGAACATGTTCAAATTTTATATAGGATAGACATGACAGAATAGCATAAGAAATTTAGATATCTAAATATTTTTAAAAACTTAAAGAGGGGGCGCCTGGGTAGCTCAGTTATTAAGCATCTGCTTTCGGCTCGGGTCATGATCCTGGGGTCCCGGGATCGAGCCCCTTATCAGGCTCTCTGCTTGGCAGGAAGCCTGCTTCTCCCTTTCCCACTTCCCCCGCTTGTATTCCCTCTCTCGCTGTCTCTCTCTCTCTCTGTCAAACAAATAAATAAAATCTTAAAAAAAAACCCCAAAACAAAAACAGAAATTTTTTAAAAATCAGAGAAAATAGAACTACTCTACAATCCAGCAATTACACTACTAGGTTTTGATCCCTAAGACAAAAATAACTCAAAGGGATACATGCACCCTGATGTTTGTAGCAGCATTATCTACAATAGACAAATTATGGAAACAGCCCAAGTGTCCATCGACAGATGAATAAAGTTGTGATTTTATATATATATAGTAATACTCAGCCATAAAAAGGAATGAAATCTTGCCATTTGCAACAACACAGATGGAGCTAGAGTATTATGCTAAGCGAAATAAGTCAGAGAAAGACAAGTCCATATGATTTCACTCATACGTGGAATTTAAGAAACAAAACAACTAAACAAAGGGAAAAAAGAGAGAGAGGGAGAGAGAGGCGCAAACCAAGAGTCTTTATGGAGAACAAACTGATGGTTACTAGAGAGAAGAGGTTACGGGGAGGTGGTAATTGGGTGTTGGGAATTAAGGAGCACACTTGTGATGAGCACTAGGTACTGTAGGGAAGTAGTGAATCACTATATTGTACACCTGAAACTAGTATTACACTGTATGTTAACTAATTGGAATTTAAATTAAAAATTTTAAAAATTGTTTTAATACCTGAAAATTAATCAATTAAAAAACTAAAAAACATTCTTATACCTTTCCAGAGGGTTGAGCCTTCCTGAGCATGAGATAAATCACCTTCCCTCAAAAAAATCCCCCAAAACTGACAGACATGACCACATACAAGTTTCAGAATAACAAAGAACAGAGAAAAACAAAGTTAAGGGCAAACAATGGAAATGGGAAAAATTATCTATATGTGAAATACACAAAACATTTATATTTTCATAAGCCTTTCCTGTGAGTAAACAATGCCAAAGAAACAGGCAATTCACAGAAGAAATGGCAAAAAAACATGAAAAATCTTGAGTCTTTGTTTACTGCTCTAATGGCGATGATGCCCTAAACGGTGCTCTGCTACTTCCACCCCTCACCAGCCCCCCTGCAGAATTCAAGTGCAGAATTTTTTCTCTTTATTAATGGCCACGGTATTCTCAATGTCGGATCACCTGCTTCTTCACTTCCCCCTCTACTCTCCATTTCAAACTGATACCACAGCCTCCGCACTTGGCATCTGTCTTACATGCCCTGTTGCTGAGTTTCATTCTTATGACTTCCTTTTCTAGGCCTGGGTTTGATCCGTCTGAGGACCTCACTTTTTAAATTTCTGGTAGGTTAACTAGTCAGTTAAAGCTAGTCATATGTGACAAGTTTTACACTCTTCTTTTTTTTTTTTTTTTTTTAAGATTTTATTTATTTATTTGACAGAGAGACAGAGTGATCACAAGTAGGCAGAGAGACAGGCAGAGGGGGAAGGGTAGGCAGGCTCCCCGCCAAGCAGAGAGCCCGATGCGGGGCTCAATCCTAGGACCCCGAGATCATGACCCGAACCGAAGGCAGAGGCTTAACCCACTGAGCCACCCAGGCACCCCAAGTTTTACACTCTTCTTGACAACTTTTACTATTAGTAATTAGAGACTACTTTGAAGCTTTCAGAAAAAAAGTTTCTTTTTCTTAATTTCTGGGTCTGCTCTCCACCTAATAAAATTTCACTAGAGGACTAAAACTAAAATATTTAGTTCTCCCAAACCTCCATCTTCTCTGCTCAATTATAAACAATTATTGTATTACTGATCTATTTCTGCCCTCACAATCAATAGACTACTAAACTATAATAAATGCAAACCTGACTGTGTGCTTACTGTCTCCAATATTCTTAAGTGCTTCATATGCATTGTTTCATATAATATAACACACTTATGGAATTAGGCATTATTACTCCATTTCCCGGATGAGGAAACCAAAACGTACATAACTGATGGAAGAAGCATGGATTCAAAGTACACTTCTAACCATTACACACATTTCTCATCACTACTACCTTATAACATGTGCCCTGAAAGAACATACTTCTTGTAAAGGATATATTGCCAAGAGAAAGGCACTCACCACTTTTCATGCCCATCTACTCCTTCCCAACATTCCCACAGATTTCTTGTCCCTTAAACTCTACAATCCTTTTGCCATAAATCATCTCCTGGTGGGCACCTACATTCTGATTTCTCTATATTCTTAAAACTCTAAATTTTAGGGGTGCTGAACTGGCTCAGCAGAATTCACAACTCTTGATTTGGGGGTCGTGAGTTCAAGCCCCACCTTGGACGTAAAGCTTACTTAATTAAAAAAACAAATAAATGAAAGTAAACTATAAATTTCAACACAAGATGCCTACTCTGTATTTCCCTGTGATCCAGAGAAGAGAGTCACTCCTAATTAAGATTTTACATTTTTTCCTTTAAAAAGTTACATGCTGGGGTGCCTGGGTGGCTCAGTGGGTTAAAGACTCTGCTTTCAGCTCAGGTCATGATCTCGGGGTCCTGGGATCGAGCCCCACATCGGGCTCTCTGCTCAGCAGGGAGCCTCCTTCCTCCTCCCTCTCTCTGCCTGCCTCTCTGACTACTTGTGATCTCTGTCTGTCGAATAAATAAATAGAATCTTTAAAAAAAAAAAAAAGTTACATGCTATATTACATACTTTCCTATATCTTTTAACTAATTATGCAAAATTTACAATAATTTAAGGTTCATTTGGTTATTCTGGAACAGACTACAATCTGTTTTATAAATATTTTCCTCCTCAATTCAACTCAAACACTTACTGAACACTACCATGAGAAACAGGAGAGGAAGGAAACCAGACACCTGGATAGTTTTTATATAAATCCCTCCAGAGACGAGCATCCTTACTATGTGACAAATATATTCAAAATCAATTAAGAAAAACACTAACACTAGAAATGCACTCACTTTAAAAAAATAGACAAAGGACATAAAAATAAGCAATATATGGATAAAGATATATAAATGGCCTGTAAGCGCAGGAAACTGTCTAACCTCTATAGTAATAAAAATAATTATTAAAAAGACAGGATACCATTTTTTACCTAACCAAATTGTCAAAGATCTACAAAATCATTGTTCCGAGCTATTTTTTCTGAAAAAAGTAAAAAATATTTTGGTGTCTTGGCGTTGTATTTAAGGTCAAGCACCATTTTTGGTCCTAGGCTTCCTTTCCAGCCTCCTCTTCCATACTGACACTTACTCCTCTCAGCTTACACGGTATTTTCATCAAAACCAAGAATCTGGGGAAGCTCTCTGGGCTTCTGTCTTAAATAACAGATTTATTGAGATCTAATTCATATACCATACATTCACCCGTTTGAAGTATACAATTCAATTGGTTTTAATGTTTTCACAGAGCTGCGCAACCATCTCCAGAATGAATCGCCTCAAAAAGAACCTCATACCCATTAGCAGTCACTCCTCTTTTTCAGCCCCTCCCCAAGCCTCGGGCAACCACCACTCTATTTTTTTCCTACATATTTGCCTATTTTATATAAATAGAATAATACAAGTCTTTTTTAAACTAGCTTCTTCCACTTAGCATATTGTTTTTAAGGTTCATCCATGTTATAACATTTATCAGTTCTTCATTTCTTCTTTTAAAAAATTCTTTAAAATTGTGGCTTTATATATATATATATATCAAGCACGGTACCTATTTTGAAGTGTACAGTTCAGTGGAATTAAGCTCATTCACAGTGTATGCAACCAATCACACCATCATTTCCAAAACTGCCCATTTTGCACCGCCCACCTCTACTCCCCGGTAACCACCATTCTACTTTCTCTAGAAAGTAGTTTCTCTATAAATTTGGCTACCTTAGGTTCTTCCCATAAGTAAAATCATCCTGCATTTCTCCTTTTGTGACTGGCTTATTTTAATTATTAGCATAATGTCCTCAAGATCCAGCCATGTTGTAGCTGTGTCAGAATTACCTTCCCTCTTACGACTGAGTAATATTTCACTGCATGCATATACCACATTTTGCTAATCCATTCACCCATCTGAGGACATCTGGGTTGCTTCCACGTTTTGGATACTCTGAATAATGCTATGACCATAAGGTACAAATATCTCTTCAAGATGCGGCTTTCAGTTCTTTTGAGTACATAAGCAGAAACGCTGGCTCATATGGGAATCCTACTTCTAGCTTTTTGAGGGATCACTGTATCATTTTCCACAGCAGTTTTACCATTATTCATTCCTACTGGCAAAAAAAGGGGGGGGCTCTAATTTCTCCACATCTTTGGCATCACCTGTTATTTTGTTGTTCTTATTTTTGTTCTTTCGGCAACAGCCATTTTAATGGGTACGAAGTGGTAACTCATTGTTGTTTTAATCTGCATTTCCCTAATGCTGATGTTGAATGTCTTTCATATATTTAAAATACATTCAAGTCCCTTGCTCTTTTGTGTTGAGTTGTAGTTCTTAGACTGAATACGAAACCTTATCAGATATGTGATTAGCAAATATTTTCTCTTATCTCATGAGTTGATTTTTTACTCTCTTGATTATGTCCTTTGATGCACAAAAAATTTTATTTTGCGGTGGGGAGGCACCTGGCTGGCTTAGTTGGCAGAGCATGTGGACTTTTGATCTCAGGGTCATGGCTTTGAGCCCCACGTTACATTTGGTGTAGAGTTTAAAGGTTTTTTTTGTTTGTTTGTTTGTTTAGTTTTCATGTAATCCAATTTTTTGTTTGTTTGGGTTTGTTGCCTGTGATTTTGATGTTAAGCAATGGCTGCCAAACCCAAGGTAGTGAAGCTCCCCCATATGTAAGAGTATTCTTGTTTTAGCTCATATACTTAGGTCTTTGATCCATTTTGCATTGGTTGCTTTTTTTTTTAATATGCTGTTAGTTAAACGTCCAACTTCATTGTTTCACATAAGGATATCCAATTTTCCCAATACCATTTGTTGAGAAAACTGCCTTTTCCCATTTTAGCACCCTTGTCAAAAATCATTTGACCATATACGTCAGGGTTTCATTTTGAGCTCTCAATTCTGTTCCATTGGTGTATACATGTATTACTGTCATTAATAACAATCTGACTACTGCAGCTCAGTAATAAGTTTTGAAATTAGGAATTTGAAACCTCCAACTTCATTCTTTTCCAAGATTGCTTTGGTTATAAGGGGGTCCTCTGAAATTCCGTATGACTTTCAGGGTGAATTTTTCCGTTTCTGCAACAACCATTGTTGGGATTTTCATTAGAATTCAATTAAATCTTTACATTACTTTGGGTAGTACTGACATCTTAACAATATTAAGTCTTCTAATCCAGGAACACACGTCTTTAATTTATGGTGTCTTTAACTTCTTTAAGCAATATTCTGTAATTTTCAATGCACAAGTCTTTCATCTCCTTGGTTTATTTATTCATATTTTATTCTTTTTGATGCTATTGGAAATGAACTTGTTTTCTTCACGTCCTTTTCGGATTTTTTGCTGTTACAATACAGAAACTCACATCTTTTGCACATTGATTTTGTACCCTTCCATTTGCTGAGTCCACTTATTAATTCAACATTTAGCATCATAGAATCTTTAGGGATTTCTACATTAAGATTATATTATCTATAAACAAAGATAATTTTATTCCTTCCTTTCCAATTTTGATGACTTTATTTCTTTTTCTTGCTTAATTGCTCTGATTAGGACTTCCAGCACTAGGCTGAATACAAGTGACAAAGGTGAGTATCCTTGTCTAAATCCTTGATTTAGAAGAAAAGCTTTCCATCTTTCAGCAGTGAGTATGATGTTGCCTGTGAAATTTCCATAGATGGGACTTTTTTTTTTAATTTTTTTTTTAAAGATTTTATTTATTTGACAGATAGAGATCACAAGTAGGCAGAGAGGCAGGCAGAGAGAGAGGAGGAAGCAGGCTCCCCGCTGAGCAGAAAGCCTGATGCGGGGCTCGATCCCAGGACCCTGGGATCATGACCTGAGCCGAAGTCTGAGGTTTTAACCCACTGGGCCACCCAGGCGCCCCCATAAATGGGACTTTAATATGTTGATACAGTTTCCTTCTTTGTTGCGTGTTATTAAAATGAAAGAATGCAGAACTCTGTCAAATGTTTTTCCTGTATCTATTGAGATGATGGTGTGAATTTTTTCCTTCATTCTGTTGAAGCAATGTATTATTACACGTACTGATAATCATATGTTAACTATCTTAGCATTCCAGGAATAAATCTCATTTGGTCATAGTACATAATCCTCTTAATATGCTGCTGAATCAAGTTTGCTAGTGTTTTCTGAGGATTTCTGCATAAATATTCATCAGAAATATTGGTCTATAGTTTTGTTTTCTTTTGTGTCATGTCTTGGCCTGGGTTTGTTATCAGGGTAATGCTGTCCTCAGAGAATGAGTTTCAAAGTGTTTCTTCATGCTCAATTTTTTGGAAGAGTCTGGAGAGGATTGGTGTTAATTCTTCTTTAAATGACTGGTAGAATTCACCTGTGAAAGCATCTGGTTCTGGGCTTTTTAGTTGTGACTGCTGCAAGTTTTTGCTACAGATTCATTCCCTTACAGTTATAGGTCTGTTCAGATTTTCTATTTCTTCATAATTCTTCGTAAGTTGCACATTTCCATGAATTTTTCGATTTCACCCAGGTTATCAAATTTGTTGGTGTAAATTCTTCATTCCCTTTTATGGCATAATGATATTGTACTGTATGGATATACCAAATTTTATTTATTCATCAACTGATAGACATTTGAGTTGTTTCTATTTTTTGGCTATTATGAATTATCCTGCTATGAACATTAGTATACAGGTTTCTGTGTGGACATATGCTTTTATTTCTCCTGGATATATCCTGAAGAGTAGAAGTTCTAGGTCTCATGATAACTCTATGTTTACTATTTTTTTTTAAAGATTTTATTTATTTATTTGACAGATAGAGATCACAAGTAGGCAGAGAGGCAGGCAGAGAGAGAGAGGAGGAAGCAGGCTCCCTGCTGAGCAGAGAGCCCGATGTGGGGCTCGATCCCAGGACCCTGGGATCATGACCTGAGCTGAAGGCAGAGGCTTTAACCCACTGAGCCACCCAGGCGCCCCTATGTTTACTATTTTTAAAAAAACGCCAGATTTTCTTCCAAGATGGCTGTACCATGTTACAACCCTATCAGTAGTGTATGAGTCTCTCACCAGTAAGTAATGTTTTAATCTTCCAATCTCCATATCTTTCCCAACACTTAATATCTACCCTTTTTCTTACGGCCATCCTATTGTGCACTGAATTGGAATCTCACTGTAATTCTGATTTGCATTTCCTTGATAGCCATGATACTGAACATCTGTTCAGGTGCTTACTGGTCATTTGCATTTCTTTGGAAAAATGTTGATTCAGGTCTTTTGTACACTTTTTAAACAGGTTGTCTTTTTATTATTTGGTTTTAAGAATTCTTTATGTATTCTAGATATAAGTTCCTTATCAGATAGACACTTTACAAATATTTTCTCCCATTCTGTAAATTGTTTTTTCACTTCTTTAGTAATATCCACTGGAGCAGAAAGCTTTCTAATTTTGATGAAGTTCAATATATCTACTTTTTCCTTTATTACTTCTGCTTTTGGTGTCTTAAGAAGGCTTTAGCTAATCACAAGGTCATGAAGATTTACTCCTATATTTTCTTCTAAAGAGTTTTAAGATTTTAGCTCTTATATTTAAGTCACCTATTTATTTTGAGTTAATTATTATGTATGATGTGAGGAAGAGGCCCAATGTGGGCCTCTTTTGCATATGGAGATCCACCCGAGCCAGCAATGATTACTGAAATGTTGTTCTTTACCACTAAACTGTCCTGGTATCCTCACTGAAAATCATTGACCACCAAAAATGTTAGTATTTTATTTCTAGACTTCCAAATCTATTCTCCTGATCTTATGTTTACCCTAAAGCCAGTACTATACAGTCTTGATCACTCTAGTTTTGTAGTTAAGATCTGAAATCAGGAAATATGAGTTCTTCTGTTTAAAGGTATTTCTTGACTGTTTTACCACTCTTGAATTTCCACATATATTTTAAAATCAGCTTGTCAGTTTCTGAAAAGAAGCCAGCTGGGATTTCGAAGAAACTGAAATGAATATACAGATCAATTTGCCATCTTAATAATACGGAATTTGTAGGATCCATGAACAGAGACTGTCTTTCCACTTACTTAGCTTTTAATTTTTTTCAATGACATTCTGTAGTTTTCAAGGTATAGGACCTTAGATTTTTTTGTTGATTTATTCCTAGATACTTTATTCCTTTTAAGGCTATTACAAATTGAACTGTTTTCTTTCTTCCTTTCTTTTTTTTAAAGACTTTATTTATTTACTTGACAGAGACAGGGAACATAAGTCGGGGGGTTGAGGGGAGAGGGAGAAGCAGGCTTCCCACTGAACTGGGAGCCTGATGCAGGGCTCGATCCCAGGACCCTGGGATCATGAACCGAGCCAAAGGCAGATGCTTAATGGCTGAGCCACCCAGGTGTCCCTGTACTGTTTTCTTAATTTCACTTTGGAGTCTTCATTGTTAGTGTACAAAACTACAACAGATTTTTCAATACTGATCTTGTATTTTTCCGTTCTGATGAACTCATTTATTAATTCTAAGAGTTTCTTAATGGATTCTATAGAATTCTCTATAAAGTGTGTATATACACACACATGTACCACAAACACATTAGAGATAGTTACTTCCTCCTTTCCAATCTTATTATCTCCTATTTAGTTTTCTTGCCTAATTGCCCTGGCAATGCTGAACAGAAATGGTGAGAGCAGACATCCTTGTTTTTTACAGATGCCCTTTATCAGGTTGAGACAGTTCCCTTCTATTCCTAGTTTGTTCTATTCCTGCCTTATAAATTGGCACAACCTTTCTGTAAAACAATTTGGTGATATGTGTCAAGAAATTTCAAAGTTCAAATCCTAGTAATCCTACTTATATTAATTTACTTAGGGAATAATCAGATGGAGTAAGAGTTTTATGTACAAAGACATTAGAATGGAAGGATATCGGGCTCCACTGTCTAACAGAACTGTCTATAACATGCGATAAAGGCAGGGGAGTACCATGTGGGAATCACAGATTATGAAAGAGTAACATTGAGACTTTTTCTCTCAACCATACAGTGACATTTTGCCACACACATTTACTACAGAATATTTTTTTCCTGATTTTTAGGAAAATTCCAAATCAGAATTCCCTCCTCAAATACTAATATTGAAAGCATCACAGCTTAAGTTAATTTCAACATAGCAATTATTGACACTGGTTTTTGGTTATCCAGGATATCATGTTAATTTTAAGTACCAAAATACTATTTTGTTGAAATGATAGCAGTATTTGTTTGGGTTTTTTTTAAAACTGAACACTAAATATTCACATCTTGAGATGGAGATCAATGACTACAGATTTATTTTATACTGCATATAGCTGCAAAACAAAAAGTCTTCTCTAACCAGAGAATTATAAACTGCTTTAAATTTTTTTTTAAGATTTATTTATTTATTTGAGAGAGCAAGCATGTGAGCCTGAGTCGGGGAAGGAGCAGAGGGAAAGAATCTCAAGCAGACTCCCGACTGAGCATGGAGCCTGACATGGGGCTTGATCTCACAATCCTGAGACCATGACCTGAGCAGAAATCAAGTGGACGCTCAACCCACTGAGCCACTCACATGTCCCAAATTGCTTTAATTTTTTAAATTGAGTATAATTACATTCATTCAGAAAGTATCTTTCTATAAATTCATAATCCTCAGTGGGAGCAAGAAAATAAAAAAAAAAGCAAAGCTTCCACTACCAAATAGTTCACACCCTAGTTCAAATATTTGATAAACAGTGAAATATGAACTCTAGAGGACTAAAATTAATACCATAATTGCATCTCACTCTCTTGATATTTGAAGATCAACTAAAAATCTACAGGTACAGGAAATGTTTCCTTTGAAACAAAAGCTCTCCCTTGCAAACAATAAAAAGATTGAAAAACAGACAAAAAGATATAAAGATCTCCTCGGTTATTAAAAAGATGGGACAGTCTTAAAATAAAGAATATTGGGAAAAAACTAAAAATTAGTTTGCCTTCCTCCATTCCCCCAGATGATTTCAGAAAAAGCTCATTCAGCATCTCTAAGATCTTGCACAAAAATCCACCTCTGAATTACTGATACTACTTAACCCCGCTTTCTTAAGGATGATTTCCTTTTTAAAACAAAATAGTATTGGGGAGCCTGGGTGGCTCAGTGGGTTAAAGCCTCTGCCTTCGGCTCAGGTCATGATCCCAGGGTCCTGGGATCAAGCCCCGCATCGGGCTTTCTGCTTGGCGGTGAGCCTGCTTCCTCCTCTCTCTGCCTGTCTCTCTGCCTACTTGTGATCTCCATCTGTCAAATAAATAAATTTAAAAAAAAAAATTTAAAACAAAATAGTATTTTATTTTCAACTTCTCAATTTTTTGTAATTTTTTTTCATCTTTAAGTAGAGCCAAGTTTTTAAAAAACTCTTTATGGTGTTATTTAGTCAAATACTTGTGTTATAATAATGCAAATATTTATATTTTTATATTAGCAAATTTACTTGGTATGTGTGTTGTTTAAAATTTTCATATTTAAATTAGTTTAAGTATTTGGTTTTACTTTTTTTTAGTCTTATGAATTTTAATATGAACTATTAAAGTTCCCATACTGTCCTTCTGCTCCAGGGTAGCAATCACAATTAGTATAATGGCACAGAGCTAGATTAGAACCCAAGGACTTCAAATCTAGTTCCCTTTTCACCAAATCAGGCTGTCTCATCATGGTTCCCATCAAAATTAAGATTCATCAAAAAAGGATTGTGTTATCTCATACTTATTAGAATGTCTGTTATCAAAAAGTCAAGAAATAACAATTGTTGGTGAGGATGTAGAGAACAGGGCACTGTTGGTAGGAATGTAAATTGGTATAGCCATTATGGAAAACAGTATCGAGGTTCCTCAAAAAATTAAAAATAGAAGTACTATATGATCTAACAACTCCACTTCCGGTTATTTATCCAAAAGAAAACTCTAACTCAAAAAGATATATGCACCCATCACATTCACTGCAGCATTACTCAAAATAGCCAAGACATGGAAGCAACCTAAATGTCTATCAAAAGATGAATGAGTAAAGAAAATGTATTATAAATATACAATGGAATATTCAGTCATAAAATAGAAGGAACTCTTGACATTTGCAAGAGCATGAATGGACCCTGAGGGCACTGTACTAAGAAGTCAAATAGAGAAAGACAAATATCGTATGATCTCACTTATATGCAAAACCCAAAACAAAAAACAAGAATTTAAAAAATATATATATATATAGATACAGAGAACAGACTGGTGGCTACCAGAGGCAGGAAATAGGAGGTAGCAAAATGGGTGAAAGGGGTCAAAAGGTATAAATTTCCAATAATAAAATAAATAAGTCATGAGGATGTAATACACAGTATGGTTACTATAGTTAAAAATACTGTATCGATAGCTGAAAGTTACTAAGAAAGATCTTAGAAGTTCTCATCACACACACACAAAAAATGTTCTGTGTACACACACACACACAAAAATCCAGAATGTTAACTGGATTTATTGCAGTGCTCATTTCACAATATATGTAATATTAAATCCTTATGTTAAATATTATATATATTATATGTTAATATAATCCTTATATTAGTTAAAACTAATATAATGTCAATTATATCTCAATAATTTTGAAAGAGAATTTTATGCTGACATAAATTATATCCCATGATTATATCCCTGACATACTGTACTATACTTAACTAATACTTGGCATCTGAATGTAACTTCTCGTATAGTAAAACACTTTTTCTTATTTATCATGATTCCAATAATTATGAACAGGATTATGGTGGGGGGAAAAGAAGATGAGGAAGCAAATATATGAAATTCTATGATTTGTAAAATACAGTGCTAGGCATTGTGGGGGAAACAAAACAAAACAAAAAACAAAGTACTCAAGGGAATTTATAATATAGTAAGGAAAATAACTTATAGCCATAAATATAATACAAGGAAAACTATGAATACTTTTATGTTCAAAGATAACAGTCTTTTAAAAAGTCATTTAAAGTATGGACAGGATATAATAACTAGAGCTGACTTACACATCCAGCAATCAGTTATTCATAGTATCTTCTTCCATGGCCTAACCAGTGAGCTAACCAGTAAGGGTTCTAATAATGAATAAAACAGATTATGATTCCCATCCTCATGTGGAGAAAACAAGTAACAAATCAGTTATTTGGAAAAGTTATGAAGAAAAAAATAAGCCTTTTAAGTTGCACGTGTCTACATAAAATAGAAAGTGGTCCAGTTAGGTCTCACTGATAAATAAAGTAACATTCAGTCTGAGACCCAGAGGATGAGAAGTCAGCCTTCCAAATGGGGTGTGCACATGTGTGTGTGCATGCATGTATGCGTGTATACGCATGAGTGTTGGGGGTGAAGCGTAAGCCCAGAAAGCTGCACATGTAAAGACTTCTAAGACAGAGAAGCGCATTGGCATATTTGACAACTCAAAACACCCATATGACTGAAGCTTGGTGGAAAACCAGAAAAACGGCAGAGATGAGGGTAAAGAAATAGGCAGGGGCATGATCCTAAAGATCAAAGAAGCAGGAGGTCCAGGGTATGTCGGAGGAAGAACAAATATATTAATTTGACTACATGAGGAGGTTAATGAAAAACAACATTACACACAACCCGCATGTATAAGATCTTAATTTATATTATATTATAATACAATTATAATACATATATAATATGATATATTATATTATAATACACAGTTAAGAGAAATAATGTTTCCCTTTAATAGATGAAGAGGTCAGAGGCTCAGAAGAGCTAAGAACTTGCTAATAAGGTTGCATTGCTCATAAGCAAAGTCATGAATTCCAGACATTGCAGCACAAGTCACACCTTTCTACTACATAAAGGAATAAAAAAAATAAGGTGAAAAGTACAAACTGGATTAAAAATCAAGCTAAGGAATATGGGTATTATCACGGACAAAAACTAATGGAAAGGACCCCAATTAAAAAGATGATTCTAATTATCTTCATAGTACATACAGAATACTGACAAAAGAAGTTCCTTTCTACAAAATTACCATGTGTTATGTCAATCATTTTGATACTGTTCCCCAGAAGAGTAAGTGTGGGTGTGTGCACACACATATGCATCTGTGTAAGTTGGGGATGGGAGGGGGCTAAATACCGTGTTCAATCAAAACGTACCTATTTTACTCTTTCTCTTTGAAAACTACAGATTATAATTGAGTCAACTTTGGTTCCGACTTCTTACTCTGAAGTTCCAAAACCTAGCAGAAGTAGAACCTTTTACTCACCATATCCCTTATAATAACTACTTTAATAATCATGCTAATTTCTTTTTAGCTTTTCTACTAAATATCAAGCATATGCCACTATAGTTTATTAAAGTCAATTTCAGATAAGATTTTGGCCTCCACACCTTCAGAAATAACATGTTTACCATAAAGTTTCCTTACATGTTAAGGCATGATATTAAAAAATGTAAGGTAAATATATTCTGTACTGCTATAAATTATTTTTCAACAACTAAAAAAAGCAGACTAAAAATTATGCATTCATGTTCAAAAAAACTACTACTATTGACAAATACACTTTTTTGTTTACTAAGGTGACTCAAAACTACTAAAGTAAATTAATTCTTCAGCTCAACCACATTTAAAATTAGAGTATGACATTAATGCAATAGTTTTATGTACCCAGTAATTACTCAACTGGTCAATACCTATGACAAAATCTCCTAAGTAAGCAACATCATGCATATGCTGAACTGGTTATGTAAATATATATGCATACCTTTATCCTTCTTAAAATCCAAAGCATCTTCTTTATCAGTCACTATTTCCTTCATATTGATAATACTCTGGTGGGTAAGCTGCCGGAGAATTTTAATTTCTCGAATTGCTGTAATTGGAAAGCCTTCCTTTTCATTATCTAGACGTACTTTCTTTAGGGCTACCATTTCTCCTATAAAAATTAAGTAAGATCAAGTTACCAGATGATAAAACGAAATGACATTTTTCTTAATTTTAACTTTATTTTAATTCATAATACCTGTTCCTACCTCTTGAAATTACAATGTTCATAGTACAAGAAATTAAGTCTCTGGTTAGATAGAATTATAAAATATTTACCCAAATTGTGGAATACTATACGACTGTTAAAAAGGATGGGGTAGGTACATAAGTACTGTTATTTTGTGCTCTCCAAGATATATTAAGTAAAAAAAGCAGATGATGTGATGAACAGTAAATGTATTACACTACTAATTTTAAAAAGTGAAGGAGGGGAGGATAAATTTACCCAATATGCTTATACATGCATAAAATCTCTGAACAGAGAAGGTTCTGTACATTGTGAAGGTGAGAAAATAAGCTCAGACATATTAACTTGTACAAGGCTGCCCAGCTGCCTAGCAGTGAAACGGGGACTCAAAATCTGAATCAGCTATCTCAAAAGTATTTCTGCTCTTCCCACTTCACTAAATGGCTTCACAATTCAGATATCAATGAGCTCTGATCAGGTAAGATCTAACTATTAAATAGAACACACAAACACATATCCCATTATAAGAAAAAATTCACTATCATTCCACTTCTTTGGAGAAAAAAGGAATTCTATACTTAAATATTTTCCAAAAGGACATTTATAACATTTATGCTTTTAATTATCAAAACTTCCTTGATTCTTTTTGACAGAAGTCTAAAATGTAGGATTCCTTGTTTAATAAACAGCTTCTAGAAGTTATAATTTAATCTTTTTGATAATACAGAATCATTATAAATATTATTACTCTATGCTATAATTGCCCTCCAGAGTTTTCTTATACTAAATGGCTTCAAATAACTCTGCTATTTTAATCTACTGGTTTATTTTAACAAGGAATTATAAGTAAAGATTAAGTACAGGCTCTACCCATTACCTCCTAAAATACATAGCCTCTAACATAGTTACTTTTTTACTCTGCTGCAGAAACTTTTAAAACTTTCTCTCAGGTTCCTGATTATGTTCTAGAAGATTAGGCTGCTAAATCTAGCCTCCAAACAAAGGGTAACTTCAAAAGAAGAATATTTTGGGTAAAATAAAAAGTTTTACATAAGACTTAATACAACAAAATTTACTACTAAGTTGGTCAAGATACTTTTGTTCCCTGATTACTAATAACATAAGAATTTATTCACAATTAAAGAAATCAAAATCCTATCATACTACACATCACAAATACTAAAAAACTTTAAAAATATTTACATACCCATTTACAGGTATTCATACCTTACGTTAAGCGCACATATAAAACAAAAAAGATTAAGCAAAAGCATAATAAATTCAAATTTAACTTAAAAAAAAAAAACTTCAAATTACACATTTGAAGAGAAAAATAAATTAAGTACATTCAATAGATCTAGAGAGCCACAGCAGCTGACACACTTACCAGTGTCTTTATCCCGGGCCTTGTAAACTTGTCCATAGGTACCTTCTCCAATAATTCCAATGATATCAAATTTATCCACGCAGCGCTTTCCCCAGTCAATATCTTTTTCTTTGATTTCACCATAGCGAGGCCCACATATTCTATCAAATATAGTTCTGAAGTTTTTATATGCAATCAAGCAAGCTGAATAAACTGTTTAATACTTAATACCCACCCTCCCCCAATCTTAAATCTTTTATTTCCCCCCACCCTCGAACATTTGTGATCATGTAAGACAAGTAACACTGTAATTTGCTATTATAAATTATCATGAAAGTCAAGGCATTTCTCCATACCAGCTCTTCTTCTATAGATGAACAAGCTGAGAAAAAGAAGTAAAGCTTGTATGAAGAACTTTCAAAAATATAATGCAATTTTCAATGAATGGATAAAACCAACACTAATACAAAGAGTCAACGTTCTCTAACCAACCTCCAGAAGTTTTTCTTTTCATCCATTATATATATATATATATATGTATCACTCATTTTCCGAGAAACAAGTTTGATAATGAATATTATCAAAAAATTTAATTATAAAGCTTATTGACAAATTTAAACTTATGGCTTGATGAAATTACCTTAAAAATGAAAACACAAGAAGGATTTTTAGTCCAAGAAAGTACAAAAGTATTACTATAATCAACTCTCAGTAATCCACCCTGTGTATGTGTGTCTGTGTATGTGTCATATACATATATGTATATATATATATGACAAATATTTGACATTCTTAAAAAAAATAGGTAATTTTGTAGTCTCTCAATATTCTGGTATGTAATAGAAACTCACTAAAGGAATAAAGCTACAAAACTCAGAATTTTAAAAGTTTTCTAGTTTTCTACTCTATACTAGGAAATCACATCATACTCTCACTAGGCACCTGAACGGCAATTCTAAAATCAGATCTAACTCAAGTTCCTACTCACACTTTCCCTTGATTAAGTAGAAATAAAAAAAAAAGAATCAGTGTTCTCCCCCTTTAACTGATAAACAGGTTTCAAGGGAAAGAGTTGGTTCTAGGCACTTACTTGAAGCTAATTTAGGATACAGATTTCAAACCTTCTTCCACTCCACCTCTTGCAGAATGAAAAATACATTTAGTTAGGGGAGCAAATGGAGCTAAAAAGCAAAGGAAAACACAGCAGCTTGCCCATTACTAATTTTGTTTGGGCTCACTGAATGCTGACTTCCATCTTCTCCAATTTCAGTGTTTTGTATTATTTAAATATCTTAATTATAGAAATTATCTTTAACATATAATAACCCAAGAAATTAATACATTACAAACTGTGAGAGAAAATTAAATCTGGTTTTATTAGTCATTTTGAATAGGGATGCAGGGAATTATGAAATTTTTTTAAAACTCTAGAATTTATTCATATACTTAAGTTTAAAGAATAAATACACTTTTTATTATTTTAAATCTTAATTTTTTGTTTTATGATTTTATGATGACCCAGAATCATTTCTGGCCAATGTAAGAGCAGGCGGAAAGCAAGCACATACTTAGGCCTCCTTTTACTATGTAACTGTGTTGCTGTTTTCTTTTCCTCTGGACTCTTTGAGAGATCATCTCCTCCTGGTAGCTCTGGGGGCAGTGGTAAATCAGCAAGTAAACATCGGAGTTTCTTCTCTACTTCTTTTTTAACCGCTTTTACTGAAATATTTCCTCGTAAGCTAAAAGAGAAAGGAGTCACACAAATAAAACCCAAACATCTGAGAAATAAAAGTGCAGCCACATCTCACACTTAAATAGCAATGGCAAAATACTAAACTAAGTTTCTTTACTTTCCAGTTAAAATAATGTACTATATTCAATTACAAAATAAAAAATTTGGGGGTAAAAATGATACAGAATTAGAGAAAAACTAAGGAAATCTGAACAAGGTGTGAAGTTTAGTTACGATAATGTACTGATATGTGTTCACTGATTGTAACAAAGGTACCGTACTAATATAGGATGTTAATAATGAAGAAACTAACTACAGGGTATATGGGGACTTTCTGTAGTACCATAATGTTTATGCAAATGTAGCACTATTCAAAAAAAAAGTATACTTTTAAAGATGATACAGAATTACTACAAAATTGTAAATTAATACTAAAAAAGTCAACTTGCCATGCTTCACAGAAAAATTGAATAGTTTTGTGATTGCGTTTTGTTTGATACTATTAGAGAGACATAAAGAGGTTTTCTAAGAAATAACACTACATGCTATTATTTATCTTGCCCATTTAAATAACCACAAACAACTAGTCTAGCTTTGCCCCTTTATAGGGTTAATTTTCTTAAACTAGACAATAATTCTTTTAAAATTTTTTAAGGTTCTGGCTTACTGATGTTACAGGTAAAAATTTAAGTTGTTAGTTCTGTACTTTTTTGAATGCATAAAATATATCTTAACTAGGTAATTTGAGTAAACTAAACCTCCCAGTTACTAAAAAAATCTCTTTAATAGTAAGATATTTCTTGAAAGAGAATCTTACGATAGTAGAATTTGGACTTCCCACAGTTTCATATCAGTTATGAGTCCCAAAATGAAAAAGTTTAGTGAGACTATACTACTGGGGTCACAAATTACCAATACATTAGCAAAGTAAATCATTTTAACTTCTCTTATTCATTTTGAACATTAATATTGTTGTACAAATGCATGATTTAATACGATCTGATAAAAACCATTTACCAATAACTATAACAAAATCGTGTCTTTTCTTCATAACCTTGTGTTACTCACTAAAAGGGTTTTTTTTTTTTTTTTAAAGATCTCATTTATTTATTTGAGAGAGAGAAAGGAGGAAAGAGAGAGAGAGTGCGTGCGCACTCGTGTCAGAGAATGACTAAGCAGGGGCGGGGCACTGGGAGAGGGAGAGAGAGAACCCAGAGCATACTCCGCACTGAACATGGACCCCACTGAGGGTTGGATCCTACCACCCGAGATAATGACCTGAGCCAAAATAAAGACTCAGAGGCTTAACTGACTGAGCCACCCAGGCACCCCAGAATTCTTTAACAGAGAAAATATGATCAAAAGGAAATTGGTTTGTAGTTTTATTTTTATAGTAATGGTATGGGAGCACCTGGGTGGCTCAGTGGGTTAAGCAACTTTTTATTTATTTGACAGAGAGAGATCACAAGTAGACGGAGAGGCAGGCAGAGAGAGAGAGGGAAGCAGGCTGGGAGCCTGATGTGGGACTCGATCCCAGGACCCTGAGATCATGACCTGAGCCGAAGGCAGCAGCTTAACCCACTGAGCCACCCAGGCGCCCCAAGCAACTGACTCTTAATCTTAACTGACTCAGGTCATGATCTCAGGGTAGTGAGACTGAGCCATGAGGCTCCATGCTTAGCAGGGAGCTTATGCAAGATTTTCCCTCTCCCTCTGCCCTGCCCTACCCCACCCAATGCTGTGCCAAGTGTCCTCTCTCTCTCTCCCTCAAAAATAAATAAATAAATAATAGTATCACACAGCCCACTTTTCAGTACTAATGTTTTGTCCATTTGCACATTGCTTTCATGCTTCTATGTGCTAGGTATTAGGTAAGGCACTGGTGTTTAGCAGCAAAGACAATAACAAACACATTAAGATAGAACTCCTCTCAGAAAGGAGCTTGGATGGTCATTGGGAGAACACAGTCAAATAAGCAGCAGGATAAAGTACTACACAAAGGGCTTCCTAGAGTAATGCAGCTGAAGGGTAGCTAAATCAGGATTGAAAGAGAGTAAAAGCTTCCTTCTAAAAAAGATACCACATGAACTGTACCTGAAAATAAACCTATCTCTAATAACTTACTTAGAAAACTATACTTTCTTACTTGTAAGGTTTTAGTCAAAAATTCTCATTAGGCTGAATATTCAAATGAACATTTCTAGAGGGAAAAACTAAAAATCTTAATTTTACTTATAATTTAAAATTTAAGAGACTGCCTATATTGATATATATTATTACATGAACTACCAAAGTCAGCAAGGCTTCCAGACTTCAGAGAAATGAAATACTAACTTTCCAAGAATAACACTATGTGATTAAAAATATCATTATTTTAACTGAGTACTTGTAATAACCAAATAGGGAGTGTGATTTTAATTTTTTTATTTTTTTAAAGATTATTTATTTATTTATTTGACAGACAGAGGTCACAAGTAGGCAGAGAGGCAGGCAGAGACAGAGAGAGAGGAAAGCAGACTCCCAGCCAAGCAGAGAGCCCGATTCGGGACTTGATCCCAGGACTCTGGGACCATGACCCGAGCCGAAGGCAGAGGCTTTAACCCACTGAGCCACCCAGGTGCCCCAGGAGTGTGATTTTTAAAAGTTCCCATGTGTTCTAGCAACAAAAACAATAAAGTACCTCAACAAGAAATATACAAGATCAATAGAAGAAAATTAAAAGATAGGGCTGATGAACATAAAACCGGATCTGAATGAACAGAAAGAAACCATGTTTTTGTATGGAAAATTGTAATATGGTAAAGCCATCAGTTTCCAAATTAGTCTACATCTGGTCGAGTCCCAAACAATTTAAAGTAACTTGACAAGCAGACTGACTATAAAATCTGTCAAGAATAAAGGCAAAAAATCTGCCAAAAAACTTCTGAAAAAGAGTAATTAAGTGCAATTTGCCCTGTCATGTGGTCAACCCTATTTTAAAAGATCGCAAACCAGAAGCCCAAGATTGGTTGAAGTCAAGGAATATGTATTATGGTCTACCCAATGTTTTATAAAAAACTATGAATTAAATTGCCAATATTTTTAAATCAGAAGATTCAGATTTCAGGCTTCCTTAAAAAAAAAAAAAAGTATCAAAAGCTCTAGCAACACTGGGCCCCAATTTATGTGGGCTTCAGCAACACTGAAGCGGAGACTGAATGGCAGAGCTATTCGCTAATTAGTAATTCATTCCACCCCTTCACTTTTGTATTAGCTGCCTACCCCTACAGCAGAAACTCGAATCTGAGAACCAATGTATCATGTCTAAAGAAGTTAAAACAAATAAGTACTGGCAAAGAAATAATAAAACATGTTAATAGAAAAGAGTCCAGAAACACAGGTATCCATAATAATTTTTATATATGGCACCACAAATTATGGATTTTTCAGTAAATGTTGTTAGAAACAACTGGATCTATCAGTCTACATGGGAGATGGGGGAGAGCATCTTTCTTCTTCATGTAATAAACAAAAAAAAAATTTGTGTGACTTGACTTAATCTTTTTAACTTTATAAACCCGTAAGATATAAAGAAAAATTAGATCCGACTATATTTAAAAATGAAAAAAAAAAAAAAGAAAATAGCCAAAACCAAAACAAATAAATGTCAAAGACAAGCAAAAAGACTCTGATAAGCAAAGATCAAGATCCTAACGTAAGGAGCACCTACAACTCAATTAGAAAAAGGAAAACATGTTAAGGAAAAGTTAGCATGAGATATGAACAAGTAGTTCACTGGAAAAAATAAATACCCAACAAGTATTCAGAAAGTTGCTATATCTCAATAATCAGAAAAATGCAAAATTAAATAATTCTATATTTTAAGGACTAATAAATCGGTAACAGTCTTATTAAAGTACAATTTGGGGGGGAGGGGCGCCTGGGTGGCTGAGTTGGTTAAGGGCTGCCTTCAGCTCCCAGGGTCCTGAGAGCCCACACTGGGCTCCCTTCTCAGTGGGGTGTCTGCTTCTCCCTCTCCCTATGCCCGTCCACCCCCTGCTTTTTCTCAAGTAAATAAAATCTTTAAAAAATAATAAAAATTTAAAAAATAAAAAAATAAAAAAATAAAATAAATAAAATAAAAAAATAATAAAAATTTAAAAATAAGTGTATATACTTTAACCTGGTAATGATCCTATAAAAATTGCTCTCATACACATAAAATATTAATATAGAGTTTGGTAACAAAAAATTATAAATCTACGTATCCCTTAATCACTAGCTGGATAGTAAATAAGAGCATGATTTATCCATTCTTTTTTTTTTTTTTTTTAAGATTTTATTTATTTGACAGAGAAAGAAATCACAAGTAGGCAAAGCAGCAGGCAGGGGGGCTCGATCCCAGGACCCTGAGATCATGACCTGAACCGAACGCAGAGGCTTAACCCACGGAGCCACTCAGGCACCCCATGATTTATCCATTCTTATAGATAGGAATATTAAACCTATCTATATATCGACACGGAAAGGTCTCTAATGCATTAATGAAAAAAACAAGTCAAGGAGTATTATGCATAGTATGATCCTAATTTTTTTTTATATTGTATTTATTTATTTGACAGAGAGACACAGCGAGAGAGGGAACACAAGCAGGGGGAGTGAGAGAGGGAGAAGCAGGCTCCTCACCAAGCAGGGAGCCTGATGCAGGGCTCGATCCTAGAACCCTGGGATCATGACCCGAGCCGAAGGCAGACGCTTAACGACTGAGCCACCCAGGTGCCCCTGATCCTAATTTTTTAAAAAAATCAATTTATTATACGAAAGCATACAGTTTAACAGTCTACCTTGTGATTTTCAGAGAATAATAAATTCCAGGTCTGGAAGAGAAGCAAAGTTCAAAGTAAGCCTAAAAGATATTAGCTGGCCAGAAAGTACTCAAAAATAAATAGGTCATGTCAAAAGGACAAATAAGTCAGCTTAAAGGAGTTCCCACTGACATTTAGAGCATCAAAAAGAAGAGTGACTAGTGTTGAATTGACCTTTGGCCCCACAAATTAGTAGTAGTATCCATGTACTGTATTCATGAAATATACAGACACCTTCAAAGAAAGAAGAGCAGTCATGCAATAGAAGAGAAAAGCAGAAGAGACAGAGAAGAAGGTGGGTCAAAATATTTTTTTAGGGGCGCCTCAGTGGCTCATTCGTTAGGCATCTGCCTTCGGCTCAGGCCATGATCCCATGGTCCTGGGATCAAGCCCCATATCGGGCTCCCTGCTAGGGAGAAAGCCTGCTTCTCCCTCTCCCACGCCCCCTGCTTGTGTTCCCTCTCTCGCTGTCTCTCTCTGTCAAATAAATAAGTAAAGTCTTTTTTTAAAAATTTTTAATGATAAGCATGACATCTACCATCACCCCATTAAAAACAGATGCACGAAGAATACCCTCCTTAAGCACTCACTTGCATATATGTTGAGTTCTTGAAGAAACCACCAGTAAAAATTTACGTCCAAAGCATATATGAAGAATAAAGTAGAAAACGAGTCTCACTGGCCCAGAATTACTGGATCTTTTTTTCCTTAAGATTTTATTTGTTTATTTAAGATAGAGAGAGCACAAATGGCAGGGGGTGGGGAGCTGGCAGGAAGGGACAAGGAGACTCCCACCAAGTGGGATGCCTGATTCGGGCTCAATCCCAGGACCCCAAGATCGTGACCTGAGCCAGAGTCAGATGTTTGACTGAGCCACCCAGGCACCCTCAGAATTACTGGATTCTTCACAACTGGGTTATTCGCTCACTAATGAAGTGACTCAGTTCTGTATTCATGCCTCCCTGTGATGGAGAGCCCATTCCTGGACTCATCCAAATTATAAATCACTACTCTGTTATGAACCTTCAGTGTTCCTAGAGAACAGTCGAACCTATAAATACCATAATTAGAGTGATATAATTGGTGAATACCTGATTATATTGGACGAGATCTCTTGGCAACATTTTTGATTATAGAAAAAAGACATCACAGAGGGCATAAAACACAGGAATTATGATTTCTTTTTTGTTTTAAATTATAAAATTTTCGTAATGCCAGCCAAAATGAGCACTTGAAAGACCTACCCACACAACATTTTCATCCACTTTTCAAATTCTATAAAGATGTCAGCTAGGAGAACTGCTCACATAGCTGTTTTTTAACAGAAAATGAGGGGAGAACAGCTTTATTTCTCCATAAAAATAAAAATGAAAATGAAAAATGTTAAGTGGTTTAACAGACAGATATTACACAGCAGTATAATGCTTCTATCCTAGCATACATTTCAGAGATATTCTTAGAACTGCATTTATCTTACACTCAACTCACTCTTATCTTCATCTTCTAAAAAATAAAAATGTTTCAAAATTTAAAAAAACCTCACACCCCCAATATTCACATAGAAATTTGTAAACACGTTAAAGGAAAACAAACACATTATGGGTTTCCTGCAACATATAATTAATCTCCAACTGCAAAAAAATCGAAAGGTTCAAGGAAAGTCTAAAAAACTATAAACTCATAATGCTACCCAGAGTGATAAATTTATAAGACGCTGAAGAAACCTAGAAATAACCAATACACCTGCTTCATACCACCCAGGGTAGAGTCTCTCATAAACTGTCACGTTTCTGACAATGTCATTAAGGAACACTAAGCTAAAGAAAACACACTATGCGCATTTCCAATTCCCAAACTGAAATATACGTTGTATCCCAAGGCAAGAGCAAATTCTTCCTGGAATTCTTAAACTATAATTCTGTCACCCTACAAGCAATGTGCTTCATTTATAATAAAGACAACTTATGACTTTTTTATATAACCTTTCTATCTGGGGGGTCAGACAGCTTCTCACTTCAAACTTTTCTTTCAACTGCTGGTGACAAGACTCTCTGGCACTTACCTGTCAGTGTCCTTATCTTCAGGCAGCATGGGAGGCAAAGGTAACGGTGGTAATGTAGAGGTCACTAAAGCCACATGGTGCTCCTTCTCCTTGGCTCCTAAGCTTGGTGTAAGTGGTTTGGTTTTCTCTTTAAGAGATACTGGTTCGTCCTTTGTAGCAGCAGATTTACTCTCCTTCCCAACTACAACTGCTTTCTTGGTGGCTTTATCTACAACCAAGTTATTGTCCACCTTTGTTACCTGAAGAGGTGGCTTTGTTTTTGCCTTGTCATTTTTTAAAGTTCCACCGCTTGAGGGAGAAGGTGCATGTTCAGTTTTCAGTTTCTTCACATCCTTCACGTGGTTGGTTTGTGACGCGCCGGCCCCGGTCTCTGCGCTCCCCTTCGTAGGTGTAGAAGTGTTAGAAGCTTTGGCAGCTTTGGCAGCGGCCTCAGCAGCCTTCGCCGCCTCTGCAGCCCTCGCTGCCTCTGCAGCCCGGGCTTTTTTATTCTTGTTCAACTCGGCTGCCAGGCTACTCTTCAGAGTTAGTGTGCTAGGAGAAATGCTAGAATGACGACTTCTGGATCTAGACAATCTGTGCCTGCTACGAGATCTTGAATGCCTAGATGAATATGGGCTTCTGCTTCGGGATTTGGCAGAACGTCTGGTGGAAAATAATGAAGATATAGTCAGTAATTCAGAAGAGGTGAGTTCTAAATTTATAAAAACTGCGAACTGAAGCCTGTGAAATCAAACAGAAATTTATTTAATTTCAAAATCATAATGTATTTTGATTATATTGATCTTGGTCTAGCCTATGAATGCTCAAAGGTGAGACTGGATGAAAGGAGATCTCTGTGAGAAGAAATACTGAAAGGTTAGGAGAAAAAGTTTGACAAGACATCCCCGCTGTCTTGGAAAACAGATGGATACAACAAGGACACAGCAATGGTGGCAACAGCAGGGTCAAGTCTGACCAATCATTCAACAGGGAGACCATCTCTACACCTGATAAAGCATCCTTGCCCACAAGTTCAGAAGTCAGCAGTGCTCTGTCCAAAGCAAGAGTGAAAAAGATAAATGCCTATCATGAAAGAGTAAATACAGTCTCTAAATTTTGGAAACTATTTAATACTGATTGTGTAATTACTTCCCAAAAATTATTGGAAAACACAAAACCTATCATATATTTAGAAGTACGGTGGCAACCAAAATTCCTGTAAAACAAATGCAGCACAGCATCCCATGAAAGGAAGCTGAAGTTTTCAAATCAATAGCTTATCAAAACTAAAAACAAATACTCACCAGACAAAGGCACTATGATAGCACTTTCACATGTCTGCCACGTCTCATTTTAATTGCTCACATCAACCCCAGTGAAGTATCTACAGTTTACAGATTAGAAATTTATTCTAAAATACCTTGTAACCTAAAATCAATCCCATACTTATCAGTAAACGTACTGGTAATTATCTTACTACCACTACCCTCTTCCTCCAATACTCTTCTGCCCAACTCTGTGCCCAAGAAGGCTAATCTTAACAGACACATCTTCTGGGTTTCAGTGCTACCTCTCACTGGTAGGTCAGAAGGTAGAAAAATGCTGGGTTATTTTTTCCCAGCACTCTCCCTCCTTTTGGTCACATTTTCTGACAGAAGTTCTGTCACCCAACCATCATGGCTCCTGTCAGGCACCCCTTTCTCCACAGCTCTCCCCAGGCTCTAATAACACTGTATTTTCCCTGTCCCTTGAAGCTTCCTGCTGTAACTTATAAAAAAACATCCCTTGTGGGTTCCCTTAATCCACCCCTACCTCTGTAGTCCTTCACTGAAGTCTCTTAAACCATCTCAGTTAGTTCGTTTCCTTCTAGAACCTTGCCTGATTTGGTTGTACGCCGTCTTAAACCCAGACACCTTCTGACTGGAAAGTAGATAGATCAACACAATACACAAATTAATACACTGTGGAGGAGATAGCTCCTGCTGACATTTTGTAGAAGTTACATGGAGAGGGTAAATAAAGGCAACAAAACTCCTAAAAACCCATAATTAAAATGGGCAGAGAGAAAAAGGAAGGACTGGAAATCTTGTTTATATTTGACATTAACAGAGCATGGAAGAAAATACTGAGAAACATTCTACAATTCTAGTATGAAAACGAAATGATATTTAGGTTTAAGATAAACTCAAACACAAACTGAACTTCGCCCTCATTTTTTCAAAAAGATTTCAAAATGTACTAAGGGCTAATTACTCTTCAGCACTGAGGTACTTTATACATAGTATTTGTGTAACGTTATTTTAGATTAATGGAAACACTGTTTAGAAAACATTCAAATCTAACACTTGCTTATCATTAAATATTCATTAAAATTACCAATGAGCTTACAAGTATTTGTGGAAATGCAAGGAAATGTTTTGTTAAATAGACAACTTTAGTATAAGAACCAAAAATGTCATAATATGAAATACTCAGCCACATTTTTTATTTTTTCTCCCTTCAGACCCTTAGACCTCAAAACAAGTCTGACCATGCTTCTAGAGCAGCAGAAAGGTAGAGCAGGAGGAGAGCAAAAAGACTATCATTTCATCAGAGGTAATAGCACCAGAACTTTTGTTAAATTAACTTTCCTACACTAACACGATTCTGGTCACCAAATTCATACAGACACATAAATTATATTTAACTGAGAGATTTATGGCCACTAAGTTTCACCTAAGAAAAGAGAGACAAATATATCAGGTAAAATCCCAACATAATTACCACCTTTGGCCTATTAAATTATTTTTTACTGGAGAGAATCTGGATAAGCATTATCAGCAAAGACTTAAAAAACATACCATACCCTCCATTCCTCTCCAATTTCTCTGTTTCTCTTTAAAAGTTCCTTAACTTTTTAACTTCATGGCCTAGTAAACATGCATTCTTTCACAAAGTGCATATTTACTAATAAATGTCAATGATGTATTTAATGTTCATAACATGTTTTGGGAACCCAAAATTAAATATAATCACAAAATCCAAATTTAGGTCATTTTTACTAATGACCTAACTTCAGCCATATAAAGTTAGGAAGGTAAGAAAGTGCATCTCTGAGACTATATAATGAATTACATCATGAAGTTTTAGTAAAAGAACTGAAATGGATGGTAGAAAACAAGTCCTCTTTTTTTTTTTTTTTTTTAATTTTATTTATTTGACACAGACGGAGGGCATGAGCAAGAGTGGGGAGAGACAGAGGGAGAGGGACAAGTAGACTCTGCACTGAGCACAGAGCCCAACTTGGGGCTCAATCTCACAACCCCAGATCATGACCTGAGCCAAAACCAAGAGTCAATTGCTTAACCAACTGAGCCATCCAGATGCCCTGCAAGTCCTTCTTTTAAAGATAAGATTTTTCTTCTTTCGAAAAAAGGTTTTTTTCTAATTATTTCTATACTACAGAATCTGCAGTGAATATGTATTAGCTGTTTGTCTGTTATTAATGGGGTTTTTTTAAGCTTTTTTTTTTTTTTTAAGATTTTATGTATTTGTGAAAGAGAGAGAGAGATCGCACAAGAAGAGGGAGCAATAGGCAGAGGGAGGATCAGGCTCCCCACTGAGCAGGGAGCTTGATATGAGACTTGATCCCAGGACGCTGGGATCATGACCTGAGCTGAAGGCAGACACTCAACCGACTTTGCCACCCAGGCGTCCCAATGTTTTCAAGAGATGACAGTATCTCTTTAGGAAGAGAACTTTCTATGTTTCTAAGGTTTCCAAATTGATGTAACACAAAGCAGAACCACAATAGAAACTCGGTATCCTGAAACTCAACTGGTTAGTGTTCATTGTTAATTAGGTTAGTGTTCCTTAGAAAGGAGAGCATAGTGTACTATTTCACTCAACTGTATCACACAATCTCTCCAAGAGTTCAGTCTTCTGAAATGGTGCATAATTAGCAAACACTGATTCTTAATAATTTTACTATAATAAGATCTAATCCCTTATTATATAAAACAACACTGAACGGTGCTATCCAAAAGGACTTTCTGGGGATGCCTCAGTCGGTGGCTCAGTGGGTTAAGCCGCTGCCTTTGGCTTGGGTCATGATCCCAGAATCCTGGGATCAAGTCCCACATCCGTCTCCTTGATCTGCAGGAAGCCTGCTTTTCTCTCTGCCTCTGCCTGCCACTCTGCCTGCTTGTGAGCGCATGCGCTCGCTCACTCTCTCGTTCTCTCTCCTCTCTCTGACAAATAAATAAATAAATAAAATCTTAAAAAAAAAGAAATAATAGGGTTCTATACATGTTCTGTCTGATACAGTAGCCACTATTTTCAACATTTTTTTAAGCCTAATTTTTCTACTCTGCTTATTTCTTTTCTTTCTAGTATGGGAATTTAGTATATGATAAAGAGTATTTTAATTTTGTTTTGAGAAAGAGAGAGAGAACGAGCACACATGCCAGGGGGAAGGGGAGGAGAGGAGAGGGAAAGAGAAAATCTTAAGCAGGCTCCAAGCCCAGTGTGAGCCCTTGAGCTGAAATCAAAAGTCAGACACCCAAAGGACTGAGGCCATCCAGGCACCCTTACCCTGCTTCTTTTACATGCTAATAGCAGTTGTACCCATTTGAAAAACTTGTTGATTACCCTCCCCAAAGGGATATAAAAACCACTTCCCATGCAAGGATCATCCAACATACCACATCAGCAAAATGAAGGATAAAAATCACATAATCACAAAAGCGTTTAACAAAATTCAGCATCCTTTCATGATAAAAACTAAACAGAGTACAGAAAGAAAATACTTCAACATAATAAAGGCCATTTAAGACAAGCCCACAGCTAACATTGTACACTCAATGATGAAAAGCTGAAAGCTTTTCCTCTAAGATCAGGAACAGGACAATACCCACTCTTACCACTTTTACTCAACATAATACTGGAAGGCCTAACCTGAGCAATTAGGCAAAATAAATAAATAAATAAATAAAAATTTTTTTTTTTTAAAGATTATTTATTTGACAGAGAGAGAGAGAGAGAGAGAGACAGGGAATACAAGCAGGGGGAGTGGGAGAGGTAGAAGCAGACTCCTCCCCACCCCCCCAAGCAGGGAGCCCAATGTGGGGCTTGATCCCAGGATCCTAGAATCATGACCCAAGCCAAAGGCAGATGCTTAACTGCCTGAGCCACCCAGGCGTCCCCCAAAATCTTCTTTTTATTTTATTTTTTTTTAAAGATTTTATTTATTTATTTGACAGAGATCACAAGTAGGCAGAGAGGCAGGCGGAGAGAGAGGAAGCAGGCTCCCTGCCGAGCAGAGAGCCCGATGTGGGGCTTGATCCCAGGACTCTGGGATCATGACGTGAGCCGAAGGCAGAGGCTTAACCCACTGAGCCACCCAGGCGCTCCCCAAAATCTTCTTTTTAAAACATAAGAAACTGCAGCACACCTAGGTGGCTCAGTCAGTTAAGTGTCAAACTCTTGATTTTACCTCAGGTCGTGATCTCAGGGTCCTGGGATTGAGCCCTGCAACAACTCCTCTATCCGTGGGGAGTCTGCCTGAGGATTTCTCTCCCTCTCCCCCCTCAGGGGGTGTGTGTGCGTGTGCACATGCTCTCTCCCTCTAAAATAAATAAATAAATCTTTAAAAAAGAAAAAAAAAAGCATCAAAATCAGAAAGAGGTAAAATTTTCTGTTTGTAGAAAACCCTTCCAAAGATACCACTAGAAGGATGTTAGAACTAATAAACAAATTCAATAAAGTTGCAGGATATAAAATCAACAGTTGACCCCGGAACAATGCAGGAGTTAGGAGAGCCCGAGGCCTCCTGTACAGTTGAAAATCCACCTTTAACTTTTGACTCCCCAAAAACTTAACTACCAATAGCCTTCTGTTGACCTGATCCCTTAGCAGTAACATAAACAGTCCGTTAATTTATATTTTGTATATTATATGCATTATATACTGTATTCTTTTAAAAAAGCTAGAAAAAAGAAAATGTTATTTAAAAAATCATAAAGAAGGGTGCCTGGGTGGCTCAGCTGGTTAAGTGACTGCCTTAGCTCAGGTCATGATACTGAAGTCCCAGGATCAAGTCCAGCATCGGGCTCCCTGCTTAGCAGAGTTTGCTTCTCCCTCTGACCCTCCCCCTTCTCATGCTCTCTTTCTCTAATAAATAAAATCTTAAAAATAAATAAATAAATAAGTAAATAATCATAAAAAAGAAGAAATACATTTACAGTACTATTTATTGAAAAAAAAAAAAATTCCATGGGGTGCCTGGGTGGCTCAGTGGGTTAAAGCCTCTGCTTTGGCTCAGGTCATGATCTCAGGGTCCTGGGATGGAGCCCAGCATCCGGCTCTCTGCTCAGCAGGGAGCATGCTTCCTCCTCTCTCTCTGCCTGCCTCTCTGCCTACGTGTGATCTCTGTCAAATAAATAAACAAAATCTAAAAAAGAAAAAAAGGAAAAAAAATTCCATGTATAAGTGGGCCCACACTGTTCAAACCTGTGTTCTTCAAGGGTCAATTGTATTTTTTTTTCTTTTAAGATTTTATTTATTTGACAGAGATCACAAGTAGGCAGAGAGGCAGGCAGAT